>NC_138548.1:60028595-60351284 GCF_964273705.1 Natrix helvetica
TCTCTTAGACATTGAAGATAGAATTTTCCAAGGAACATTGGGCTCCATTAAGGTATTTGACACCTTAATTTTTATAGAGAATGGTATATTGTGAAATTGCTGAGCTCTTTCAAAGCACTAATTTTATTTGCTTGAAAATGCAAATGCAATTTAAAATACTAGTTAGATTTTTCTGTGTGACAGATACCTAAATAAATATAATTAAACTTACAGGTAATGGACAGATACAGTTGGAGAGCAGCCTTAGAAAATGGGCAGTATGAACTTCTAAATGAAGAAAATAAAGAAAACGGTGTAATAAAATCTGTTAATGAAAATGTAGAAGAGATGGAAATAGATAATCAAATAAGAATTCTTGCAAAAGACAGGTAACAGTTCTTGTCTAGATATTTTATTTTTAAATTAATATTTGAATGGATAGATTTCATCTCTAACCACCCATTTCATATTCCAGGATATAATCCTGCAATCTTAGAAAATGTTGATCAGTCAATATTCTCTTTGGATTTTTTTAAAAATAGAGTTTGTGCATATAATAGAGAAAGCCTAAAACACATTGGGAAAAGTATTTTGTCATTAATTTGCACAATATTGGTTTGTTAATTTTTGTACAATATCAAACTCAATACATACATTTTATGAAACTGCAATTATTAATAAACAACACCAAAAAGGAATTAAGAGAGATGTGCAAAGGCACCACTAGATAGGAGAGAGAATTTAGTAAGCCAGGACTGTATAAATGATTTAACGTATGGTAAGAGATCTGAGAGAAAGGGTAGCCTTCCCTCCACCATTTTTAAAAAACAAATTCTGTTTTATAATAAAAGTGAACCAGCATCTAAATTTAAAAGTAAGACTGTTGAGAATCTCCCCCCCCCCCCAATTTAAGCTTGGCTATTTATAGGAGAAAATGGCTAACCTACAACTATTTCTCCTTTTTTTTTTTGCTTAAAAATAAATGAGCTATAGCTCAATGATACACCACAAATATTTTTTGCAGAAGTTCTCAAGCTAAATCACTAAAAATTGCAGATAAGATTCTTTTCTTAAACACTGGAGAGCAAAATCACCAATCATTAAGATATTGGCCAGTGACCTGACTTAATATAGGTGATGACTTGTAGGTAATGACGTGACACTGTGTCATTCAAGTAATCACATTTCTGAATACAGTAAATACAGTGGAGGGATGGATCTTTTTGTAGAAGCATATTTTTTGTATATAAGAACATTTAACATAGCTCTAGTAATGATTGTGTGAAGCATGCTAATATGGAGCCCTTGATGCGTTTTGAGTTTCGTTGGTATATTGCAGACATTTTCTTACCAAACTTGGTAACATATTCATTGCTAAATGGGAATTGACTTTGCTCTCTGTTTATACATAGTAACTTATTCTGTCAGAGTTGGTTGATGCAATGTCATTTTCTCCATGGTAGTTCTTTGACTAGGTCGTTGTTTACTGCTTGTTTGTCTGAGTCAGTACTTCCTTGATTTGAGTATTATTTGCAACTTCATTGTCTGGTGATAATCCTAGTGTTATTCCGTGGTTATCTGGATGTTGATTGCGGGCAAGGAAGTGTTCTAGTGTTTTTGTTTCCTTTTTAGCTTTTTTATTGTCTCTTGTGAATGGTGTGTAAAAGTTGTTTATGTGCCCGTTCATGGCTGATTTCTCTAAGTGCCAAGCTTCTAAGAATTCTCTAGCAGTTTTTGGATTTAGCTTGGGCTAGGATGCTCACAGTTTCTAATTGAAACTATGATTAAATCTCTCCATATGTTGGCCAATGGTCATTATAATTAATTTGCTAACTAAACAGTATAATTATTTGTAAAGACATAAGACTAAACAATTTTCTGAAACTTTCATAATTAAAAGAAAAATTGTGAATTTTTAAAAATGCATTAAAAATGGATGTGCTAAAATCTTGATATTACTAAGATTTAAATATAGCACAACATTGTAATTGATGGCCTATTAGATATTACAAAATCTAATATACTAATACTCTTTCAAAATTTTCTGAGAAAGGAAATGCAGTTTTAAGTAGTTTCTTTATAAACACCATCTGAACCAGAGAATTCTGGTGTCATTTTTTTATGAATTGCACAAAACATATTGGTACTGCTTTGTTCTCTGCTTTTAGAATAAAATATGGCTTTTATATTTGTTTGTATGTTTATTTATACACCACCAGAGTCTCTCTGTGAGAGTCGGGCAGTTTATAAATGTGATAAATGAATTTCAGCAGTTATATTCTGTTCAAACAGGCTTTTGAAGTTGATTTATGTGTAAATGCTTCTTAATAAAGTATTTATTGCAGTTGTAAGTTATACTTAGCAGGATGCAAATTCATGAATTCTCATCCTGATCATTCTTATTCCTTATTCCATATAGGTGAAGTGAAAGGGGGCAGAGGCTTTGTTGCAGTCACATAGTGTAGAACTACCTTGCTCCTTGCATTTACTTTTCCACTCACATTCTGGCGGCCTAGAAACAGTTAAAGACAGTTGTTCCATAGAGCCTCTGGGGAATGAATAATCACTCTTAGATTTACTGCTTTTATAGTTACTTGTGCTTTTCCTGGTCATTATGTTTTTATTCTGATTTTATGTTATAATCTATCAGGATTATTTTTGTTGAACCTGGCAATATGTAAACACAATAAATTAATACCAAATGCAATAAATACATGGTTTAAGTTATTGATCAATTTTAAACTTTATTTTAGATTGATAGGATTAAAACCTGAATCTCGAAGTACTACTTCAACTAATGCAAGTACACCACAGCCTATGAATAACACTGTACATTATTTGGCATTGGCGTTGCTTCAAATACAGCAAGGAATTGAACGCAAATTTCTCAAAGCCCCACTTGGTAAGTGTTTACTTCTGGAACTCTGTTGATTTATGAAGGAAAAAGTAATCTGGATCAAACAGATGTGTCAACTGATTGCCTAGCAGATATATTAAGCAGTTTGTTAAAATTGGGAATATGCAAAGAAGTTGGAGTTTTAAAATTGTCACTGTATTTTAGAGACAAGTGACCTGAACATGCGTGCAAATTAGTAAAAAGGGAACTCCAAACAAGCTCTCCGTCTGTACTTTTCATCCTAAATCCAAAGAAATAAATTTACAGAGAATCTTCAGAAAAACTGGACAAATAGATCATCTTAAAATGGATTTGAAAACCCCTGTAATAAATAGGGACAATAATGAAGCACACTTGAAGCTTTTTCTTATTCAATTGCTAAGTCATATCCGAATATTCACGACCCTGTGGACCATAACATGCCAGGCTCCCCTGTCCTCCCTTATCTCCCAGAACTTACCAAAATTCATGTTCATTGCCTTCATGACACTATCTAGTCATCTCATCTTTTGTCTCAGGCAAAAAACAATATACATAATGGAGGGTTGAAAATATTTGTAAAACTGCAAAATTCACAATCATTTTGGTAATAAACATTGCTACAGTGAAAGACAAAGTCAATTTTTTGCCACACTCTTTTATTTCCCATTTCTCCTCCCTATCCCAATGGTTCTGGTTCCTATAGCAGTGCAATCTTATTTTTGGAAAAAATAGGCTATGCTAGTGAAAGGTTCTCTTCTGTTTCCAAATGAACTTGAAATACGGTAACTAGGCAATGCAGAAGAAAATAAAAGAGACCAGAAAAGTGATAAAAGGAGGAAGAGAGAAGATCAGAGTAAATATGGTAAACAATAGATTTTCTTCCATAAAAAAAATAGCCTAAAATGATAATCTAAATATGACATATTTTTCCAAAGTATTGCTTTTCATAAAGTGCATGGCACTTGTCCAGCTTTATAACCAAGGTAATGGGACAAAGCTGGAATTGTCTATTCCAAAAACAAACGTGCTGGTATTATTAGGGTAAAAGTTCTCATAGACACAGGAGTTTGATGATCTGGCAGGAACATAATTATTTCAAAGAAGTGAAATTATATCCAAAGGGAATGGTAGCTTTTCTTTTTCTTTTGGGCAGCTTCAATTTGGTCACTGCCTTTTAAAATGTCATTAATTTGTGGCATTAATACAGATTTGTCATGCCACTGGACTAAATTAAGATTATATTTTGTTTGACCTTATTGTAGTACGTTTTAAATAAATTGTGGAAGAATGAACCCTAGCTAGTTTTTTATCTTCCAACAAATTGGCATTTGAAATCACATTGCCACTCTCATTGGCTCGTTTTTCATATGTGTGAAAAATTTATGTGCAGAAGAATTATTTATCTAATTCTTTTGACATTACAAGAAAGAAAAGAGACATTATAGTTTAAATAGTAACTGGTAATTCTTGAAGGTGAATTTCATTATGTGCAGATGAATTAATATTCTGAATTTTAGGGAGTCAGTAAGCAGGTATATCACCAACAATCTGATTTCTGATAAAGGAAAAGTAGTACAATGTATGCGTGTTTGTTTAGAAAGATGATGATATTTTTAGTCTGTGCTACTGAAGAGGACTATTGCAATCAAAAAACACTGGGGTAAATTTACAAATTTTATTCTGTTTTTCACATTTTAGACACCAGATAACTGTGTTATGTCCACCTAATTATTCTAAGCCATCTTTCCAGTATACAGATTCATGATATTATATGAATTATTTATATTATATTCTAATTTTATAGATTATTTTAAAAATAGTTTCTTGAATAATAACTTCTGTGACAATTAAAGCTGAAGTAGGATCACAGAGAAACTAACACTATGTTGTTTATAATCTAGATAGATCCTCTATTGTCTGAATCTGATCATTAACCAGTTTCTAATTTCTCATTAGCTTTTGAAGTTTTCTAAAACTTTTTGGAATACCAAATGTTCGCATCTATCAAATGACTCCATTTAGTTCATTTAACACTGTGAAAAAGAGACTATATTAAAATTTACAAAATGAATATATTACTTTTAAACAAGGTTGATTATTCTGCATATTTTTGTGCTATGCAAATAGTACTAGAACACAGATGTTTTGCTGCATAATAAATAATAGTGTGATATTATTTGTTTTCTTTATTTGAAGATGGCAGTGATGGTGGCCGTTTACACAAAACAGTCTTGGATCGCTGGCGAGAATCCCTCCTTTCTTCTGCTAGCCTCTCTCAAATCTTTCTTCATCTCTCAACACTGGAGCGAAGTGTAATCTGGTCTAAGTCTATTTTAAATACTCGGTGCAAAATGTGTAGAAAAAAAGGAGATGCTGAGAGCATGGTGCTTTGTGATGGCTGTGATCGAGGCTATCATATCTACTGTATAAGACCAAAGCTTAAGGTAATTTGAAGTAGTTTCTTTAGAATGTTAAAACTTATTTCTGATGTACAAAAACATTTCAGTAATACATTCTGGCTCTCTTAAAGGCTGTTCCTGATGAAGACTGGTTTTGTCCGGAATGTCGACCTAAGCAGCGCTCTAGGCGACTTTCATCCAGACAGAGACCTTCTGTGGAAAGCGATGAAGAGGCTATAGAAGAAATTAAAGAAGAAGATGAAACTAGTTATGAGGAAACAGGGCAAAGTGAAGATGATTATGAAGAGGAAGAAGAGGATGAGAATATTGATAATTCTGATTCTCAAGAAGATGAAAAAAGGTAAATCCAAAACTAAGTTAGAAATGTGCAGAAGTTGCATACAGACTTCCAGTAGTCTCTAGTTTTCTTTCTAGGGATACAAATCTTGGAGACATAAGCAAGAGAACACATGTGTATATTAGTTTGACACAAACAACCACATGACAAAGTAACAATGGAGCATTGGGATAACTGCAAGAAATATTATTTTCCTACAAGTAAGAACTGGTGGGATACAATAGACAAATGGAAAATGAAGATGCTAAAGTGCTCTGGAATTTTAGAATCTGAACAAACAAGCACTTGCCACATAACAACACAGGTTTAACAATTGTCAATAAGAAATACCAAAAAAAGTTTGTACAGTGGATGTGGCAGAACCTGGAGACAGCAGAATAGAAGAGGAAGAACTGGAGAAAATTGCATTATACTTGAATAAAGTACAGTAGCTACCTATTTATCTATTCATAGATTTAGCCTTTGGTTTCAACATTTAGCTAGAGAGATGGACTACTCCTGACTGCACATTCTTCTAGAATCTAGATCAAGAGTGACTGAAGATCTGTATAGTAATTTAATGTTCTCTACCTGTTAGTGTTAGTATGCCAGAAACATCTTGTAATTCATCCATATTCCAGAAAACACCAAATTAAAGTAGTCCATTATACTGCACTTCAGGCGATTTCTTGTAGATTTGTTTAGAATTTCCAGTTAGTTAAAAAAGGTGAGACTGACTACTAGAACGACTAACTGGAAAAATATATTTCTAGACTTTAAACTTTTTCATTGACTATTGTTTATCATATTTAAACTCCTGTATTAATTGACACCAGGTTATATAAAGAAATGCTAATATCCATTTTGGAATGTCCTTGTGCTAACATTACCATCTTTGAAAACGATCATTTGTGCGCTTTGAAAGTAATAACATAGCTGATGATTCTAGAATGGAATTTCTCCACTGCAGTGTCCCATTTGTACTGTACATACACTTAAAAAATCTGATTGAATGTATCTTACTTTTTTCGTTAAGTGCTGAATTCACAAGTTTAAAGAATAAAACAATAAAAAAATATAGTATCACAAACATTTATAATTGTCTAATTTCTTACAGCTTATCCAAATTAGGGAACCCTCAAGTAAAACTTACTTTAAGAACAAGAGCCTCAAAGCTTGCTAGTAATCAGTTGAGTACTGGAAGATACAACTCTCGCAGTCAGCAGAACACACCTAAGCAAATTGGCTCTTCGTATAAAGCTCCTGGAAAGAATATTAGAAAAACAAAATCTGCTCCTCCATCAGTGACAAAAACACTACGACTTAGCAGTCGTATTACTCGCCATAATCAAGAGATGCTGAAGGCAGATGCGTTTATAGAGTTGACCAGCCATCGAAGACAACGCAGAGGAACGAAGACAACAGACACTACTCCAGACAGTAGTTCTGGTTCCTTTGGCTTCAGAATTATTGAGGAAATGAATTTAAGGAAAGAGAAAAGCTCTCCGATTTCAATAGAAAAAAAAACACAAGATACAGACCGCCCCAAAAGGGGTAGGAAACGTCAGTCTACAGGTATATCAAATTTTTAAAATAAAATTGACTGCCAGAATAAATTCAGCTCATATTTAGTGTCACTTGGTTGCTTTGTGAAGTACTCCAATACTGCTTTCGATTATTAAGAATGGAGGGTATTTAATGGGTTAATTTGCAAGCATAAAATTATTTGTAGCAATATTGAAGAAATACTGCTTGCCTACTTTGATTTGGGGTAGCTTGAATAGGATGAGAATTCTTAACCGAATCATTTCAGCAGAGTTTATTTTCAGTTTTTTATGCTTATTGACTAGCCAGCTTCATAATATTCAACATAATATGTTGAAAGCAAACAGAAACCAGGATCAGAAAATGCTTGGAATAGTTGAAAATGCCTAAATAAAATATTGTTCATTGGTGACATGAGTTTCTCTCAGGGTGGGCAATTGATAATATTTGTATGATGACATCATTGTGATTTGCTGCAGACACCATTGATCGGAGAAACTATCTTTGTTGATGCTGTGTTTGCATCAACTTTTGTGAATTTAACAAGAAGCTTGAATTGAAATAAATTAGCACAAGTGCCAATACAGCTATCTGTTTCCCGATCATGTTTATCTTCATAAAATAGAACAAGCCAGGCTCAGAACAATTTATTTCTAATTACACAGTATGGAATTGTAAAAAGTACTTTTTCTTTCTTGTGTTCCAATTTTGAGACTATGGGAGTCTAGTTGTGTAAATAGGCATGGAAGATTAATTGGCAAATGAAGTCTCTTTTAATTCACCTTTTTTGGCTGAAACACTTGGGATTGAGTTACATCTGCATTCTGGAAACAAGTAATAAATGAAAACTATACAACCATCCATAGCACGCTCATTCAGTAACCACTCATTCAGCAACTGTTCTAAGTTACAACATGCTAAATGCAGGATTTTGGGATCATCCTTATAATTCGGCTTTTGCAGTATCCCTGTGATCAAGCGATTACAATTTGAGCACTTGAGAACCAACTCACAATTATGACAGTGCAGTGTTCCATGGTAATGTGATTACCATTTTCAACCCTTACTACTGGCTTTTGACAAAGTCAGTGGGGAAGCCAACAGGAGGTTGCAAATAGTGATCACATGATCATAGGAACTGTGCACACAGAATTCATCTAACAACTGGAACTGCTGTTATAATTAAATGTGATGTTACATTTAATGATTGCATCACTCAGTGACAAAAGTTCCTAATTACCATCATTGAACAAAGGCTACCTGTAATCCAAAGACCTGAACAAGTTTATAATGCTGGATATATTACATTTTCTCTACTTTCTCTACATTTGTCTTTTTTTATGTCCATGTGTGATCCTATTATTCCAGAATCATCTCAAGTGCCACTAAATCGGAGGACCTCAGGGCGTCAGGGTGGAGTACATGAATTATCTGCTTTTGAGCAGCTTGTTGTAGAACTGGTGCGACATGATGACAGTTGGCCTTTTATGAAATTGGTTTCCAAAATACAGGTAACTAATAATTTCAGAGTACTAAAATAATTAACTTGAATGTATATTTATTGGAAATAATTGCAAGGGGGAAAAATGACTAAATGTAAATGAAATCTGCTGTTCATAAATGTTATATTGGGAAAGAAAATTGCAAACAAATAAATAGGCCTCACATAGATAAAATTAAAACCTTTTAGATTTCTTGAGTAACATACTAAAATTCAAGTCATAGAAATATTCAAATTACATTTTGAAATTCTCTCCTTCATTGAGACTTGCAAATGCACTTATTTTTGCAAATAGATGGCAGTGTTATGATAGGAAGTAGTGAATGCATCAGTATAAAAAATGTTGGTGCTTCTCAGAGAACTTAACTGTAATGGACCAGAAATTATTATGTGAAATAACAATTCATAAACAAGACAGCTATTGAAGACAGGGAGAAAATAGAAGTTACAATAAGGTTTCAGCAGAGGGCAGTGTGTATCTGACTTATCTGGGCTCAGAAGCTAAGTGGTCATAATACAGCTGGTATTAGGTGGGAGTAGAGAATACCAAGACAATAAGGTAGATTGGAAAGTTTAAAAACCTCTTTCCAGACAAAGGAAATGGCAAACCACTTCCATATTCTTTCCAGGAAACCCTACATGAAAGTATCTAGGAAGTCAAGTTAAATTTGAAGGAATTTTCACTTAAGTATCACTACATGTGCTGTTTGAAAAATAACAAATATGCTGTTAGGTTATATAATCAGTAAGCTAGCTTTGATGGGTAGTATGGATGCAGAACTAATTAATATGTGTAGTATTATTAAAATCAACTAAATAATATTGCTTATGCTCCAAAACAGTTAGCTAAATTCAGTGAATTAAAAAAAGCAAGTTAGTGCTTGGTTGAGAAATGTTCTTTAAGCCCCCCCCCCCCCCCCCGGAGTATTACGGTACATACCTTGGTCTTCAGGTGGTCTTGGTTAATTGACCATTCCTGGGGAGGTTAATGGTCATCTCATTGATTGAAACACTGATTAATTTCCCCTTCAAATGAACTGATAATCCTAGAGGTTCACATATTTTTGCCATATAGAAATATGTAGTTTTGAGTCCTTTTCCTTAATGAGTAATGAACAAATATATTTGCTTATTTGGGTTTTCTCTATGTACTTTTAGGATGTACGGAGATGTTTTAGATCATGTTTAGACAGAAATATTTAAAATTCAAATGGGTTCTCAAACTTCATGTTTAAACACTTTGTGTTAAACTATAATTTTCTTCCACACAATCTGAAAACTAATTTATGTCAAATATAGTTATATGGATTTCATTTTTCATACCAAAGAAGACCAATTGCTTGGAAGCAAAGGACTTGCCTAGGAATGAAGAAAAAAATGTTTTGTTTTGTATGAAATTATTTCTTAATTTTTTTTGGTTTACTTTATACTGTACAGGTACCAGACTACTACGATATAATAAAAAAGCCCATCGCTTTAAATATAATCCGTGAAAAAGTGAACAAATGTGAATACAAAGTAGCCTGTAAGTAATGTTGACTAAATAAATTAACAATGTTTAAAACAATTTAATTTAAATAACCACAGGCTTTTGGATAATGAATATAGAAAATAACACTGGAATAGGAACCTCCAGTGCAATAGTTCTAACAGCATTTGGCTTATATTACATGCATTGGTGCTTAGAATACTATATACTAGAGTTCTGCAGTGCTACAGATTCAAAAGGAAAAGTATGTTTTGAAGTGCAGAGTTACTCCTTACACTGGCAGCTCTTTTAAGCAGCTGCATTTTTTGCCTTGAGTTGTGTGAGGCTGTAGTATATTTTCCCTTTTGAATCAGAAACACGGCATTCCCCTGGGACATACCTATGTAAACACAATTAACATTTAAATAAAATATTAGAATGTATTGTTTCTCCGTCACATTTATGCTGTCTTATTCTGAGAGAAAGATTGTGATCTCCCCTTACAATTCCAATCTGAGAGGTTCCTTGGGGTGGGAGAGCTGCTGGCATAAGAATGGTATTTAGATTTAAAAAAAAAACAGGTCTCTGGTCCTTAACCACTATATTGGATTAGTCTCATAGAAGCAACTGCAATTTCACAGATAAACTCTTTGTTTAAAAATAATTGCTTTTAGGACTATAAAGGCATATTTATATTTTTCCTTACAGCGGAATTCATTGAAGATGTTGAGCTGATGTTTTCAAACTGCTTTGAATATAATGCTCGTAATACAAGTGAAGCAAAAGCTGGAACAAGACTTCAGGCATTTTTTCATGTTCAGGCTCAAAAACTTGGACTTTCAGTTGCATCAGGTTACATGAACCATGTTGTTCCAGCAGCCAAAAAGTCACGCATCTAACTTCTTTTTACATCTTAAGAAGAACTTCTTAGGACTTAAATTAGAAGAAGCCTTTATATTTTCATAGAAAATGAAACACTTAAATCATGCAGCCATAGAAAGCAATAACATCTGCCACACCTTGGAAGTGTGGCCTGCACTATATTCTCAATTTATTAAGCACTCAGGAAAATGTAGGAATGGTTCCCCTTTCTACAGTTTTGTTCAGTGTCTAATAATTTTGATATGTATTGAATACAGTACTGATTTATAGTAGCTTTGGTATTTTAAAGACCATTTTTGTCCAAATGCTTTTTTTTTCAGCACCAGCTATTCTTATATTGTTTTAGAGAACAATATTTTCTTTTGTAGACTGTGGCATAGTTTTGTAAGAATTTTACCTTGGCTATAATCATAATATGCAATACGTACAGTAGAAAGAGTAAAATATATGAAGTCATTGCATACCAGTTTTTGACACTACGTGAATGAGTACAATTTTATATATTTTAAATTACTGTGCCAGTGCTGTTTGGAAAAATTAAACTTGACTTTATTAAGTAAGATATTTATTTAGCTTACAAATAATTTGTGTATTTGTTTTTTATTTATAAAATATTTACTTTGCAAATTAAAAAAAACCCTTAATTTTATTTTCATTGTGTTTTGTTTATACTTTTCTTTTTATCTGGGAGTTCTTCCACCAAAACAGTAACTTACCAAATATATTCATTTGTACAATTTTGGTAAAAAATGAAAAAAAATCAAGTATTATTTTACATGTACTAGTGAACAACTCCCTTTGTGAAACTAACTTCTATGGGTAGATTTGTTCCTACGGGTAGTTAGTTCAGGTAAGTGGTGTGATACCTTAACCATCAGATGATTGCCATTCATCAGCTGTACTGCTTGCATACTACATGTCATGCTTTTTCACAGGCAGCTTCAAAACAGCTGCCTAATTATTTTTCTAAAGGTTTATCAATTTAGTAAATATTTTTCTTCAAATATTGTTCAATGTTTTTTTAAAATCTTCATTAATTTACAAGTCAGAATTAAAGTTACTGATCTACTTACTTTTGTCTCAGCATTGTGTATCATTTTCAAATGTGTTTAGCTTACAGGAAGACAAAATTTGCAGGGTATTTTAATGATGGACAACATAACTGTTTCCACCATTTCTTGTTCACTCACTTCTGATTCTTTATAACATACATCATTTTGTCAGGATTGTCTATCAGTAAAGGCTTGATGGCACATAATCCAACCCATGCTTCCTTGCTTCATTGTGTCCTTGAAGGTTGATGCTTGTGTATCTGGCCATCTTGCCTTCTGTCAGCATTTTTTATAATTGCCTTCAGTCATTAGGATCTTCTCCAGAAAATCTAGATTTTGTATTATTTAATTTAAACATCTACACTTTACTTCGTTCTTAGTGCTTTGACACAGGATTCTAATTTTAACTTCATCTATTATTGGTTCCTGGTAATCATAAAATGTCTTCACTAAGTAACTGATGGCCCACTAAATCCTTGTTTTTAGAAGTGTGACTTTCTATGTTTTTTTTCATTTTGTGCATTTAGTAGTTTCACTCTATGGATTGTTGAAGTCTGAATCACAAAAACTGTAGGATAAGAGCAACTATTTTGTAGTTTGAGTATTTTTAGCATTTTTCTTTTTTTGTTACTGGAATATAAATAGATCTTTCCTGTCTTGGCCATTACTGGCTGTGATTCATACTATTGTGAATCACAAATAGTGCTTTAATTATACCGTGTACAGATAATACTTGGAAGATGCCAGACCCCACTCCACCCCACCCCAAAAACTACTTACGATCCAGTTTCAAAATTGTGGCTGCTGCAGAGCTTCACAGTCACATAGAATAGAATGTAACAGAGTTGGAAGGGACGTTGGAGTGTTGCGGCAGACTGGGGCAGGAAACCTCAGTCAGCCAGAAATTGGGACGTGAGACCACAAGGTGCAAGAGAAAACAGGTTTAATGATGCATCAGAGTTCAGAGCATTAACACAGCAAAGTCTGAACTGCCCTGGCTAGGCCAGGACAGAGCTTTTATACCCCCTCGGAATTCAGGGGGTTACCCAGGCGTGTTCTTCCAAGGAAAAGGAGGTGCGAGGGGAGGTTACATCTTGGATTTATCATTATCATTACAGCGTTTACAGTAAGATGTTACAAAGGTTACAAATGTTCTTTTTGGAATATTACAGAAACAGAAGTAAAACTGTTGATTACAAAGAAAGAGAAGTAAAATGTTAGCATTTGCAATCTTTCCATACCAAAGTTTATTAAGACGCTAAATGCCACTTCCTTATCTTACACCATCTGTTTTTCTATGCCCAACTGTGAAGCGTTTTGCAACCTATGTTTCAATAAGATTTGTAATACTTCCTATGCAAGCTACAGAAGTCCTTTTAATATGCAGACTTAATTAATGCTTTTATCAAGGAGTCTAGGGGCTCCTATACCCTTCAGGTAAGGGGGTTATCTACCTGCTGCCTCATTCCCCCCCTGTTGAAACCTCACCTGGTTCACGGGGCGTAAGTCCTGGGCCATTCTAAAGCGACCCTCTCCCTTGGGGATAGGCAAGATCGGGGTGTTCCATTTTGAGTCGGTGGGAACCAAAATGTGGTTGTCCAGGTAAAGATCAATGACTTCTTGGATGGCTGCCACTATGGGTCGGGGATAGGGTCTTTGACGTATCCTGACGGGTTTTTTGAAAGGGAGCTCTTCCACTATGATAGGTGGGTGGTGAGCTGCAAAGCCGGGGGGGTTGTCCTCTGCCCATAGTTCAGGGACCTTAAATTCACGCCATTTTTCACCTGGCACTTGCATGACGGTCATAATTCTCCAGGCCTCTTCCCGGGGCACTTCCAAATTCACCCGCCCATATTTGAGATTCATCTCCCCGTCTTCAGTAAAGAAGATCTGAGCGCACAGCTTGCAAAGTAAGTCGCGGCCTAACAAGGGGAGCGGGCATTCGGGCAAATACACAAATTGATGAAGAATGGACTGTCCTCCCGTTTTGCAAAGCAGGGGCTGTAGAAGTGAGCGCTTCTGAGGGCCTCCCGTGGCCCCTTGGATGTTGATAGATTGATTAGAGAGGGGGCCCAGGGGTTTGGTAAGCACGGAGCGTGTAGCACCTGTGTCAACGAGGAAGGGGATTTCTGTGCCTCCAACTTTAATACGGACCATAGGTTCAGGGAGGCTGCTGGAACCCGGTCGGTTTCAGTCCTCCTCTTCTATGTGTCCCAACTGCATAAGGGGGGCAGGGGGACGGAATCCTCTTCTGCCTCCGCGCCCACAGTTGCTGGGGCGGAGACGAGGGTCTCTAGGTGGTCTGGGTCATCCAGATCCTCTTGCAGGTCCCCCGCCATCCCTAGCCTTTTGGGGCATTCCTCCTCCAGTGTCCATGTTGATGACAGTAAGCACATTGATTTCGTCCCAAGGGCCCTCCACTCTCCCTCTCTCTCATTCTTCCTTCTCCTTGTGGTAGCGTCATGATGGCTGCCGCCAGGAGCTCAGCCTTGCTCTGCATTTTGGACTCCTTCTTCTTCTCCTCCATAGCTTCTGGCGTCCTTGGGATGATCCCAACAATGTCTATGAAACTCCCCAGTAAGCTAGCCTGCTTCTGGGACAGAGCCATGTGGCTAGGGATGCTGAGGAGTGGAGCAGCCTGCTCTCTTTTCTCAGTGCAAGCTCTTGAGAAGTACAGCAGATGGTAAGAGTGTGATGGGAGTGGGGAGGAGGGTGAGGGGGTAGATCTGGGTCCAAGTAGGCCCAAGGCATGCAGAGACCTTCAAGGAGGGAGAACTTGAGAGGTTTGAGGCAGGTGGATCTGGCCCTGCACTAGAGCTCCCAGGAACCTCATGTTCTGTTTAATGTCCCATGTGATTGATTAATGACCACAAGAGGGATGGGGGGATCATTAAGTGAAGCAAGGTTTCCACCAAATGCCATAATCAAATCAAGCAATTTCTAGTCTCCCCAGAGGTTGGACCTTCAGAAAAACTGGGAGCAGGGAAACGGGTTTACATCAGGGCTCAGATAGATGACCTCTAAGGAGATCCACAAGACAATTCTTTACCTTTCATGGTTTAGGAAGGACAGCTATTGCACAGTTCCTTTATAGGTTCTCCTAAATTTAAGGGAAGACGTATAACTCAGTCATGACAGTAAGACAACTGGTCATGAGAGAGTGTTTTAAAATTCAGCATCAGGTTCTTAGGAACTTATGGGGGCCAAGAGTGAGGGCAGATGTCATAGATTATGTTTCACTTTGTGATGTACACTACCGGGCAAAATCTGTTCCTGGAAAGCCAGCTGTCTTGCTGCAACCTCTAGGCTCAATTTTGCCACCCTGGAACACTTATGTATTGTTATTTACCACCAAGTTTTGGATTTCAATTTCAATTATTAAACTTTAAAATTCATTTGTCAACTTCTTTGCATCTGGCATCCAATGGGGAATCCGAGAGGTTGAATCAAATATTACAGGAATATTTAAGATGATATGTCATTTACAGAGTTATCTGCCCTCACACAGCCCCTCTCACCCTGCCCGCTCCGCCCACAATACTTATCTGCTGGTGATCTGCTTCTGAGTTGCTTGGGACTTGCAACTTCCTGCTGGCTTCCTCACTGACTTGTGGGAAGTTGGCAGGACATTGCCTCAAATAATGACCATGAGATTTGGTAAATGATAGCACCGAACCGGCAGTAACACCGGCAGAAACCTACCCCTGAACCCCATGATCATGTGATCAAAATTCAGATGCTTGACAACTGGTTCATACTTCTGACCATACTTCTGACCATTGCTGAATCCCAACATCCTGTGATCACCTACAATCTTTTGACAAGCAAAGTCAATGGGAAAGACCGATTCACTTAACTGGTTTTCTAACTTATCAATTGGACTGATTCGCTTATCAACTGTGGCAAGAAAGGTCATAAAATGGGGCAAAACTCACTTAACAAATGCCTCAATTAACAACAAATTTCGGGCTTAAATATGGTCATAAGCTGAGGACTGCCTGTACTAAAACCGAACTAAGAAAGCTAAGTGCCAGACTGAATGGGGATGATGTCGTCTTATCATGGCAGCCACCTCCAGCAGTGAGTAACACCTACCTCCCCCACCCCAGGGCTCCAGGCCAGCTGGTAAAGTCAGGTTTTGAAACCCTTTTGGAAGGCCAAAAGGGAGGCGGCAGTTCTTACCTCCAATGGTAGAATGTTCCACAGGGATGGGGCCAGAAAAGGCTCTTCTCCTTGACCCTTCCTGCTTCAACTACTTAGCAGACAAGATCCAGAGCAGGTCTCTTCCACTGGCACAAGAGTGGTAGGCTTGTCCCATCAGGAAGAGACAGCTCCTCAGATTTCTCTTAATCACTATAATAAATGTGTTTTTCCCCTCATTATATAATCAGTATCTTCTTTCTTGTGATATAAATGTTTTTGTTTTATTTTAAGAAGTTGAAGAAATGGAAAAAAAATATGGACATTTAAGCTATTTAAAAGGCAATTTCTTACTAAACTATTCCTCATATGGTATAAATGGCGTAAAGTATGAATGTTTACCTAATTAAATATTTTTCACCTGAAATTAGTTTTGAATCTTGGAATTGACCAGCCAGCTATTGATTCTGGACCCCCTTTAGATTGCAAGAACCGGATTAGTCTATTTTCAGAGCTCTGCATTAGAATTCCCAAACTATTATAACCCTAGCTTATATATAATTCTTTGAGAATAAAAGTAATCTATTGTGGAAAAATTAACAAAATATATATCTATGGAGATTCTCAATCATTCAGGTCATGCTTGTCCCAAAGGTGCTTTTTCCAAAAGGCAACTGGACTGAAGAATTGAAGTTTCTTGGATGAGAAGTAAAATGTTTTCCTTGTTTGTGGAGAAGGAAGTAGGTTCTGTCACTCACATTCAACTCCACTTAACCTTGCTGTGAAAATTATTTCTCTCACAGCCTTGAGTGCCTTCCCCCTTCATCAGCTTTGTTATCCAACTGCTTCTACAGCTTAATTCTCAAGACCCCTATGAGCTTCTGATGGTGACTGCATGACAACTACCAATTGGCCAAACATATGTTGTGTGAACTCAGCATCTGAGTAGTTTAGAAGTCTGCATGTGGTGTGAATCCAGGGAAGTTAATTAATTAATTAAACTATGGTAAAATTAATGGTGGGTGGGCATGCCCAGGAGCGTTGTTCAGCAAATGAGCCTCTCACACACAACTACTGTATGATGCAGGACACCTTGTAGCCTCCTTCCATTTTGTCTGAGTTTTGGTATCTATTCTTCTTTAGCTAGGCCAGCCACTCCACTCCTGATCTAGGTGTGTCCTATAAAAATCTTTTAAATTGGTCTTGGTCTTTCCTACTGAAAAATCAGCACCCACAAACACTACACTGCTGCCCATGAAATAACGAACTCCTCCCGCCCATTCGGCTCTTTCTCCAGTTCCCACCCTTCACTCTCCTTCTTGTATCAGGCGGCGGCCCTTCGGCTGCGACAGATTCGTCCTGGGTTCATTTTTGTCCGCTCTCTGGCATAACAAGGCGGTCCAACCTCAGCAGGTGCGCCCAGAGAAGCTCGGCCAGGAAGCGGCGCCAGGGGCAACTGCTCTGCAGCCGCCGCCGCCTCTCAGCCATCGCGACCCAGCGCGGAGGCTCCAAGAGCAAAGAGCCCTTTGCAGCCACACAAAGAGAAGCCAAGCCCGTCGCAGGACGGGGTGGCCGAGAGCGGCGAGGGCGGCTATCCGCGGGAGGGGCCAATTATGCGGCAGGACCAGTCTCACCTGCCGCGCCCCGCGTAACCGAAAAACGCCAGGGCGGCTGAGGAAGCCGCACGGGGGGCTACAAGGCAACGCCGCCGCTGCATCCGTGCTCCAGAGCTGGCCCGCTGGACGGCGGGGGGGATGGCGTCGGCCAAGAGCGGGCGAAGGAGGAGAGGGTGCCCTCCTGGGATGTAATGCGGAGCACCAGGGATTCCTCCCCCTGAGGAAGTCCCAGGCGGGCTCCGCTCTCCCTCTCACCCCGCAAGCGTCCTTTGGGCGAAGCTCTGGCGTCAAAAAAAGGAGGGGAGCCCTCCGTCTTTCCCCCTCCCCATTTTGGCTTCTCCGCAGGGCTGGGCAGGGCCTGGAGCACGTGGTGAGGGAAGGCGAAGCCCATGTGACCGGCCTCCCTCTCCCCTCGAGCCCCCCGCCGATCGCCTCTCTTCTGCCCGCCTGCCTTCTCCGTGGTGGGCTCCGTAGCGTCAGTCCGACTCCGCTCCCTCGGCACAAGCGGCCGCCGCCATCACCCCCACTCCCCGCGCCGCCACCCAGCCCGGGCACCATGGTAAGAGCGCGGAGCAACCTGCCGCGCCTGAGCGCTAGCCGCTCGGACTCCGCCGGGCTCCCGAGGGCGAGAGGGGCGACGAGAGCCCCGTGGAGGCGCCTGGCAGCCATTTTAGTCTAATTTTAGCCTAGGCTGAGGGGGTGGCAGCGGACGACCCCCCAGCGCAGGCCGCGGGGGAGGCTGGGGGGCGCCGGGGGCGGCTGAACGGGTCTCGGCCGTCCCCGAGAGAAGGGGAAAGGGAACGCCGGTGAAGGAGGCTTTGCCCCTCGGTGGCTCCTGTCGTGGTCTTGAAGAAATGCTCTCCACCGATCGGAACGCTTTCGCGGAGAGACGCGGAAAAATACCCGGGAGCGACGCGATTCGTGCTGGTTTCCTTCCCGTTTAGGTGCAGCGGGGAAGATTTTTCTCTAAAATAGCGGCAACATTTGGCCTTTTGCAGTCACAGAACGGGACCCAAATAACGGGACTGGCTTCTCCCCTCGCCGGGTTGCCTCGCCTTCTAGAGAGAGGACTGGGGCAGAAGAAACGCAGTGGGGCGGATAGGATGAAACCGAGCCCCCTAATTGCCTGGAAAGGATTCGTTTCATTCGCTTTCTCTCTTTATTGGCGTGTAATGCGGGAATTTAAAAAAAGGGGCTGGTTGACTTCATCCCCCCCCTTTTTTTTTTATAGATTTGGGAGATGAATATTCCTCCTTCTAATTGAAGGATATATAAGGTTGAACAGACGATGCAAAATGACTTGAGCTTTTCTCCCCCCCCCCCCCCGCAAAAAAGAGAAACGAACATTTTCTGTGCTTTCGTCTCCCCTTTTTGTTGGGAAAATATGCCTCTGTAAGATCCTTTGTATGACTTCCATCTTATAACGGCATGTCTACTGGCACATTATGTATGTGTTAAGATGCTGCTTTCTTTTGCCCAACTGGGAAAAGCTATCTCTTAACAGAAAAGCAGGTGTGATGGAATGACGCATAGCTGGGTTTTCCCCTCTCCCTTGTGGCACTAGCTTATTGCTTCTGGATAAAGAACATGGGATAAAACCATTGTTTTCCTTTGTTAGGTGGCTTTAATTAACCAGAATGTTGGGGCAGAAACAGCCCCTCATTGGGAAAGCTGAGTGCAGTATACCAGTGTATACCATTCACTACCTAGGGCTATTGCTTATATCTAAGGAGTTATTCAAACATGGGGGAGGGGGTCATCTTTACTCTTTTAAGCTATTCCAGAGAACACTGTCCATTAGAGCCTGCCCACTGCCAGTATGTGACTGAAAATCCAACAGAACGGCAGGAATGTCCTGATTGTATTTGAATGACATTATTATACAGCTGTTCCTGTTGGTGCTAGATAGTATGTGTACACAAAAGGCTCGATTTTCTTCTAACAGTAGAGAAGGAAAATGGCAAAGGTTGCCATTCTGTAAAAGAGAACACTGAGATAACTCTTATATTTTGTTTACAGAACAATGCTTGGGGTTTGGCTATATGAGTAAATAACTGAATTGTTTTTGTGTAATAAAACATCAATTAAAAACATATAATCGTATATTTCTTTGTGTGTTAAAGATAAACACCAGCTTCAGTTTGTGCCATTACTTTTCTGGGTGCACTTATGAATCCCTAGTAGTATGTAGGGGTTAAATTGATAAAATAAAATCTGGAAGACCCAGGTTCAAATCTACCTTCAACCACAGAAGTTCCTTAGGTTACTTTGAAGCAGATTCTATTTTTCATATGACACCCCCCTCCCCAAAGAGGTAAAGCTCTAGGAAAAACTGGAGAAGGGAAGTGCTATGTGTTCCTTGCTGTACTCAAAAAAAAAGATTTCTAAAGTCTTAATATCTGTACAGGGACTTGTTTACATTAAAATGAGGTTTCTGCAAGTATAGTTTGACTTATTTCTCACATTTTAGTGTGTTCTTTATATATTAAAGTTGTGCTGTGTGGGTTGCTGTCCACTAGGCTCATTCTGGCATAATATTTAATACTAAATATAATAGAGAAAATTTCATAGATCTTTCATGGAAATTTTGCATCCTTATTTCATTCACTGCAATTGAATGAAAGCTAGAAAAAAATTATGGCTTTAAATAACGACTTTAAGGAACACCTCCTCTTAGTCAGATGGTGTGAGTTACATTCTTTTAGGCATGGCTCGTGCAAGGTTTAATGAGCTTCAGTGTAACTGTACATTCTGTCCTTGGTTATTTCACCCTGTAGTGATTTCAGTGAAGTATATACAAAATAGTATTAATTAAAATTTAAGTACATAACATAAATCCAGATACAATCCAAGATACATTTATTCTGCCTCCTGAACAAAATTAGAATAGTTAGGTATTATAGTATTGGGGGCAAAGCCTATATAATACTAGGACCATTTCCTTCGATATTAACATTTCCTTAAATTTGATAGGCATTAATCATAGATAACTGTAGATAATGTTAGCAAATATTGAACCTCAAAGAGTGTTCAAAATGTTCCAAATTTTACTAGGGAAGATTCTCACAGCTTGATTCTATGCATATCTCCCTTGAGGTAAATATTACTGAATTCAGTAGGGCTGCTCTTAGTATGTCTTCAAATTCAATATATATTAACAAGTATTATTTCAATTTGTTTTATAGGCTTCTGGGGTAACAGTGAATGATGAAGTTATCAAGGTTTTCAATGATATGAAAGTACGGAAATCTTCAACATCGGAGGAGATTAAAAAAAGAAAGAAAGCAGTTCTTTTCTGTTTAAGTGCTGACAAAAAGCAAATAATTGTAGAAGAAGCAAAGCAGATATTAGTTGGTGACATTGGTGTCACAGTCGAGGACCCTTATATAGCCTTTGTGAAGTTGTTACCACTGAATGATTGCCGATATGCTTTGTATGATGCAACATATGAAACAAAGGAATCTAAAAAGGAAGATCTGGTATTTATATTCTGGTGTGTAAGTCAAAGGATTACTGTTAAAAACACAGTTGACTTTCCAAGATTTAGAGCTGAATTAACCAATTTCTCCTCTCCTCTGTAGGGCCCCAGAAAATGCCCCTTTAAAATCAAAGATGATCTACGCAAGCTCTAAAGATGCTATTAAAAAGAAATTTACAGGTATGAGTAGAAAACATGTCATAATACAATTTTGATTTTAGTAGCAATTGCATTCAGACTAATTTTTTAAATTTCTGCTTAAGGAGCAGGCAGATTTCTATATATTCATTATTTTTCAGCAACTTTATAAAAGAAAATCCTTGCCACAAAATATAGAACAAAACATATGTATTTTCATTTGTGTTTTCCAGGTATTAAGCACGAGTGGCAGGTAAATGGGTATGAAGATATTAAAGATCGTTCAACACTGGGAGAGAAACTAGGAGGCAATGTGGTAGTTTCACTTGAAGGAAAACCCTTATAAAAGGACAGGCATGTGCCATCCGGAGCTTCCATTTTTGCAGCTCATTCAGTTGGAATAATACTAATTCCTTTTTTGGCCCCATCTTCTAGAACCCAAATACCTAAAGAAGATATCATTAACAGTCTACAAATGTCCATCATTAGACTATTTTTTAAACCTGGTAGTTTTATGTAGAATCCATGGAATGCCTTCCATATATTTTAGCCCAAATGTAGGCATTTCTTGCAAATGTGTACAATGAATGTGATAGTTGAAGTGGATAGTCTAGCCAAGCAAAAAGAAAAGGTTTAAGTTAATTGATTGCCTTTAAACTCCTTGCTTTAAACTCTTGTCCAATGATCACATGGGACTCTATTTGGTTTTACGTTACAGTTGCACTTGCAATTCCATGAGGCTTTTGTGCATTCAGACACCTCACATGCCTTTATAAGCCTATTTTTTGGGACATGACAGCACATAACACTATGCATTTTAAGCACTTTTTGTAATATATTTGATTTCTTCTTCCATCTCCCTAGATTGCCAATTAATTTATGGAATTGTGTCATCAGTATCTTGTATCTTGGTCCTCATTTCTGTTAAATGAACTAACTGTAATTATGCCTTTTTTGTTTTTCGCCCATGAAATATATGCTACTGAACAGGAGTAGGAATTGTTTACCATGCAGATCTTGCAACCTAAACGTATTTTGTGAAGCATCATTCATAATGGCAATTTCTATATAAAAGAACTGTAAATGCAACTCTAATTTGAAATAAGATATCAAATCACCACACTATAAAACCTGTAGCTTATTACAGAAAGCCACTTTGTTTTAATGGGAAAGTATACAAAACATATACAAATATATTTTGTAGGACTTCCCATCACTCTAGTATATATTCCACTTCAATCACTAATCTATTACATTGTGATTTTACTCTTATAGTGATTTGAATATGCAACCTTCCTTCCAAAATCTATGGTTGCTTAAATATGTTTCATTATCAGGAACAATTAGTCCAGCAACATATCCTGTTTCAGAAAAAAAATATAATAAAAATTATTAGCTAACCTAGAATGTTATTTCAGGATACTTTCCCCAGTTTTGTGTTAGTTTAGCATTTCATGCTCCACTTTTTTGTCTAGTCATAGAGCAGCTGTTTTCCAGTTAACTTTTGTACAAATAGGTCTGAAAGCTTTTGCTGCTACTGAGTCTTGCATCAGGAGCCTTTGGCTAAAAGCCAGACACTACACTCCATATAGAGAATTTGATCTGCTCTGTACGAGCAGTTCTCCGTTAGCCAAAGCTATTTATGGCAAACACATGCTTTTGTATCTTGTCATCGGTTCTCCACAAATGGCAAAACTGGACAGGGTTCTATTGGTATGCATAAAGGAACTTTGTTAGGCAGCCAGTCGCTGTTGAAGTGTGCATACCACTAGAAAGAATGTATTCATCAAAGGACAAAAATTTAAAATGGTTGCAATTTCTTAACAGAAGATGCCAGAGAATACAAATAAATTTTAATCAGATTTTAAATTGTTTTAAAACCCTTTGCGGAAAGAAATAAAATAAGTGGATGACAAATATTACTCAGTTCTACAGATTGTTACCGTGGAACTCAAACTATTTCAAGCTTTCAGCTGTCTCTAGCTTATTGCCAGTGAAACGTATATCTTTTAGAGTACTGTCTGAACTTCATGGTAGCATTCAAGCTATGCACACTATTGATAGATTGTAACAGTTTTGTAGCAGAAAGAAACTTAATTTATTTATAGGAGACTTTAATAAGAATTAAGTTTATGAAACATTACTTGGATATATTATGATGTGCACTTAAAAAGTTCTGGCTGGTATAAAAACCTACTTTTGTTCAGTCCTTATCTAGGCCTGCAGTTTGAAATGTTTTAAAATGAGTGTTAATTTTAAAAAAACTGTCTAGATTGCAATGTTTATCCCATATCCAGTGTAAAGCACTATTTTTAATTCATGGAATCTTCTACAAATAATATACCGCTGCCTATTATGTAAAATGGATCTCTTCACTCGTCAGAACTGAATATAGAAGAGAACATAAACATTTGATTCAAACTATGTATTCACTTAAAAGTTTACACCAATTTATGTAAAACCAGAATTGATTTATGTGTATCAGGTATGAAACCCTCCATAATTCAAATTTTGTTTACAACTGAAAAACAGTACTGAGATTGATTTCAGTGCTATAACTTGCTTTTTTAAATGCTGCTACCAATCTACTGCTTGGACAATAAAACAAATGAAAGACAGCTGGCACGTGTTCTCCAGCTGTTGTTTTCTGTCATGCAAAAAGATGAAGGCTTCGTTGTGACTTAAAGGTTGAAGAAAACTTCACAATCTGAGCATCTTGCATGCTTCCCATCACTGGTGGGCATTAGGAATTTGCTTCAGTTATTTTACGGATAAAGAAATGTTAAATAAAAGTTTTCATGACTGTACTGAAAGTCTTTGCAGATACTGCATGTTTTCTTTTAAAAACCTTGAAAAGGAGCAAGTTTGGCTTAAATATTGAATACATAACAATACAACAGGTGGATTGATATAAAATGAAACAGAAAATTGCAAAAGGTAAAAAATAGATACAGAAACTAAGAATGACTTTGGTAATAACCTTCAATAATGCCTTTAAGTTGATGTCAGATGCTGTTTGTTCTTCTGACATAATGGATCTTAATTTAAACTGCCAGTTTTCCTTAGCTGAAGCTTTTTCCCATTTTAGGATACAGTTCTGAGCCCATTAACATGGGGGTACGGCTCACTGAAATAAACATTGATTTTCGGGTAGCACTGTATTATTATACAAATCAACGCAATTTAGTTTTGAGTAATGTGATAATCCTATCAAAGTTATTAGAGGCTTGATTTCATTTATAAAGGATCCAATTAAAATTGGATTCAACATGCTAGAAAGGAAGAGTGCTGAATAAAGAAGAAATATGAAAACACAATGAAGCAAATATGAAAGGATTTTTTTGCTGATAAGATTGTTCTTACCGGTATATATTTTTTGTCTCTGAACAGATGGCTTCTCTCATATTATTGATCTTAAAATAAAAGATGAGAATGTTTTAATACCACCAATAAATGTCATGGAGGAGGATATAAATAGCACTGATCTGTTAAAATAAGTGTTTTTTCTTTCATTTACTGATTGATTGATCACTAATATTTGCACTGTAAGGTCTCCAATACTGTTTCAGTTATGTTAAAATGAAGAAAGCAAATAGCGGAAAGCAAATTGTTGATATACTTAAGAAAAGGGAACAGAGTAAATACTTGCCCTTTTACAGGTGGTCCTCGACTTACAACAGTTCATTTAGTGACCATTCAAAGTTACAAGGGAACTGAAAAAGTTATGACTTTTTCACATGACTGTTGCATCATTCCCATGGTCACGTGATCAAAATTCAGACACGTGGCAAATGACTCATATTTACTACAGGTGCAGTGTTGTGGGGTCATCTGACCACCTTTTGTAACCTCCTGACAAGCAAAGTCAATGGGGAAGCCAGATTAATTTAACAACTGTGTTATTAACTTAAAAACTACAGTGATTCACTTAACAACTGTGGCAAGAAAGAGCTTAAAATGGGACAAAACTCACTTAACAAATGTTTCATTTAGCAACAGAAATTTTGGGCTCAATTGTGGGCGTAATTTGAGGACTTCCTGCATTATACATGGAAATAATCTTGCTCTCCATCATTCTGTGAATCGGTAGCTCTGCTTACTTTTTATATACAGTGGTTTTCTATGAAGGCAAATGCAACAGACAGTAAGCTATTATTCTTCCTTATATAATTTTCTGTA
The DNA here is from genome assembly GCF_964273705.1 of Natrix helvetica. Lineage (NCBI taxonomy): Eukaryota > Metazoa > Chordata > Lepidosauria > Squamata > Natricidae > Natrix > Natrix helvetica. Next base: position 60,054,188 of record NC_138548.1, read on the forward strand.
GTAATTCCTTATCAGTATTGTTTTCTGATGGATGACCTGTATACAAAGTAATTGTGCCACAAAAATACATAAATGAAATGGCTTTTTAAATAATGAACTTTTACACAAGTAAAAATAATAGTTTTTTTGTTTGAGGAAACAGCAATGTATAGTTGTCTCACCTCAGCTTAAAAGAAGCAGAAAAAGTGTATGATTGAGATGATGATGGATATGAACTAATTGCACATTTAGCCAATTATAATAAAACATGTATTCATCTATTTTGCTTTTTAATAATTGCACATTTTACAACAACAAATACAATCTAAACTGTGGGTAATAATCTAATTATTGTATTTGAAAATGCTTCCCATATAATACTCCATTATTGTTTGGACAAGTATCTTCAGTTTCTTAAGAAATTCTGTAAACTCCAACATCATTTAGAGAGTATTTGAAAAATGGATAAAGAAACAAAAGTGTTTGTGCAAACAAGGATACACACTTTTTATGGCAAATAAGAATGAACTATTAAATTTATCAATTACTATGTGCAAGAATGAAAATAGAATACAGTAGAAACTGTCATTTGCCAAAAAAGATACAATTTCCACTTTTAAAATGAACTATGATGAGTCTCTGGTTTTAGCTTGAAGTATATGTGTATCTGTCTATACCTCCGGTAATACAAAATCTTTCTCAGAATGGCTTAAAATGGTATCATTTTTTCATTCTAAAAATGTACTGAAGATTTGGTCTAATTACATAATATCAAATTTGCAATTGAGTTTAATGACTTCACTGTAAGGATTCCTTTCAGTTTCACACAGATACTAATAGGGAGCTATGTTTGGTTTCTTCATAAATGTGTTCTCAGAAAAATATAAAATATTATTATGGTTCGATATACAGCCAGACGTTCAGATTAGATTTGACATTTTTATTCACCTACTGAGTCCTTCCCAAAGACCTGCAATAGGCAGATGTCGATGTTTGATGGTGTTAGATACTGTCATAGGATGTAAGTTGTTCCAAGTGAAGCTGCCTTTTGCAGTTGGCTGATAGTGATATGGTCAATGCCAATGGTGTTATTTTGGTTCATTGCACAGTCAGCCAGATGATCAGATTGGATTTGGCAAAATGGAACAAACATAGTACCAATATAGAAAAGGTACAATCCCAGACCATCTGGAGCACCCCTTGAACAGCATTGGCATTGACAAAATCATCAAAAATCAATTGCAAAAGCCAACTTGGAACAGCTTTCATCCTGCAATAATACTTTTTGCACTATCAAACATCATCTACCGGTAAATAATGACATTTTAAAAATGTAGTACAGTATCTCAAAGCACCTTAAACATTTCCCATTCTACAAGCTTGTTGAACAGATGGAAGTTGATATAGGTACTTCTTAACTATGACTATTTGTTTAATGACCATTTGAAGTTATAATGGTATTGGAAAAAGTGACTTGCAGCCAGTCCTTATACCACCATAGCAATTCAAACTGGCAAATGGCTTGTATTTATGACAATTGCAGTATCCCAGGGTTGAGTGATTCCCATTTGTGACCTTCCCAGAGGGCCTCTGACAACCAAAGTCAATAGGGAAAGTCAGAATTGTTTAAGAATTGCGGCAAAAAAAGGTTACAATTTTGGGTGTGACTCAATGACTGCTTCACTTTGTGCTGAAAGTATTGGTTCCAATTGCAATCGTTAAGTCAAGGACTACCTTGTATTAGCAAATGCTGAAGCATGTTTCATCACTCTGTGTGTGTGTGTGTGTGTGTGCGCCTTCAAGTCAGGTTGGACTTCTGAGAACTGCCTGGTCTAATCTCTGCAGAAATGTTAGCAAGATTTCAGAAATGGTTTCCCATTGCCTCCTTTCTAGGGTTGATAGAGTGACTGGATCATAGTCATGCAGCTGGGTTTTGTCCCTAAGATGGGACTAGAATTCAAGGACTTCTGGTTCTAGCCCAGTGCCTTACCCACTACACAAACTGGCTAATTTTACCACCTTCGCAGTGGCATTTCAAATGATGACGGAGGAGGGATGGTTGTTGCAAGGTATTAGATAGGGACCCTCTTTTTTAAAACTAAAAACTAGTATGTTAAAATGTGTTGACCAAAGAAGAAAAGAAATGTGCTTTCAACTATTTATCCTAGTAAAGAATCTGGCTATCTTAGTCTGAATGGAGTGGTTTAGACATGGGCATAAAAATGGTTTTGACTATTACTTTCACTAAACAATGAAACTAGAATTAGTGAAAAGCTTTCTATAGTGCAATATAATATTACATTAGTATGAAATAATCTAGTTTTATGGACATAGCTGTTCTCCATTCTAATTATGTCCTTTGTTCATACCAAAACTATATTGGCATCCAATCATTTAAAGCTTCTGTGGTATGAAGATCTTCCAATAATTTTATTAATTAAAACTATAACCAGTACAGTGCTCTTAAATGACATTGGCAATTACAGTTTTAGGGTTATATCAAACATTTTGCTGGCCGAAGGAAGTTTATCCTGTCCCATCCAGACTTTGTGAGATTCTGGGCAGCTCACAATTCAGACACATATAATTAAAATCTTAAAAATATTTTTTTAAAAAAACATTAAAACACTAAAAAGCATTAAAACATCTAATTTGAATATACAGTATGCATAGCAAGACATCTGGAGTCTTAACAATATAGCCAGGAGGTGGGGCCCTTGACACATGTAGATAGCCAGGTTTTTAAAGCTTTAAGGAAGGCTAAGAGGGTTGGGGCCATTCTAATTTCTCAAGGTTATTAAACTTTTTAGGGCTTCCTTTATAGTTCGGCTGTGGGAAAAATAATTTACAATATTATATGTACAAAAGAAAATTAATTTAGTGATCAGAGACTATTCTTTGATGTTGCCTGAACGGGCACTAGCATTAACATTATAGCTATAGCACCATCTACTGACAACAAAATACCTTGCAACTTACTATATGTAAAATCATTATTTGCATAGTATTTACGGAAACCAGGTAAATAACAAAATAACTTAGCTCATGATTTCTAAAATTATTATCATTCATGTGAGGGCAAGCTTAGGTTTCATTTACTGTATTTAAAATGTTCACAAGGTAAAATGAAGCTCAAGAATTTTCTGAACAAAATGTAAACATGTAAATTATTGTTAGCTGTGCCTACAGCAGGTGACAATATATAGCTGATTTTGGCTGATTTCATAAAAGCAAAGCAAGATGAATATGTGGTTTGTATATCCATGGAAGAAATTCCCAGGGCATTGGGATAGACAGGACAATTGACAAAAACATCATGAAAAAGGTAGTAGCAAACTAGAATACAATAAGAGAGCTCGAAGGGACCTAGGAGGTCTTCTAGTCCAACCTCCTGCTCAGACAGAAAACCCTATTCCATTTCAGACAAATAGTTGTCCAATCTCTTCTTAAAAACTTCCAGTGTTGGAGCATCACAACTTCTGGATTCTGGAAGCAAGTTATTCCATTGATTAATTGTTATAACTGTCGGAAATTTCTTCTTAGTTCTACGTTGCTTCTCTCCTTTATTACAACTTCAGAACTACATGAACATATATGCCCTGGGAATTTATGTCTTTATTGTTAGCTGTCATATGCTCTATAATTCACTGAAATCATCTGTGTATACTAAATAATAGTATGATAAAGTTCTTAATACAACGGGGTTTTTGAATCAGCATTTGAAGGCCTAGCCAGTAACAATACAAGACATTAGTGCAGTTCAAATAATTAGCTAGAGATTTGGCAACATCTTCAGTCCTGTTTAATCCCAGGCAATTAAATTAATTGAATAAACTGTAATTAACCATGAGTTGATGTGTTGGTCGGGACCATACCAGGAAACATCATTCATACAATTTGCTGCAAATGTACAACTGCATTCAGACACTGTATTCCTACAATTACTGTAAGTGCACAACTCTGAATGTATCCTAATACAGCACTTGTCAAAGCATTCCAGAGTGCTTTCCTCACACTCTTTTATGAAAAATGCTGCTGGTTTGATGCAAAATATATTGGGTACCAACAACATGATTTTTCCAGAGCCCCATATGAAGCCTAATGTTCTGCTTTGCATAAATATTCAATTATTTAAGAGAGTCCTGGTATCACAAACTTTGAGAAACCCTGCTCTAATACAAATATCATTAGACAAACATATACTGAAAATGATGGCCTGAGAAGCAGATTTTCAGGGTTTATTATTACTGATTAAAACAAAAATAGCAACTTGTTATAAACTACTGTTCATATTTATTATAAGAGCATCATGAATAGTTTCATGTTTACCAGAATACATTTTAAGCTCTCATATTTCAGGAGTTCATGTATACTGTACCATCCCAATACTGTTCCAAAGGTGCTTTTTTCAAGAGGCAACTGGACTTTCTGGTTTTTCTTTGAAGACGTTCACTTCTCATCCAAGAAGCAGCTCTGAGCTTCTTGAAGAAGCTTCTTGGATGAGAAGCAAAATGTCTTCAAAGAAAAACCAGAAAGTTCAGTTGTCTCTTGAAAAAAGCACCTTTGCAACCATGACCTGGATGACTGAGAATCTCCATAGACATCCTAATACTGCACTAGGCTATTTTTAGAAGACAACTCACACATTTAATAAGGTATGTAACATGAAAGAAGATGGATAGAAAACGTTCTCATAATAGAATCAAAGTCATCCAGTAAAGCAATAAAGATTCAGACTAGAACAGAAATACTTTTCACTTGGGGCATAATTAAATTATGCAACTTGCTCCTTCGAGATGTAAAGACAGCAACCAGATAAGAATGCTATAAAACTATGAAACTAACAAAAAAATGAAACTCCCAATCATGACTGACAGTGTACAAAACAGAGGCGGAATGAGGATCAGCAATGGAGATAACAAATGTTACACTAGCATTATTTTGTACCAAAGCACAGGTGGATGGGTGGCACTTTAGCACAATAGAGGGGAAAGGCCAATGTTATACTTTTGTTTCATGCATGTCACACATTCTCGCTTTTCAGTCTATGCCAGCTGATCTTTAGGGCTGCCTTGCATAATACTCCCCCCGTCCCCAATCATATGGAACATAAGGTTGAAGGAGGAGATAAAACTAAAGCCTGGATATATTTAAAAAGAGATATTATAGCCATGTTCTCAAATATTATTTCATTAGTTTTCTTCACAACAAAGGCCAGAAATTATTAAAGGTTTGTTTAAAGAGCAAACCAAATCTTGCTAACTCATGAACTTTGAACACCTGATTTTGTCAATAAGAGTGTGTGAGTTTTACTGTCAGGAATTTGGTTTAAAAACATTATTCCATGAATGTTGTAACAACAAATTCTTTTTTACTCTGTAGCCTGACAAACATTTTGGCTTATATTCAGAACTACCTTGGAAATGGGATATTTCCTGTTAGCCATGTAGAGAATCAAACCTCCAAAATGCTGACACTGTGTACCATGTAACTGATACGTGCAACGAAAACAAAATTTGTTCCAGAATTCCCTGAAAAAAGTCATAATTTTCGCAAGCTGTCTCCTTTAACCTGAATTGTAATCAGAGACTTGCTGCAGAAAATGTGAATCTCTGCATTTTCCCTCTTGATAATAAAGGGAGAAAGAAACCAACAACGGCTTTAGCTTTTTAAAAAAAACTTTAGGGAAGGATCACATTTTATTTGCAGATGCCACCCCATAAAAGAATTAAATTTACATGATTTAAGTTGAATAAATACAAGCAGCCTTTTTAAAGGGAATTGGACACATTTTGCAGTTATAGTTGTCATCAAATTTCAGGAAACCTAATGAAAGTTTTATGTTAGAAGTCATTAAAGTTTTGAGGAAATGGGTTTATTGCCTCCCTCCCGCTGCATTTTGTCACAAATTAATCAACCACATTTTGTATTTATTCTGTTATGCAAAAAACAGCTTTTGTAATGTGTTGTATAATCCTATAATATTTTCTTAATACAGGTAAGAACCTCATATGAACATAGCCAAGAAAATACTGGATTTTTGGATTTGGATTTTTAAAGTTACTTTTCTACGTAATTTGCTTTATTGGTGTTCCTATTCTTTTAGATCTTTTTAAATCATATCATGTATTGCATACAGTAATAAAATGTTGCATTATATATATAATCACTGTAAGCCACCTTGGTGTTTTTTTTAAAAAACCCACAGGATATTCAATGATACACCCTATTTGTATCATAAAAGGTGTCATTCGTGTTTATTTTGTTGTACTATAAAGCAGGCCTAATTATCAGCCCACAATATAGTTCTTTCCCTTGAATCTACGCTGTTCCTAAGACCTATGACAGTGATGGCGAACCTTTTTCTTACCACCTGCCGAAATTGTAACCTGTGGCACGCATGTCATAGGTTTGCTATCACGGACCTAGGAGGTGCAAAAGTGATACTACAAGAGCTGCAGTGGTGCAGTGGTTTGAATGCAGTACTGCAGGCTACTTCTGCTGACTGCCTGCTGCCTGCAATTGACTCAGCCTTCCATCTTTCCGAGGTGGGTAAAATGAGGACCCAGATTGTTGGGGGCAATATGCTGACTCTGTAAACCACTTAGAGAGGATGGTAAAGTGATATATAAGTCTAAGTGCTATTGCTACATTTACTGTCTTCTAAAGCCTTAAGTGTTATTTTGCTAACTACCTGAGATCAATTGTTCAAGCTTCATTTTTGTACTGTTTGTACAGAAGGCAAGCCCAGCAGGTGTTAGGGAGTGCTAAGAGCACAAGACATACATCCTTGGCATCCACTGTGTCAGAGGTCTCCAGCTGTATGATTCTCTGTGCCATTGAATTAAGGCTTCTTCTGCTGAGTCAGTGGGACTATCCTGTACAATGGCTGTTCCACATAAAACACACAGGTTTCTGTTTTGCAACTCATCTTCATCTACAACTCATCTGCAAACCTTTCCCATTCAAACTTAGTTCATTGAGACCTGCAGTAAGGGGGGAGTGGCAAAGCAACAGGTAGAGGTGACCAGTGCCAGTTGTGGATACAAATCTGCATGCGGGCAGCCATTGGATCAGTTTCTGGATAGTGCTCTCCATCCTTGCAAGAGGAAGGAGGTTCAGAAAAGGTACCCTAATAATTGCCTGCCCCAGTGCTCCACAACACCTGGCTAACTAACCAAAGCTAGCAGATCATATTCTTAATAAGGGTTAGGGGGGAAAACAAAACAGTCTGCTGCAAATACCTTGCTCAGTAGTAGTAACTGTGAAAGGGATCTTGGAGTCCTAGTGGACAACCATTTAAATAGGAGCCAGCAGTGTGCAGCAGCTGCCAAAAAAGCCAACACAGTCCTAGGCTGCATAAATAGAGGGATGGAATCAAGATCACATGAAGTGTTAATACCACTTTATAATGCCTTGGTAAGGCCACACTTGGAATACTGCATTCAGTTCTGGTCGCCACGATGTAAAAAAGATGTGGAGACTCTAGAAAGAGTGCAGAGAAGAGCAACAAAGATGATTAGGGGACTGGAGACTAAAACATATGAAGAACGGTTGCAGGAACTGGGTATGTCTAACTTAAGAGAAAGAAGGACTAGGGGAGACATGATAGCAGTGTTCCAATATCTCAGGGGTTGCCACAAAGAAGAGGGAGCCAAACTATTCTCCAAGGCACCTGAGGGTAGAACAAGAAGCAATGGGTGGAAACTAATCAAGGAGAGAAGCAACTTAGAACTGAGGAGAAATTTCCTGACAGTTAGAACAATTAATCAGTGGAACAGCTTGCCTCCAGAAATTGTGAATGCCCCAACACTGGAAATCTTTAAGAAGGTGTTGGATAGCCATCTGTCTGAAACGGTTTAGGGTTTCCTGCCAAGGCAGGGGGTTGGACTAGAAGACCTCCAAGGTCCCTTCCAACTCTACTATTGTATTATAAATGTGCCAAGTATAACCTATGTATCTCTAACACTGTTCAGACTTGCAAACAAGTACAGTATAAAACTATCCGGATGTATTTCAGATCCAAACACTGACACTTAACTATGTCATAATATATCAGTGTGATCTTAAAGATGTCACCATCATCTAAGGCATGCGAGGTGCTAAGTGCTAAACAGAGCACAGGCTGGTCTGATCGTCCCTCAGCCTATACTGAGTCCCTTTACATTGTAAGCAACCAAGGGCTGTCAGAAAGTCATTCAACATCACCAGACTATGTGACCAAGACCAAGCCTAATGCTTCCATGATGTACTTAATAATAAAAAACTTTTTGGCAATTTACTCTTCGTAGGAATCTGTTCTGAAAAGTGGCTGCAGTTTAAAGACTTCATCACGTAGACTGCAATAACTGTATAGTACTTGGACTGAAAACCTAGGCACATCAAGACTGGTTTGATGAAAATTGCAACCATTTCAGCAGCCCTCCAGCCAAGAACAAGCTATGGGTACTTGGACAAAGAAATTGACTCCAGGATCAGCTAAACCAGCCAGACACTGAGCTGACTGTGTGGCTATGTACTATAGTGCTCAATCAACACAGCATCTATATCTTCACAAAGTTAAAAGTTCTCAAAGCTGTGGTTATCCCTTCCCTCCTACTGGTCTATAGATATGTGTCCTGGACTTTATATTGAAGGCACATTAAATAACTCGCAAGTGCTCTCTGCTCCATCCTTGGCATTCATTGGCAAGACCCTGTCTCCATCCTGGAGGTCTTGAATTGTTTTGAGTCCAACATTGAGACACTGATTATCAGATCCAGATGAGATGGTTGAGACACATCATCAGAATGGATGACTGCTGTATGCCTCACCATTTGCTCTATAGTATACTGGAGTTTGGAAGAGATCTTAAGATTAGCCATTCAAAAATCCTAAATAGTACTGCAATTACAGGAATAGGCTCTACATTTGAAAGGCTTCTTCTCATATAGGATGTAGTTCCTGAGGAGGCTAACATAAAACAGAGAAAAATAGATCAGAGTCAGCAATAGCAAAAGTGATCCTGGGAGAACCTGGAGTGGCTGTGGCTACCGGCACCCCAGTTCAACCAGCTATGTCCATCACTGGCCATTGGGGGCGAACAGCTGGCCCCCATGGATCGGGTTTGCAATTTGGGCGTCCTCCTAGATGCCCGGCTGTCAATGGACGTCCATGTGACGGCCGTGGCAAGGGGGGGGCGTTTCACCAGGTTCGCCTGGTGCGCCAATTGCGTCCCCTATTGGACCGGAATGCCCTCCACACAGTCACCCATGCACTTGTGACGTCTCGGCTGGACTACTGTAATGCTCTCTACATGGGGCTCCCCCTGAGATGCACTCGAAGGCTGCAGCTGGTTCAGAATGCGGCCGCGCGGGTTGTTGCGGGAGTCTCTAGGTACTCCCATGTAACACCTCTCCTGTGCGGGCTACACTGGCTACCTGTGGCTTTTCGGGTGCGTTTCAAGGTACTGGTTATCATCTTTAAAGCGCTCCATGGCACAGGACCAAGGTACTTGCGGGATCGTATCCTGCCCCATACATCCCTTCGACCGATCCACTCTCACAGGGAGGGGCTCCTCTGGGTGCTGTCCACGAGGCAGTGCCAGAGGGCGGCGCCCAGGAGTAGGGCCTTCTCTGTGATGGGCCCGACCCTCTGGAATGACCTCCCCCGTGACATCAGAACAACCACTGATCTCCACTCCTTCCGTAAAATGCTCAAGACCCACCTGTTTAGTTTAGCGGGCTTGGCCTAATCCCAATCTAGTCCCTCAATTCTGTACTTTTAAATTTTGGGGGTTGTTTTAAGCTGATTTTTTAACTTTTATTACCCTGTACAGCCTTATTGTTTAATTGGTTTTTAAGTGTATCTATTTTATATTAGGTTTTAATGTGGTGTCTGTACACCGCCCCGAGTCCCTTCGGGGAGACGGGGCGGTCTATAAATTTAATAAAATAAATAAAAATAAATAAATATCCCGGAAAGCTGAAGCAGTTTCCTTTACACTCCTGATATGGTACAAATCTGGGGGCCAATGTGGGGATTTATATTATGACCAACCAACAGTTGGTCATTCATTGTATAATGTAGGGAAAATAGCTTAACCTCAGTCTAAAGGCAGGCAGAAATCAGGCACAAGGTAGGAGGATGTGCAAGGATCCTAATATCTACAGTATCTAAAGACACTGCTTACTGATGACAAACTTGGTTTGAACCTAGACAAAACACTGTGGGAGGGATTGTACAAATAAGTGTGCATGGGAAACATTTGTCTGAAAAAAAAGTATGTTTCTTTACTATAGAGCAAGGGTGTCAAACTTGTGGCCCCTTGGTTCAGATGCATCATACGCTGGCCACGCCCATCCCTGGCTTAGTGAAGGGGAAAAGTCGTGATCCATGTCACGACGATGCGAGTTTGACACCCCTGTTATAGAGGTAGTCCTCCAGTTTTTACCACAATGGAGCCCAAAATTTATGTTGCTAAGTCAAAGATTTGTTAAGTGAGTTTGTCCCATTTTATAACTTTTTCTTGCCACAGTTGTTAAGCAAATCTAGATTGCCCATTGACTTTGCTTGTCAGAAGGTCGCAAAAGGTGATCGCATGATCTCGGGACACCACAAAGGTCATAAATATGAACCACTTGCCAAGCACTGAATTTTGATCATGTGACCATGGGGATGCTGCAACAATCATAAGTGTGAAAAATGGTCATAAATCACATTTTTCAGTAACGTTGTAACTTTGAACGGTCAGTAAATGAAGTGTTGTAAGTCGAGGACTACTATAGTATCCTGAGCATACCATAGTGTACCTGTACTCTATCCTAAGCATATTATAGTGCAGGGGTGTCAAACTCAAGGCCCAGGGGGCCACCCAGGAAACAGGAGACTGGTCTGCGGTGCCACTGCCAGCAAAAACAAAGCTGGGGGTGGGGGTGCACTGGCAGAGGACTGCAGGAGATCATCGTGGCCAATAATGGGGCCCACGAGGGATGTGTGTGCCCCCCCCAGCTCTGTTTTTGCTGGCAGAAGGCTGCAGGAGGCTGAAAACTTGAGCTCAGGAGCCCATTTTCGCTGGCAGAGCACTCAGGTCACCACAGGCGCCCCTGATACAAGTGACCTCAAGCTGGCTATGCCCCCCTCGCCATGTTCCCCTTGCCCCCCCTCCCCAGGCCAAACACAACCCTGAATGCGACCCTCAATGAAATAGAGTTTGACACCCCTGCTATAGTGGATTGAGTAAAACTACACTCCTGCAATGAACTTACCTACTCTTCACCAACCCGTTTCCAAGCTATTTTCTCTGAAGGAAGCCCAGTAATTGGATTATAGCAATTTTCAAGGGTTCTGCTTCGATTGAAACATATGACTGAAACACACGATTTGGGTTCGAGTCGTAATATGTCTCTGAAAAGCGCATTTCCTTGAAATAGCCGTAAGGGGAATGCAGCAGCAGCAGCGGCGGCGGCGGCACGAACTAGCTGCGGCAGTGTTTCCCACCCACCCCTCCATCCCTCGTCGCCTCCCGAGCCCTCCGCCGCACATCCTGTACGCCACGCAAACCTCGAGTGGGATTCAGACCCGAGCTCCTTCAAAGACCACCGACCCTTTTCTGAAGGAAATGGTCATTTGCCCTCGGGGGAGGGGAGGGGGCAGCTCCCCGGGGGTCTCGCTTGGTGCCTCCACTTCCAGAAATCCGTAGTTCAACTCCTGCAAAGTACAAGCCCGCAACGCCGCTGATTCATAAGGCGCGACGCCCCCTCAGCTAACAAACAAGATTCCCTCCTCACAGAGTTCCTGAGGAAACGCCAGGCGCCTCCTCAGAAAAGGCGCCGCAGCTGTAACGCTCGGCCGAAGGCCCCGCCCTCGCCCTCGCCTGGGAGCCGCCTTAATACCGCCCCTTCGCTCTGGGCGGGTCGGACTAGTGGGTTAGGCCGGCGCTCGCGAGGCCGAAGGGAAGGGCTGGGAGAGCAGCCATGATGGTAGGTGCTGGGGGAGCTGTGGGCAAGGGGGGGCTGGCAGGCTGGCTCGCCTCTAACCTCTCTTGTCGCTTTCTCCTCTCTCCCTTCCTTTCCTCTCCGGGATGCCTCGGGACACCTCGCGCTCCGCCACCGCCTTTGCTCGGGACAGGAAGGCTCGGACGACGGCCCAGATTTCCTTTCCGAGGAGGACCGAGGAGTAAGTGCTGCCTTTGCAGATTGGGGGGAGGGGGCTGTCCCCAGCTGGAAGCGGGCAGTTTCATTTAGCCGTGGGGTGGGCGGCGGATGGCTCGGCGTGTGGGGGGTCCTCGCGACTCTACCTTCCTCGGGACTGGTGGGCGGAGGAGCTGGGCAGCCGAAGGTGGTGGGGACGGGCGGCGGCGGGAGAAGGCCTTTCCTCGGGCAGCCTGGTCTGGCGGAACCAGGAACGGGCCGCGGTTTGTGCTCTGGGCCCGCTTTTGATTTGTCAAATAATCCCTGACTGCTTGTGTCAGTTCTGAGGGGTTTTTTTTTCCTTTAAGGTTTGTAAAGTCGGGGTAAAAATTAACAACCACTGTTATGAATAGCCATCGAGAAAGGCTGTAACGACGTCAAGGGCAACAGGAATGCTCGTTTCCTTTCGGGATAGGATTTGCTGCGAGAGTGTAAATGCGTCTGCAAGTCCGAGAGTTAATAGCGATTTCATTGGCTTTTGGTCAGTTTCGTAAAGAGCCCCTGTAATTTACCAGAAATCGCAGACTACGGTTAAAAGAATATAGTAAACGTCTTCCCATAACGTGCTAAAAGCAAAAGCAAACAACTAGTGGTTTAGTTAATATATTAGAGTAAAGCATAATGTGACTTGTTTGATTTTGGTTTAGCCATCTGTGTACCCTGGTTTTTGGTTTAAGCAATAGTTTAGTTATAGACCCAGGGTAGCTCCTTAATTTCCCAAGGGACGCTTCAAAATGTTAAAACAATGCATAGTGAGTTCTTTTCTTTTCCATTTTATCCTTGCAATAACCTGCAAATTATGTTAGGTGAAAATTATTGTTTTTCCAAGCCATTTGGGCTATTTAATTATGATTTGGGAGCTATACCTTGGTTGGACTCCACTTCTGTATTATTTCTTTGACTTAGAAAGTTATATGGATATATTGTGTTCATTGCAAGAGTCATAGAGACAGTGATAGGTAGTCAAATATTTAAACGTTAAAGATAAAATTGTAGACAGAAATATCAAGTAGAACTAGGCTATCAACTAGTTAAGCTGAATTTTTGCCTTAAAATAATCAACTAGGCAAAAATGGACTTTTTACAGTAATAATTCTTTATTCCTCCATTTGCTATAAAATTCTGTTTCTCAGAAATGCAGAAGTTAGATATGCTAGTGGATTGCAGGTGATTGGCAGTAGATTAGCCTGGGTTCCCAATTCCCAATTGTGCAAGCACTATGTGAAAATGATAGTCTGTCCTAAAGTATAATTCTGAAATGAGAACATTTTTAAAAGAACAAAATTGTATTTGACTATTTTTAAAAAAACTAATTCAATGTGAATTAGAACATACCTTTTATGGTATATAGGTTCCAAATAATGGAATTAAATTTTAATTCTGATTGAAAAAGTAATACTGGAAATTCAAAAGTGAACACACCTATGGAATGGGAACACCACATTGTCTTCTTGGTTATTTTCTCCAGTTCTGTTTTCTCTTAAGCTTGGAACAATTAAGGTAATACCATGCTTTGGAGAAGATTGTGGATTGATCTCAAGTTCTCTATTACAGAGATAACATTAAAGTTTTTACTTGCAAAGGCAGAGCAGTGATGTTTATGTGATTTCTAACCAGGGATGTAACTATTTATATAATTTGTGGTTTAGAATATATGTTCCACTAAAATTATGTAGTAATTGGCTCTGAAGTATAAAGGTTTTTCCAATTAGATATTTTTATAATAATAATCTATTTTCCATATGCTTGGATGAGGTTGCACTATTTTAGAATGGTTTGAACCAATAGATGGATGATTAGGTTGCAATCCCGTGTATATGTATCTCATGGTAAGACAATCTGAATTCAGTAAAATTGTATAATTGCGCATAAGATTATACTTAACAACATAAATCATATTGTCTGTACATTTTTCTCAAGACTAGTTCCTGCATAATGTAACAATAGTGCCTTATCTGGTTAGGGTAAAGGGCTGAATTAACTAGATATTTAGATTAACCCATAGGGCTGTTCTTTTTAACATAGTTTTGTGTTCTAGAGAGTTGGGGACACAATTACAGTTAATTGTCATCTTGAAAAAGGGTAATGGTGCCATGGCAAAAATACTCTGAGATCACTTTGTCCTGAACAATTCAGCAATTTGATGGAAAATTCTGAATATATCAGAAGGCGTTTCATTAGGAATTCATGCGATTTAGTGAGCTGGGGCTAACCTACTTCAATTTGCGTGCCCTTCAGAACTGTTAAATAAAATTCCTACTCTCCAATCATTGGCTGTAAGTTCTGGAAACTGAAGTCTATCATAGGTGAAGAATACTATATTGAGAAAGGCTGGCATAGGTTATTTCTCTCTAATCGTGTTGCTAGAACCATGTAACTAGAGCTCTGTGAGTTAAAGTATTGTTAGTTTTACAAATAATGATAGAAATACTTGACTGATTTACAGTACTACTGTGTATTCTATTTGATACCATTTTGAGAACCTGATCCCAACTCATTTTGTGTCTCTAACTTCCTGATTTTTTTGTATTGTCAGTAGAAAATAAGTGCAAGAGTTGAGTACTATAATCTTTTTCCTCTATGTTGTGTTATGTTTTCAAAATGGCTTTCATATTGCTATTCTAGTGTTATTGTTATAAAATATTCAATATCTGAGCAATTGATTAAATACTCTTGAAGCCAGAGTGCTACTATTTAGAGTGGTGCTTCCTGTTTCTTGCCAACTGATCCTAAGCAGTATTTTTTTTAAAGAATGGGTAGTACCAAGTAAATATTAGGTTACTATCACTTCTGCTGACAAACAAAAATGCCCTTGTGAAATGCTTTGTTGGAATGTTAGAAGGTCAATAGACAATGAGAATATAGATAAAACATCGCTGCTTGAACAGAAAACTGTTTCATGTAGTGTAAAACTCTGCTTTCCCAAACTTTTTCCTTCATTACCTAAAACTGCTTTGGAGAAAGTTTTATCAAACTTCAAGGATGAGTTGTAACTTCCTTCCTTTAGCATTCTTATAACCTCGAACAGTTGCTGAACAAATAAAATAGTTGTACTCTGAGAACTACCTCTATTATAAAACAATATCATTGAATAATCCTCATGTCATTGCAATAAATTACCATTGTAATTTCAATTTTTATCTTAATATGAATACTTTGGGAGATTTTAAAATGTATTTTAGTATCTTTAAAGTAGTAATCTTTAAGTCACTTAAAATGTCTTGTGAAGGGTAATGGAATTATGTGTTGCTACTTGAAAAATAATTTTTGCTCAGTTTTGGCTTATTTGGGAAACACTTGTATAAAATAATCAAGCCTGATTAATACAGTAGCATTATTTTTGAAGGAAAAAAAATCTTAGTGTTTACTGAAAAGCTTGGACAAAATAATAGATATATCTGCATACATATGCAGTGCAAAGTTTTATGTGTTTAAAAATTGCAGGGGTTTGGAACTTTTACCTGTATAAGTTTGAATGGAAAAAAGGGAAAGGAAGCTGAGGTTCTAATTCTAGAGTTTTTTAGTATAAGCTTAAGTTACACTCTAATTTGGTGTGAAACAGAAGTAATAAAAATATAGGAAATTTACATTGCTGCGAATAGGTCAATTTTATTTAATAAAAATCTTTCCTTTGAACAATGCCATGTTTCTCCAAAAATATGACCCACCTTGAAAAGAAGCACAATGATGGTTTTGAGCGTATGCGATCAAATTAAGCCCCACCCGCAAAATTAGCCCTAATTAAGACTCACCCCACCCTGGAGTGCAGGGGCTGGGACGAGGCACCAGAGGTATATAATAAGCTAGGATGGGGATGGGTGGTGGAGCTGCCCTACTTATCAGGCCTTGCACACCCCATAACTGCCTCGCCTTCTTCAGCTGCTTCTTCTGAGGCTGCTTGCCACCATTCGCTCTGACATCCCTTTTGCCTTTAGATGCCTGTAGTAAGGCATCTGCAGCTGATACCCAGAGCTCTATTATCAGTTGCTGAGAGCTTTCTGGAAGGCATCTGAAGGCAAAACAGGGGTCAAGGCGATGTGTGTGAGTGGCGGCAAATGGTTGCTGAAGAAGTGGGCCAGTAGCAGGCTCCTGCTGGGCAGGATTGCCACTGCTGCGAGGTGAGTCAATAATTAGAGCCCTCCAAAAAGAAGGCATAGCCGTATTTTCGGGGATCAAAAAAGACCCGATCTTCTTTTTGGAGAAACACAGTTAAGTCTGATAATTCATAATTAAATCAGGTGTTTTAAATTTGTGATTTAAATTCCTTTAAAATGTAAATATTGCATTTATCTTAATCATTTTAATACTAAATGTGAATGTAGCCCTATACTTTGCTGTACAGTTAATCTTTGAATCTATGCTTTCTCTTGAGGGGAAGGATAGAGAAAGTGGTAGTAGTAAGAGCAGGAGCTGTTGAAAACTGGTGGCAATTAGGAGGTGATAGAATTATCCTGTGGTCATTGCAGGTTGTTTGTGGAACTCACACATGGGATCCAAGACTATTTCAAACATTGTGCACTACAATTGCTAGAAGCAGCAACTTCTGTTATTGGAGGCAACAAGTTCTTTCTGAGTATTGGTGGCAGAATCTCTAACATAGGTTAATTGGGAGATTAAAGAGCCTGTGGACATCGGTGCACTTCTTCCATTTTGTTTTTTTAGAAAAATAATACATCTTTGCTTTGTAAGGGAGCTAACTAACTTTCTTTGTCAAAAATATGTGTTGGGAATTTATGCAGTAGTGAATTATTTTATTCCAAGGTATGAATGAAGTTACAAAGGAAAAATTAAAATTAAGAGATCTGTTGCCATTTGTATCTCTTTTGGTAGAATATTCTAGTACTTAAAATCTCATGGCACCTAATAATATGCTGCAAATCTTTAACAATAACAACAAACATATAATATTTAACTTACTTACAAGCATTATTATTTTAAGTATGAGTTTTTTCCTTTAAAAAGTATTCTGTCTGATATAAATGCAAACATTATTTTACATGTCTCAGAGGGAATAATGGCAGAAACATAAATCATCATATTTCCAAGTAAAATTTATGCTGATTTGTGTTACTGACTGCTGTCATTCCCTCTAGTCTGTAGTGTTTATAATGTCTAATGTGGTTGTTTCTAAGCTAAAGTACAATCAAAATCCAATACAGTCTAATAATCTTTTATGTCCCTTACTAATTTATTTCCCTTTTTTAGCTTAGAGCTGTTACTGTAGATCTGCAAACTGATGCTGCTTTGCAAGTGGACATTTCAGATGCTCTTAGTGAAAGAGACAAAGTCAAATTCACTGTTCATACAAAGGTAATCTTTGACATTGCTTTTATTTATACTATAATTGATTTTTTAAAAAGGTAAATAAAACTCTGTGTAAAGATTAAATGTAGCGAGATCTCATTTTAATGAAGCAGTTATGGGCTGTGCCTTGGTTATATCCAGCATAGCCAAAAGTCCAGTAAATTGGGACATTCTTGTATTTCAGATAATGGTTATTGGTATCATGTATATAATATACTCAATAACATTAGGCATATTTTGTCATTGGTATGATGTAATTTGTAATATAATGTGGTTAATTTTATGTGAAGTCTGTTACATTGAGATCTCCAAAAATGTATAATATTTTGATGTCAATCTTGTTGCTTTTACTAGGATTTAACTAAAATTTAAAATGTGTTAATCTTTGATTAGGTTGATAATATACTTTTCCTCTGTGAAAATATGTAATATACATGAAGAAAGATTTACTATGCTATGGGCAGGGGAGCGAATATCAAATCTGTTCCTAGATTTCCATGTTCTCCCCCCCCCCCCCTAATACTTGCTTAATTATTTTTTGCTTTGAATGCCCTATTTCTGAATCTGTTTGGTTGAGGTATAATACTGTACTTTACTCTGAAGATATATTTGTCTTGTTTTTGTATTAACATGAGGTAAAGCACTTATTTCATTCATTCTATTTTGTTTTGCAGAGTTCTTTACCAAACTTCAAACAAAATGAATTTTCAGTTGTCAGACAACATGAAGAGTTTATCTGGCTTCATGATTCCTTTGTTGAGAATGAAGATTATGCGGGCTACATTGTAAGTGGTTTTCCCCCCCAAAGAACTGTAAGAAGAGGATCTGACAGTAGCAAATGCTCTCGTACTTCCTGTTGAACGTTTTTGTGAAACACCATAGGATGTTTCATAAAAATGTATTCTTCTGAAAATGAAATCAGATGTTTGAAAGAATTCCAGGATGCAGTTCTTACTTCAATTTCCCACTTGCCGCATCAGCGTTTTTGCTGTTGAACCTAGGATCTTTCCATGTCTTGGAAATACAACCAATTTTGTTGTATTTAAGTACAATGACAATAAAGATTATACTTAATATTTTACATCTGATTTACAAGTGATAAAAATAACAAACTCTCATGTAATGAAACATTCAGTTGATTACTTTTATTGCTGCAATTAAGGGAGGAGATATTTAGAGATTCGGAGATACGGCTGTTCAAAAAAGGTATAACTGATTATTAGGCTATGGACTTTTTTGAAGTGGAAGTATGCAAAAGTAGAAATATGAAATGTATTCCCTGTAATAAAATCGCAGTTGATTTAATATGAAGGAAAAATAGCATGCTTTTTGAATGCACTATTAATAGAAGTGTTTTCTAGTCTTAGAGAATTGTGCTTAATTATTTAAAGAATTGAATGTTGTCAGAAACAAAATAATTAAAAAAAAATTGTTAACAATAAGAATATTTTAAATTTTAGCAGCACATTTGTGCATTCTTTAATTGGAATATAAATTCAATTGTGCCCATTTATTTTCACTTCTGCAGCTAAATATTTCCTTTAACAGTATTTCCTGTTGATTTGGCTGTAGTAGGCAGATTTACTTTGTCTTTCTTTTTTATTCCAAAAGAATAAATTACACTGCTGTAAATCCTGGTCAATAAGGCAAATAGTTAAGTGTGATTGATCTGAGAGTATATTGCTAAGAAAGTTTGCCTTAAGGGATATTAAAGGCTTTACTTCTTGAAAATTATTTTCCCAGAATAAAAGTACATCTGCTGTTGCAATGAGGAAGGCCTGATAACTAATAAATGCCAAATGAGGAAGATGACGCATATTCCTGAGTCTAGTACTTGATCAGTTTTTCACCACTGCACAGTGTAGTGGGAGAATAATGTTGCACATTTTATAGTGCTTTTTCAATGATATCACTATGAAGAAAAAAGTACTATTAATTGCAAATTGTTAGCTACATTTGTAATTTTATATATTGCCAATAAACCACTGAATGGCTATGGTTTAAATCTCAATGACTTTTTAAAAAGATACTTGAATCTAAACTTAACAGTAATCATCCTTAATTTTTGGATACTATTATTTAGAACTTCTTGAAAGAATTTGATTTAAAATGACCCATCTTGATTTATAACAGATGCAACATAAATTTTAAAATATGTCTTTGTCATAATATCATGAACTCCATATATTATAATTGGATAATATGAAACAAATGTTATGTTGAACTATTATTGAAAATAATATTTAAATAAATATTTTAAAACAATGCTGAAACGGATGGCATAAATAAATTGTTAATGAAATTGAAGTAAGATTGATTTTTGTCTTAATACAATGGACAATAAAAGGCAAGAAGTTTGTGTTAATGTTGTTACCCAGCTTACAGTATGCTTATCCAAAGAGTTTTCACTGTAAAAGATTTAAAAATAAACCTCAAGTCATTTGACAGATACCACCAGCACCACCGAGGCCTGACTTCGATGCTTCAAGAGAAAAATTGCAGAAGCTTGGTGAAGGAGAAGGATCCATGACTAAGGAAGAATTTACTAAGATGAAGCAAGAATTAGAAGCGTATGTGTATATATTTTTTATATTTCCAACTCCAAGTCTTTCTAGAAGTGTCAGGCATGTTGGCATACTTGCCTATAATTGCTGAATTAATATCTTGCTTGTGTTAAAATAATGGAAGATTTGACTGACTGAAATTCGAGAACTACCTATAATGGGCTGAGAATGCAAATTCCTTCCTTCTAAAGATTAGTGTCCTATTTTGTATATAACAGCAAAATGAAATGTATATGCATTTTTAATTTCTATATACCTAAAAATACATGATTATGACAGTAAGTACTTTGTTTATGAAGTTAATTTGGGGGATATCAAACCAGCATCTACCATTGTCAGAATAAGGAAGAAAATGATATTTGGTTATTAATCTGACCATGTATCTCTTATAGGAGAGATTTGTGGAGGTCCTGAAAAGAGGAGAAATTGACAGAAATAATCTCATTCTGCTGAGTAATATCTTCTGTCAGCAAAAGGACAATAGTTGGATATTCTGAATTACTCTCAGCTGTTAGGGAATAGTGAGAATTTAGGAGAAGACAACTTTCCTTTAGTTGACAGCATCACCACCAGATGGATTCATAACTGGCTGACCAACCGCACTCAACGTGTAGTCTTCAATGGAACTGCTTCTACATGGAGGGAAGTATGCAGTGGAGTACCCCAAGGCTCAGTTTTAGGCGCAGTACTCTTCAACATCTTCATCAACGATTTGGATGAGGGAATAAATGGGGAACTCATCAAATTTGCAGATGACACCAAGCTGGCAGGAATAGCCAACACTCCAGAAGATAGGCTTAAGATACAGAAGGATCTTGACAAACTTGAACATTGGGCACTATCTAATAAAATGAAATTCAATGGTGAAAAGAGTAAGGTTCTACATTTAGGCAAGAAAAACAAAATGCACAGGTACAGTATAGGTGGTACCTTATTCAATAGTAGTAACTGTGAGAGGGATCTTGGAGTCCTTGTGGACAACCATTTAAATATGAGCCAGCAGTGTGCAGCAGCTGCCAATAAAGCCAACACAGTTCTAGGCTACATAAACAGAGGGATAGAATCAAGATCACGTGAAGTGTTAATGCCACTTTATAATGCCTTGCTAAGGCCACACTTGGAATACTACATTCAATTTTGGTCACCACGATGTAGAAAATATGTGGAGACTCTAGAAAGAGTGCAGAGAAGAGCAACAAAGATGATTAGGGGACTGGAGACTAAAACATGAAGAACGGTTGCAGGAACTGTCTAGTCTGTGTCTAGTTTAGTGAAAAGAAGGACTAGGGGGGACATGATAGCAGTGTTCCAATATCTCCAGGGTTGCCACAAAGAAGAAGGAGTCAAACTATTCTCTAAGGCACCTGAGGGTAGAACAAGAAGCAATGGGTAGAAACTAATCAAGGAGAGAAGCAACTTAGAACTGAGGAGAAATTTCCTGACAGTTAGAACAATTAATCAGTGGAACAGCTTGCCTCCAGAAGTTGTGAATGCCCCAACACTGGAAGTCTTTAAGAAGATGTTGAATAGCCATTTGTCTGAAACAGTATAGGGTTTCCTACCTAGGCAGGGGGTTGGACTAGAAGACCTCCAAGGTCCCTTCCAACTGCTATTGTATTGTATTGTATAGTTCCCCTACAAAGAATTGGTGGACTTTCTATTAGTCTGTCTGAAATTCCTCTTTAGTTTGAATAATTTTAATTTTTTTCTTTTAATTAAATGCAATTAACTGTAGCATTTTGTTTTGAAATCTATTGTTTTTCATGCAGAAATACTTACAAAATAATATTACTTTTTATATTTAGGGAATACTTGGCAATCTTCAAAAAGACAGTAGCTATGCATGAAGTCTTCTTGTGCCGTGTAGCTGCTCATCCCATTTTGAGAAAGGATTTAAATTTCCATGTCTTCTTGGAATATAATCAGGATGTGAGTAATTAAATACATTGCAAAAAACATATGTGCTTATCCAGAAAATAATATATTCATAATATTGAGCAATTGTAGAGCGCTGTATTCATTTAAGAATTAGGTGCTGTTTGTTAAATAAAATTCAATATAAGGTATAGAAATAAATTATTTTAAAAATATGTGAACATGATGACTAAAATTAGCATCTAAAAACCTGTCTTCACAAAGAAAGAACAGCATGATCTCTGCAGTAAACCTCTTGTCCCATTTACCATATTTTTCGGAGTATGACACACCTTTTTTTCCTCAAAAAAGAGACTGAAAATCTGGGTGCGTCTTATACACTGAATACAGCATTTTTTGCCTCCTGAAGCCCCGACCCTTTCACCAAAATGGCTATGCATACCCTTATGGAGGCAAGCCCCCCCAAGGCCATTCATGCTTTTTTTTGAAGAAAAACGGGCCGTTTTTGCGAGGTTTGTAGAGTGCAAATTTTTTTTTTTCCTTTCGGAAAGCTCTAATTGATTTATGAGAATTACTTTGATCAAGTGCTGTGCCAGCAGAAACAAAGTCTTAGGTGCTGCAGATTGTCAGCGATTTCCTTCTCCAGCACATGAATAAATACACCTGGAAACATCTACCTACCTAACTACTCTCTCTGTCTTCCTACCTACCTACTGTATTTCTCCCCCCCCCTCTCTCTATCCCTCTATCTACCTACTTACTCTCTCTCCCTACCTATCTACTGTATTTCTCTCTCTCTCCCTACCTACCTACTGTATTATCTCTCTATCTCTATTTCTCTCTCTAGCTCTATCCCTTTATCTACTTACCTACCTAACTACCCTCTCTCTCTCTCTCTCTCTCCCCCTACCTACTTACTGTATTTCTCTCTCTTTCTCTCCCTCTCTATCGCTCTATCTACCTACCTACTTTTTTTAAAAAAATGCCTCTTCAAAACCTTGGTGCATCTTATACTCTGAAAAGTACGGTAATAGACTTTTCTTTGAAAAAACAATGATGCAGAGTATATGGCAGTTCAAAAATTGTTGGGTATGTTCCTTACAGCAATCAAACTTTGATAAGGATAACAGGAACTATTCTCTTAGGAATCAAAGAGGTTAAAATGCAAAAGATGAAGAGATATAAAATATTGACAGCTCTTCCAGTAAAGGGTAGCAAAGAGAACAGCTCCCTGAGGAAGTAGGGAAATTGTTAACAGTAAAATTGAAAATATGTAGTATTCCCGCCACCCCCCACCCTCAATTAATTCAAGGTTAATGTAAGAGCAACAATGATTTCTCAGATTGAGAGAACCAGTGATAAAATAGAAAGTGATAGCTGGCATAAATATGGGATGTCATTAGGGAGGGAAATTTGTAACTTTCTATTTTTCGGGTTAAAAAAAGGATTTTGAGTTGTCATTGTGTTGAAATGACAAAACAAGATGCCTTTTTGGGTGGTAGTATGAAGAAATTGAAATACAGTTGATCTTCATTATTTGGGATTCCATAAAATAAAATCAAAATAAACATAACACACACACACACGCAAACCAATATTCAAACTACCTTCACATTATTTGTGAACATGTACAGACTGGGGAAAAATCTGCATATCCCCAGCTGAGGATTAGCATTCGCTAATTCAGTGTTCTGGCAACTTTATAGAACACAACTACCATGAATAACAAGATTTGACTTTAAATGTGTAGTACTATTCTTCTCCCTACTGAGAAATCACATGTGAAATGGATGATCCCAAGTTCTAGAATTTGTGAACGAAATATTTTATTAGCATTCTCTTGATTGTGCATATTAAACCTCTAGCAAGTCCTGCTTTAGAATATTAATGCATATAAAATGCTTCAGTACTATCATCTGGCTGTTGGTTTCTGTAAATGTTCATTAATACAATATCCTTTGAAATAACTTCAATAGAAATGTTCAGTAACATTGATTAGCAATTAATTCAGGCTAAAGTGCCGTTTCACCAAAGTATATTCAAAATGTGAGACTTGCTATTATTGAATATAGTGACAACTATTAGTTTCTAAAAATAGGATTGCATAGATTAATGATTGCTAGTCAATGTAATTATATAAGAGATATGCTGTTTCTATTTATCAGTTGTTGGTAAATAGTCATAGGGAATGCAATTGCTTTTGTACTCTGGTACTGGGATTTCCAGGAACATCTTTTTAGCCATGGAGAAGTAAAATGTTAGTTTTCTGGCCTAGTCATCTACTGAAATAAATATCCTATTTATTTGGATGTAGCATTAATAATAATTTTTAAAAGCCAGTTTTTACTCCTAGCAAATTACATTAGAACAACTATTTGGCACTGAAAAACTTGAAAGAATTGTAATACAATAGAAAATTAGAATAGATATACAAATATTGAAAAAAAATCAATGTTGTGTTGTGGTTAATGTGATGAATTGGGGACATTAAGTCCACCCCCAATCATGTAAGTAATTCACTGATTTACTTTGAACCAGTCACTCTTTTACCAGTCCAGCCTACCCACACATTGTAATGGGGTAAAATGAAGGGAGCTAGCCAGTTAAATTACCTTGAGATCCTGGAAAAAAATTGATACATTAGAAATGCATCTAATAAATAAGAAAGTAAGCACATCAAAATGCACTGTAACTGGGTGGTGAATGAAATGTTACTGTACAAAGCTGGAAATGAAAATGATACAACATTCTAGTGTCTAATATCTTTAGTGAGAACTGCTTGAGTTAATAACAACTCTGAATTGAAAAAAATAAACTTACGTTATGCATTTCTCTTATTTCAGTTGAGTGTACGGGGAAAAAATAAGAAAGAGAAACTTGAAGACTTTTTTAAAAACATGGTTAAGTCTGCTGATGGTGTCATTGTTTCAGGAGTAAAGGTGATCTTTTTAAATCCATTGCATCATTTTTAAGTGTTGTTAAAAGATATAATTTAAATAATTTGCAAGACAGGAATATATCTCAAGTACTTTGCAGAAAACTATTGTGTACAAAGAGTAACTCTTTCCAACACACCATTGGTTTTGAATCTTTCTAGTGTTGACACTTGGTCTCTGTCCTGGAAATAGAAATTGTAGAATGATTCTTGTGGTCTGTTTACTCCCTAGGACTGCTGCAGAGACGAGTCATAAATATGTAGCATTTTTCCATATGAGATCATCTAATTTTGAAATGCTTGCCAAAGTAATATAATTTCAGAAATTTCTCATTTTATACCTGCAATTTAAATTATATGGGCTAAATGGCATTCTCAGTCTAAGGACCTCCAACTTTGACAGGTCATTGGAAATAACTTCGAATTTAAAAGATACAGTATAGACAATCTCACACAAGTGGTATGTTCAGTCACAAAGTAGTAATACATTAAAAATTGTTCTCCATTTCCTCTAGCCTTCTATGCAAGTGGGTACATTTCCAAACATTGTCATTCAAAAGTATTCTATTATACCATTCAATTGCATAGTGCATGACTCCTATAAGACAAAATGGATTCTTGCTCTCTACATTTTTAGATGTGAAACTGTAGAGGAAACACAGAAAAGGAGAAAAATATTTTCATATTTATCCTTTCTATATTTATACATTACACAACTTGCTGGATTTTGCTGCTTTTCCCAACTTGGTGTTCTTCAGATGGGTTGAAAAATTCAGGCTTTCAATGGTTATGCTGGAGTACAATTTTGAACAACGCAATTCCATTTCATCAGAATTGTTGCATCTGGTGTTATTTATCCGAGCTTTAGAAAAAGAAATGACCTAGAAATATATCAGTGTGTTGAAATGCTACTATAGTAGAATACCTGGGTTTTTTGAGTGTTAAAATTATGGATATGTAACTGCTGTTTCTACCATTGATCTTTGTTTATCTTGAGGCAGTTACGTTTTGTTCAATTAAAATAAATTGCTTCTCTTCAAATTATTCTGCTTACTTCCGATGTGTCTTGGCATGCAGGATGTAGATGATTTTTTTGAACATGAAAGAACATTCCTAGTAGAATATCACAACCGTGTCAAGGATTCTTCTCTCAAGTCCGATAAAATGACAAGATCCCACAAAAGTAAGTTGCCTGCTGATACCTAGAAAGTATTTTGGGGCCATTAGGATAAATGCCATTAAGTTGTAAAATATTATTAGTTTGTAGATTCCATTTTATGGGATAAATCTGGAATATATGACAAGGATAAATTTTGGAAAAATAGAGACAATATGGAAGTGACAAACTCTGTTTTGTTATTTTTTATCTGTGTTTGCAGAATTTTCTGATGCAAAACAAATATTGCCTGAACTTTTGTTTATATCTTCCAAATAAGTTTTGAGATTTAAGACAGGTGTGACTTTAAAGAAGATGAAATTCCTGGGAATATGAATCACATGGCTGCTCTCAAAATTGTGGATGTATTTCATATATAAATATGATTAACGTAGAAAATCTAGCAATATAAAATGAATTTAATGCCACATCTTTTTCTTTTCAGATGTTGCAGATGACTACAATAGAATTGGTTCTTCATTATATGCATTGGGAACACAGGACTCCACAGATATATGCAAGTAAGTCTCTCTTAAAACATACATAACTTAAAAAATGATAGCATATAATTTTGAATGTTTTTAAATTGATGTGCATACCATGTAGTAATTTCAGCTATTTTTCTCTCAACTTTGCACTTGGCTTTATGAAAATCCCTGCTATAGTTCTTAACAGATTTTCTAAGTAGATCTTACATTTAGAGAATGTTACCTTTACAAAGTGCTACTTCTGTACATTAAAGAATTTATTATATACATGATAGGTATAGAGCTAAGTTGAAAAATCTTATATAATAAACCAAATTATGTTTTTTAAGAATAGTATACTATTATTTCCTTTTGTAACATTTTTGAAATAATAGTGACTGCTTAAATCAATTTAGATTAAATATCCTTTGTTGCCATTGCAAATACTTGAGAGATGTCTCCAGATAATAAGCTCTTGGTTTGTTTCTTTTTTAGGCTAGGTTTCTTTGGATCCTATTCCAACTACACAATATGATTTAGCAACAGATTCTGTACTGTATTGTTTTGCTGTTTATGGTTTATACGATGTTTGAGAATACCCAATGTTCTGTGATTAGAATTATTTCTCAGTCCATCACATATTGGGTCTTTGCTTCCTGTTTGAAGCTGATTGCATCACAGCACTGCTTCCTTCTTCCCTCTGATCTTTTTTTTATTTCATTAGACTAGAAAGTTTGCTTTCTCAGTTTTGAGTTCTGCTGTCTTCAGTCACCACCACTGCTACTACTAATTTATTAATTTTACAGGAAGCTCAATTCCTAGTGACTAAGTGGTTTACAAATTGTTAAAAACTTTAAAACAAAATAACAAAGCAAAATGGAACAAAGATGATAACATAAAAAACAAACACAGATGGTTTGTAAGGTAAAAAGTAAAATAAAAAACGGTGTGCTTCAGTCATGCACACCATAGGCCTGGGCAAAGAAACAGGTCTTCAAGCTCTTCAAAACAGTAGAGTAGGGGTTGCTCAAATCTTGAACTTCATTCCAGAATGCTGTAAAAGAATATAAAGATTCCAACATTTAAGCTTTCCCTTTTTAAAAAAAAGATATATTCATCCAATCTATTGCTTTCTTTTCCAAGATAAAATTGCAATTGTGAACTTTTAGAACTGCTTGTAATCCTGACTAAGCAGGTATCACCCAAATAGTGTGCTGTCTCATGTCTGTGTTGAACAGCTTGAGGGAATATTCACTTTTTTTAACTGGAAAAAGTATGTATGCAATAATCTTAATACAGTAAACTTAGCCAGGTGGTCCAGTGAAATGTGAGGTTCCGTTTTTTAAAAAATCTTTCTTTGTTCAGTTATTTAAACATTTTACATAGCCTTGTATGATTTACATGGTTATCATCTTAGAGTCTGTTCTTCAGAAAGGTTTTACAGAAATGAATTCTGCCCCCCAGTAAAAGCTTTTTGAGGAGCTTCAGAAAAAGATTGTTAATGCTCATGAGGCAACAACCATGGCATCCGAAGATACGTGATTCTTTAGGAGATTGAAAAGACCCCAGAGCAAACAGTAAAAGATCTGCAGGCCATGCTTACATCGTTTGATGTCAATATTCCTGATTCGATTCTAAAGAATACACTGAACTTGAGATGTGTGCATGGTAGGATGAAAAGCACTGTTGTCTAGATGGCACATTGCTGCCTATTTGAAGTTTGTCAAAGATGACTTGGATTTTCCAGCAGTCTTAAAGGGACCACGGTCTTCAAATTATAAAGTGCACTGGATGACATTGGCTCATATTGGATGGTTTCTGCCTATTATTTAGAGCTATCTTAAAGAAAATTGGGGCAGTTAAATAACAGTGTATGCCATCTTGAAGATTTGGGAAAGGGATAACTATAGTAAACATTAAGGAAGTTACTTTGATAACTATTGAAAGTTAATATGATTCAGTAGTTTCTGTACCGTTGATAATGTGATTCACCAGGCAATTATTAAAATGGCATGATCTCCACCATACATTACAAACAAAATTATGACCAGAAAACTATTTACTATATTTACTTTTCATTTACAGATTTTTCCTGAAAGTATCTGAATTGTTTGATAAAACAAGGGTATGTATTATGAATGATTGCAAAATTTCAATTTTGGCCTCCTGTCCAAACCTCTAAAAACATTACTTAATTAACCAACAAAAAACCACAGACTGTAAGGACAAATACAAATAAAATAAAGACCATAAACTTCTACAAAGTAGTACCTACTTTCAGTTTGATCAGAGGAATATCCATGGGATCACCACTCTCAGTATTTTAGGAAATAGCCTGTCCACTTTACCCTCACCATGCATAATGTTATACCCCTCAATCATGTCTCCTTTTATTCAACTCTAGATTCTCCTAGATTAAAAAGCCCTAAATGTCACAATCTTTCTGATAGGGAAACTCCTTGCTCACCTTAGTTGCCTCCTCTGAAGCTTCTTTAGCTCTACTATATACTGTTTAAGTTGCAGTGATCAGACATTTTAAGATGTAGACAATAGCTTTCTGTAAATATCTGCTTTTAATAAATAAAGTAGGAGCATGCAAATGGGACACTATAAATCGAGATGGTTTGCACTACCTAAAATATTACCTCTGATTTGCTTTTCTTGTTTAGAAAGTAGAGGCCCGTGTATCTGCTGATGAGGATCTTAAACTCTCAGATCTTCTAAAATACTACCTAAGAGAATCACAAGCTGCAAAGGTAAACTGAGTTTCTGGTTGCAAAAGTATATTGTAAATTTAATGTAACAGAATAACAGCCTGAAAATATTCAGAAAGTAGAATTCAATGGAACTAATATTTGATGTGCTAAAATAGTGTTTAGATGCTCCCAATCACTGGTTTGTACTAAGCCACATTTGCTAAAAACTCATAACATATGGTCCTTTCAGTTTGGGTTTCTGTGAGGATGGGGAAATGAAACAAGCATAATGGAAACATAAGTATTCTTGTGCTATAGTTACTTTTTTAAAAAGACAGGATGATTGATTAAGTTGGTTACTTTAGTAGTTACTTGTTTTCTGATATAGTTCCCCTTAAAGAAACGAGCTTTTATTTTTATGGTAGGAAAAAATTGTTTGGTTTTGTAAAATGACTATCTTAATAATAGAGTAAAAATACTATTTGAGTAACATTGGATCTTCCTTTAAAGTATTATTTGCCAAGTTAATACACACAATTGGATTTTATTCCTTTTTTATTTATTACAGGACCTTCTGTATAGGAGATCAAGGTCATTGGTGGATTATGAAAATGCTAACAAGGCACTGGACAAAGCAAGAGCAAAGAATAAAGATGTACTGCAAGCTGAAAATACTCAGCAGCTTTGCTGTCATAAATTTGAAAAAATATCTGAATCAGCAAAACAAGGTACCGAACTAGTTTTGGAAATTGTCAAATTTTACAATGCATTAATTTCCAGAAGAGTAAATCCTATGGCACCTTAAGGTTAATAAGTTAATTATGGTGTAATGCATTGTGGACTACAGTACACTCCCATCAGACTTTTCAATCTTTTGAAATACAAGAATATGCAGGTAGTCCTTGACTTATGGCCATAATTGAGCCTGACAATTATTGTTGTAAATCAGGATGATCATAAAGTGGGTCATTACGTGACTGACCTGATTTTATAACAGTTTTTATGGTGGTCATTAAGCGAATCTGGTGATCATATAGCAAATACAGCGGTGGTTAAGTGGACCCAATGGTTAAGCATACTGAAAGTAAATACCAATTTCTGGCAAAAAAATAAATTGTGGTCATGTAACTATAGAATACTGCAAATGCCTGTAGATGTGGGCTAGTTGCCAAGCACCAAAGTGCAGTCATGTGACCGGAGGGGCAGGGCAGCAGAACTCTGGAACCAGATCTAAATAGTTTTTGGGGGAAGGGTCGGCCATGGTTTGAATGGTCAGTAAGTGATCAATTTAAGTCGAGGCCCGAGTATGTGCATTTACATTTTGAGGAGTGGTGAATTTCTAAGAATTCAGAGGAAATGAAATGCAGGCAATATGGACAGTGGTAAGGAGCGATAATAATGAAATATCTCTATTGCATTTGATTTACTTCTAATATTGATTACATTTCCCCTTACTCCCAGCCTCCTTGCCATCCAATACTTCTGTAGGTACTAGTAGCAGCATATCATGAAATGGACTGAAATCCACAAAAGCTTATACTTTGTTAACATTTAAGATTTTATAAGATATGGAAATTGTTTTTTTAATGCACTTAATACCTGAAAAATAAGTATTCTTCACTAGTCCGTATTCCTATAAGAAAATGCTTTTCTTATACATTTGTTAAATTATCCTTGTAATCAGAAATTGTAATGCTGATTGATAGGTTTAACAAAATTAAAGCGCTTAGAATGGTAATTAAATCAATTTAGGGTCACTGAATGTTTAACCAGATTACCTGTCAAAAACTCACCCTACTATCTGAGTTCCTTCTCAGTAGGATAGAAGACTGCTAGGCAATTGTAACTAGAAAATCTAAACCAATAAAATAAAAGTAAGTTTTTATCCTAGAGTGTCCAAATATGATGAAGATTATGGATTGTAATATTGTTAGAAGTTTTTTTATCTGTTACACAAAATATGATGACTTTATGATTTTATTACTGTATTTTTCAGAGTATAAGACACACCTTCCCCCCCCTCCTAAAAGAGCGTGGAAATGTTGGTGCATCTTATACACCGAATAGAGCCATTTTTGGCCTCCCGAAGCCCCGCCCCCGCATTCCATTTTTGCGAAAAACAGGGTGTTTTTCACAAAAACTGGGCCTTTTTTGCCTTCCCTCAGCCCCCAGCAGGCTTCAGCTAGACTGGGGCAAGGCAAAAACAGGGGTGTTTTTGCCTTACCCCAGCCCTGCTGAAGCCTGCAGTGCTGCTGGGGTCTGAGGGAAGGCAAATTTTTTTTTTTCTTAACTACCTCTTTGAAATCTTGGTGTGTCTTCTAACACCAGTGCGTCTTATAGTCCAAAAATACAGTATATAAAATTACTTGGCTAGATTTAATGCTGTTAGATCTAATATTGTTGGACTTGATATATCAAGCTTATAAAAGAGCTGCTGGATTAAACTTTGTGTTTCTCTTAATTCTCTTAAATATTACATTTTTATGACTGAAATGCCAAATCTTTTCATTTCCCACAGAACTTATAGATTTTAAAACTAGAAGAGTTGCTGCATTCCGGAAGAATCTAGTAGAACTGGCGGAATTGGAACTGAAACATGCTAAGGTTATTGTGGTTTTTTTTCCTTGTAATTTAAATATTGTGCAATTTAGAAGCCAAAACAATACACAATATGTCTTAATTTAAAATTTGAGATGAAAATTAAATATGTGTGATACATAGTTTATAGCCTTTTAAGACAAAGGATGAGCAATCTCAATTTGAATTAACATTTCAGGGTTACCTCTAATATAGAAAGACCGTTGGCTTACCTGAACGGTCGTTCTCTGGACGCTGGGGGAGAGTCCAAGCATGGGTTAACACAGCCTAACTGCCCTAGGACTGACTGAGTTTTTTCCTTGACCACGCCCCCTTTGCCTCTGGCAGGTCAGTTTTAAAAACGAAAATTTCAATAGGACGCCCTCAACCAGTTCCTGTAAGGCCTTAGTTCTGGTTTCTCAAACCCTGGGCGGGGTTGGACTCTCCCGCAGCGCCCAGAGAACGACCGTTCAGGTAAGCCAACGGTCTTTCTCCTGTGCGCTGCTTGGAGAGTCCAAGCATGGGACATACCCAAGCTATTGTGTCCCAGGGCGGGTCGAGTCAGTGTCCTTCGTAGCCTCCACAACTCTTTGTAATATACGTCTTCCGAAGGAGGCTTCTGCAGAGGCAAAGGTGTCAATTTTATAGTTCTTGATGAATGCCGTGGGCGAGGCCCACGTGGCCGCTCTGCAAATGTCTATAATAGACGCCTGGGTCGCCCATGCAGCTGAAGTTGCAGCGCTCCTAGTTGAGTGTGCCGTTACTCTACGTGGTGCAGTTCTGCCTTGCGCTTCATAGGCAAGCTTGATGCAAGCCCTCAGCCAGCGTCCGATTGTGTGGGACGAAACCTTGCGACCAAGGGACCCAGGGTGAAAGGAAACAAAAAGGGATTCGGAACGCCGAAACTCCTTTGATCGTTTAATGTAAATTTTGACTGTCCTTCGTACATCTAGTTTATGCCAGATTTTTTCCTTTTGATGCACTGGATTTGGACAAAAATTAGGAAGGATCACTTCCTGGGCTCTATGGAATTGAGTATTCATCTTAGGTATAAAGGATGGATCAAGTCTCAATATGATTCTGTCATTATGAATAATGCAAAGGTCCTCCCTCACAGATAGCGCAGCCAATTCAGATATTCTGCGAGCCGATGTTATAGCTATGAGGAAGGCCGTCTTAATAGTCAGATGATGGAGGCTTGCCTTCCTGAGAGGTTCGAAGGGGCCCCCGTCAAAGCCTTCAAGACATATGGTAAATCCCAGGAGGGATATCGATGAACCACCTGAGGGGAGATGTTCATCGCCCCCTTGAGGAAGCTCTTTACTTGTGGGTGTTGACTCAGGGATCGAGAGGATTTACAGGTAAGAATGGTGGATAGAGCCGCCACCTGCCTCTTGAGCGTGTTGGGCGCAAGGCCCCTGTCCAAACCCTCTTGGAGAAATTCCAGCAAATTTGGCACTGAAGCCGAAGTGTCCTGCACACCCTTCTCCTGACACCAAGAAGAAAAGGCGTTCCACGTGTATTCGTATATTCTAGTGGTGGAAGGTCTCCTGGACGGTTGAATAGTTTTGATGACCTTGTCTGAGAACCTCTGTTTCCTCAGGAGTTCCCCCTCAAGCGCCAGACGGCTAGTTGTAGCCACTGGGGATCTGGATGCTTGATGTGACCTTGGCTGAGGGAGATCTGCTCCTGCGGAATCCTCCACGGCCTCTGGATGGAGAGGCTGACAAGGTCCGTGTACCAAGACCTCCTGGGCCAGTGAGGAGCCACTAGGATTAGTTCGGCCCTTTCTGAAAGTAATTTGGCCACTACTTGAGGTATGAGAGGAAGCGGCGGAAACGCGTACAGGAGTCCTGAGGGCCAAGTGCTCCTCAGCGCGTCCGTCCCCTCCGCTAAGGGCGAGTGGTATCGAGTGAAGAAGCGGGGCAGATGTGTGTTGGTGTTGGTTGCAAACAGGTCTACTTGCGGTTTGCCGAACTTCTCCACGATCTGAGAGAAGATGTCCGGATGCAGCCGCCATTCTGAGTGGTCTATCGTCTGCCGACTCAGCCAATCCGCCTCTTGGTTGCTCGTCCCCGATATGTGGTCCGCTGTTATGGACGCCAGATGTCGCTCCGCCCATCTGCCCAACAGTTCCGCCTCCTGCATGAGATTTTTGGAGTGCGTGCCTCCCTGCCTGTTGATGTGGGCCTTTGTGGCAACATTGTCTGTTAACAACAGTACATGATGACCCACAATCTGAGATGCAAAATGACGTAGAGCGAGACGGGCGGCCCTCAGTTCTAGCCAGTTTATGCTGTGGGCCGCCTCCCTCTGTGTCCATTTGCCCTGCGCAAGATGTCCCTGGCAGTGCGCTCCCCATCCCTGTAGGCTGGCATCTGTTGTTACAACCAGCCTTTCGGGCTCCTTGAAGAGGCACCCCTTCCTGACCGCCGCTGTGCTCCACCAACTCAAGGAGCGAAGTACTTTTGGCGTTAGTTTCACGCGCCGTAGCGAGTTGCTGTCCCTTGACCTCTGCATTGGCAGAAGGAACCATTGCAGCTCCCTTGCGTGAAGCCGTGCCCAGGGAACTACCTTTAGGCAGGAGATCATGATGCCCAGGAGCTGGGATAATTGTAAAATCGGCACTGACCTGGGACTTTTGCATAGACGAAGTTTGCTCTGAAGGTTCGCCATCCTGTCTGGAGACAGAAATACCTGGCAGGAGACGGAGTCGATTATGGTGCCGAGATGTTGGATTCGGGTGGTCGGTTCTAGGTGACTCTTCTGTAGGTTCACTGAAAACCCGTGATGTAGGGTGCGTATGGTCACCTGAACGTCCCTTCGGGCCTGTTTCTGGTTGGAAGAATGAATTATTATGTTGTCTAGATAACACTCTAGCCGAATTGGTCGATTTCGGAGGTGGGCCGCCACCACTGCCAAGATCTTGGTGAAGGTCCTGGGGGCAGACGAGAGGTCGAATGGCAGGGCCCTGTATTGATAGTGCCTCCCGTCGTAGTGGAACCTCAGGAACCTTCTGTGGGCAGGGTGAATGGGGACATTGAGGTAAGCTTCCTTCAAATCTATTGATGTGAGGAGATCCCCCTGTCGAGTGCAAGCCAGGATGGAGTGGAGGGACTGCATCTTGAACCTTTTGTATGCCAGATGCTGATTTAGGCACTTTAGATCCAAGATTGCCCTCCACCCCCCTGAGTTCTTTGGGACTAGAAAGAGGATGGAATAATATCCTCGTTTTTCCTGTTCCTTGGGAACGGGTTCTATGGCCCTGATTTCGAGCAGATGGAGGATCTCCTTCTGCATGAGCTCTTTCTTTTGGGGATTCTTGGGGGTGGGACAACGAATAAATTTTTGTTGAGGGAAGGATAGAAATTCCAGCACTAGGCCCCTCCTGATCGTGTTGAGGACCCAAGTGTCTGATGTTATCTCCTCCCACCTGTCGGCGTATATCTGGAGCCGACCCCCTATGGGAGGATCCCTGTGATGGTCACTTCCCCCTACGAAACTGTCGGGAATTGGATCCCCCACGAAATGGCTTCCGAAAGGAATGCTGTTGTTGCTGCCTTCCTCTGGACCCGTAATTTGTTCTGTCCTGCCCCCTGTCTCCTGTCTGGGGAAATGGTCTCTGATAAGAAGAATTAGAGCCGGAAGCTTGAGAGTTATCCTGCGCTCTAAAGGGCTGTCTCCTGAATGAACCTGAACCTTTACATTCAGATTTCTTCAGGGTGGCCGGGAGAATTTTACGTTTGTCCTTAGTTTCAATGACAAACTTCTCCAGGGCCTCCCCGAAGAGTTGCCCTCCCTTAAATGGGGCGGAAGCAAGCTTCCATTTGGCCTTCATATCAGCCTGCCAGTGGCGAAGCCACAACAGGCGACGTGATGTCACATTGGATGCCAAAGCCCTAGATGCGAATTTTGCCGCATTAAGGGAGGCATCCGCTGAGTACTCTACGGCGGTTATTATCTTATTGATGTCATGCCGCCATCTAGAACCCGCTGAGGGAGGTTTGGACCTGAGTTGTCGTAGCCAAAGAAGAGAAGCCCTGGTGAAGAATGATGCCGAGGTGGATGCTCTAATGGCCCAGGCAGCCGCCTGGTGCGTCTTGTGGCACGCCTTCTCTGAACGTTTGTCCTCGGCCTTGAGCCCTTCGAGTAAATCTGCTGGAAGATTAGAAGTAGAAGTTAGAGAGACCACCGGGGCATCCACCTCAGGCAACTTCAGCACCTCATCCATTTTGTCTGCTACAGCGTAAAGGGATTTGTCCCCCCCGCTGGGATTGGTCAGGGTACCAGGTTGGACCCACTGCCTTTGGACTACGTCCAGGAATAAGTCCGGAACGGGAATCAGTTCCTGGGTTGGGGAGGGTTCCTGGAATAAACCTTCCTTATGATCCTTAGTGGGAGGGGGGGTGGTCGAGGCACTCTTGGGAGTGGGACCAAGTTCAGTGGCTGCTATGGCCTTGTGAAGGATGGATTTAAACAGGGATGGTTTGAATAACCCTGTAAAGGCCGGTTTATCAGGAGGAAGATCCTCATCCTCCGATAATTCGAAATCCTCTATTTCCCCCTCCTCTAATCCTGTGTCCTCCGTGGCAATAGAGGTGCCAGGCGAAGCAGGGGCATGGTCTCCTACAGGGGCAGGGGTTGCCCTGGCTTTAGGAGTGGTAGAAGAACCAGTCTCTTTCTGTTTGAGACCATCAGCTATTCCTTGGGAGATGGCCTTAGTTATGATCTCCTTCATCTCAGCTGATAATGCGGGACCCTTGTCCTCTCTTGGGTGTCCTCTGGAGCCCTTGGAGGTTCTCCTTTCCTCCCTCTGAAATATATCCTGATATGGTTCCAATTCCTCCCTAACAGAAGAACTGGGAGAGTCTGGGTAGCCCCAGGAGGCATCTGGGGAGGAGTCCCTTGAAATCCCCCCAGTTGATGGAGGTGATCCATCCTGGTGGGGAGAGTCCTGATCCTGAACCTTCCCTTGGGGAGAATGAGGCCTTGCCCATGCCTCCTCTTGATCTGGGAACCTGCTGGCTTTTTGGGCCTGTGAGGTATGGCCTCTACGGGTTCCCTCCTTACTGGTGGGTAAGTCCCCTGAGGCTCGGGAAGGGGATCTATTGGGATTGCCTCTCCCTTCCTTGTTTCCTTTGGGGGGGGGCTCCACTCTGGGCCTCTTGGAAGAAGGCCCAGCCTGCACCTCCAAACCTTCGTCTGCCATTGTTGTTCAGGAGTCACAGGAAGGCTGGATGGGTCTGGAGGGCACCGCTGGGACGAGCCAGACGGCCACGAAACGTCCGCGGTTGCTGTAATAGGCAAGGGAAGCCAGCCGGCGAAATCCCTGCCTTGGAATGCTAGACGGCTGTTTTCGAGACGTTCGGCCTTGCCGGAGCCCCGGACAAGGCCTCTCAGTCGCTAAGCGTTGCTGCTGCTACTGACGAGGTCTGACTGCGAGGTCTGTAACTGCTGCCGTTTGAATCTTGAGGCAATTTGGTGCTCTAAAATGGCCGCCGCTGCGCGCGCAGCCTCAGTAACCAAGGCGACCCTCTCCGAAGTGGAGAAAAGGGCGCGAAAGGTTTAAAATGGCCACCGCTGTTGCCTGGCAGAATTTGGAAGCCGTTAGGACGCCGAAAGGGTCCGAAAAAGGCTTCCGCGGCTTAATAGAAGAGATCTGCCAGCGCCAAACAGCTGGTTGTCTCTCGTAGCAATTCCGCTCGCCGGCTGGAGCCGGACAAGCCTCAAGCCTACCTCGCTTGGCTTACAAGCAGCAGATGATGAATATCAGACCTCCTGAGCTGTCAAGAAATGCTTTAGCTGATGTCAAAATGAAATGGTCAAGAATTCTTTTAATGCTGATGTGGGGAGTCCAAGCAAAAGGTTTAAAACTGAAGAACTCCCCTGCAACAGTCCTATCGGGCGGACTGAGTTTTTAAAACTGACCTGCCAGAGGCAAAGGGGGCGTGGTCAAGGAAAAAACTCAGTCAGTCCTAGGGCAGTTAGGCTGTGTTAACCCATGCTTGGACTCTCCAAGCAGCGCACAGGAGAATATTTATTTCTGAATCAATTTTTATAATTGAAGCAGCAAGTGTTGGAATTAATGGAAGCTCTGGCATCAGTTATATTTGCATCCTTCATATGTTGCAAGTTTGTGTGCTTTTTCCATTTTCCAACTCATTAACTAGAAGTAACTTTTTTAATTTAAAAAGAAAGAAAGATGGGGTTGTGGCTTTCATAGCAGCAGTGAGGTACTTTGGATAGATGTTTTAGTGAAAAGGACTAAGAGATGAAGTTATGTCTCTTAGATAAACTATTTTGTTTAGAGCAAGTTATTAGTTTAATTTTTTTTCATAAACCCCTTTTGTAAATCGAAAAATAAGTCCATGCCCAGTTCCTTTTTTATCATTTTGTCACCTTTTTTCATCTTTGTGTCATGTGTATTTTCATTCTATGATACCTGTCTTATAACCCTCAATTTCTCTCCCCCACCCAGTATTTCTCTATGAACTAATATTTGTATCCCCTCTTCAACCTGTCTATTCATATATTCTTCCATAGTTTTGTCTGCCACATATTTCATTTCTTCTTTATAATCTTCTTAAAAATACATTTTCAGGTACAGCGATAATTGCTTTCAGATTGGTTATAAATTTCTTTCCCAGTTCTTAAAAAATCTTTTAAAATGTGTCAAATGTCATATCTTTATTTCTCATTTTGAAGATTTCACTTTTCTTTTTCTTACCTGAAACGTTAATTGCCTCTAATGGTCCATCTTCTATATTCATGTAATCTCAGGTTTCATTACTGTTTCGTTTTCAACTCATTTTTTCAAAAGGACTTTAGCAAAAGTCCTAATATTCCAATTTTTTGGTCCCTTAATCCATTTAAAACTTTCCTTAAATTCTAATCCAGCATTTTTGCCATCTGTTTTATATTTTTAAAGTTACTTAAGCTTTTAAATTTCAAGTTTTTAATGTTTCTTTTCTTAAAACAATCTTTGAAAGCTGAGAGTCAACTTTGATTGAACCAGCGTACAAGCCTAATAAGTAAAAATAACTACACTCAGACTTCCCCAGCCAGGGTATTCTCTTGCTGTGTGGGTTTTAATTATCACGATTCCTGAAAAACAATATGACAATTGGTGAGAATTCTGGGATTCTGGCAGACACTAATCAAATAATGTGTTGAAATCATTGGAATAATCAGAAAATGATGGCAGTAAATTTGTTTTTAGTCTTGTACATCTTAATCTTTACATTTTAATTGGTAAATTGAGTTATAAGTGTTGAATTTATTTATTATTATATATTGTCATTGCTTTCAGTGCCAATTTGAGACTAACAGAATATTACAATTTAAAAAATGAACATCAAATGGCTTCCACTTGCACTTTAGCTGAACATGTCAGTGTTAGTAATGGGTAACAACTGTAAGAGCAGTTTATGTAAGTCCAGAACTACTAAATCCCAGTATGATTTGTTCAGAAACTGGGTTATATAAAATACAGTCTTGTCAATTCACTTATAATGATGTGCATCTTTTTGAGAAAGGAGGAAATCACAAATTAACAGTGACCTTTGTGTTTTTTTTTTCATTACTACAGGGCAATTTACAGCTGTTGCAGAGCTGTCTGGCAGTGCTTAATGGTGATACATAAACTAGAATCTATCATCCTGTTAATAAGGGCTGCCTTTCACTGGAGTTTACGACTTTGAGTTAATATTTACAACTGGGTGGATTTGGTGACAAAGGATACACAAACACGTTCCTTTTTTCCAAAAAAACAAAAAACACATAAGCGTATCAGAATAATTCCAAATTATATGAAGCAACAATATATTTGCTACATAGAAATATTCACGTTAATTTAATCACTGTACACTCTTATTGTCCAAGAAACCAAATGTTCTGAGTCTTTCTTTTGTGAGAGTAGCCAATAGAATTATGTTTTTGTTTAAAGCTAGTGTTAAATATTGCTGCCATTCTTATTTTACTACCTTTGTAATGTCTGAAGCTGATTTGAAACATATGGTTTCAAAACGATTAAATATTGCCACTAGGTGTTTGTATAATGTTACTGTAAAGCATTGTATTGGTTATTTCACATATTGTTATCAAGCATCTTAACTTTTTCAAATAACATTTCCTAGAAATTTTGGAGCAAACTTTATGTAATCTTTATAATACAACCTCAGAAAAAAAAAGCAAATGCATTAGTATATTTGCCTTAACTTGTAGACTAATCCCAATTACTGTAAAATAAACAGCGCAATCATTGAATTTTTCTAAAATCACAAGTCATTGTATCATTGTAATTGTTAAGCCTGATGTTCTGATAATTGTCTCCACTTTATACTCTTTAATTATGTTTGTTTTTAAATAAATACTTGATTCCCTACTAGTACATATATACATTGAGACACATGTTTAGTGCATCATATATAATACAGAGCTGGAAAAAATAATTTGGGGTCTTAAGTCCAGTCTCCTGCTCAGAGGAGGAATCCAAATTAAAGTGTTCCACACAGATAGCTTTTAGTCGCCACTTGAATATATTTCACAAAACGGAGCCCACCAATTGGGCCTTAATTACTGGGTAATTAATTTCTCTGTCAATCTGTTTTGTTAGAAATTATTTTTTCTAACATTCAATTAGAATTTGCCTTTCTACAATTGCTTATTCTGTATTTTATACCTTGAATGAGAAAACACCGATCTTGACATCCTTCATTTCTTCCCTCAGTTGTTTTTTAAGGTTAAACATTTCCCAGTTCTTTCACTCTCTTCATATGGCATAATTTCTGGTCCATTGAACATGTTGTCTTCCTCTGAAACTGTTCCAATTTTTCTAATTTTTTAAAGTGTAGTGTCCAGAACTGGACACTCTTTAAGGTAAGATCTGATCACAATATAGAGTAGTTCATTACTACTCTATGAACCACTTTAAACCATTATTTCCCATGATTTGGAAATTTCTGTTGACACATGTAAAATTGCATTGCCTTCTTTGGAACTTCATCACACTGCTGACTCATAGGAAATCCTTTATAAGAGGAATTTGCTGAGAAGTTAACTAGTAACAGAAAAGGCAGAGTTACTCAATTCCTATTCTGGTTCAATCTTCTTCAACAGCATTATTTGCCAGTAAGAAACTGACAAAGAGAATGATTGGGCTAAATATTACTAGAGACATGATAAAAATAGTCTTTGGCATCTCTAAATCAGTATGAATAGGATACTGAAGGAACTAATGGTCTGATCAAAACTTTCATGTATCTGAGAAATTGGGATTAGCAGGGTGACTGAAAAAGCGCTTATCCTCCCCCTCTTCAAAAAGGAGAAAGGGAAAATTCATCAAACTTCAGAAGTACTATTATAGGAATAAGACTGGAGGGAAAAAGAAGACGTGAATGAGATTAATATTTTAAACAGTATTTCTAAATCTAGACTTTGAAATCTACTGTGTATGTATTTTAGAATTAACAGTACTATGTGTTGCTAAACTTGTAGTTGTCGTACAAAATTCCCCATGCTGTATGATCTTTAAAAGTACCGAGGCTTAATAAAGCCAAAAAAAAAAAAAATGCTCATTTCTCATTGTGCACCAGAGGTTATCAGTTAATTACGGGCATGGAGGATTGCAAGAGCAGGCCTACCTTGAAAAGGAGCTTGATTTTCATGGGTCCTTACACCCAGCATGTAGAAAAAACAACCATGAGCAGTGATGGTGTAGTAGTTAGAACACAGTACTGAATGCCACTTCTGATTGCTGGGAGTTTGAATCTCACTGACTCAAGATTTACTTAGTCTTCCACCCTTCTGAGATGGTAAAATGAGAACCCAGATTGTTCGGCACAATATGCTGACTAGAGGGCTGTAAAGCACTGAAGCAATATACACGTCTAAGTGCTATTGCTATCCAGCATCCTTCTATATCTAATTAAATAATCAAAACGTGGGAAATCTGGAGTCCACAAATCTTTAAAATGCTGAGTTTGAGAAATACTGGTATCATGTTATATGTAAATGGCATCTTTATGTGCTGTTAGATGTGTCACAGCATCTTACTGGTAGAATAGAGAGGCTAGAATATTTTGTAACTGACATTTATTAAGGAAAACACAAAATAATTTAAAATTGAAATGATTGATTACTCCATACCTAAGGAGTTAGAAAAAAACCTACCAGCATCCATATTCAGAATTGTAAGACTTAATAGGCAAACCCGTATCAGGCGATGTAGGAAAAACTCCCTGGATTCTTACTATAAACCCAAAACACTTTTTCCTGTTATAAATGGGAAGTTTCCCCTGTTCAGTCACAGACAGTCTGATCACTCCAGATTTTAATAGGGGAGAGCGTTTCCCGTGTGCAAGCATGGAGAGTTTTTTTCTCTCTTGCCTTTCGAGCGACGGCAGATTAGGCTTTTTGGAAAATTTGCGTCACTTTAATTGGCTGCTGTTTCCTTTTCCAAGATCAAATTGTCCCAAAAGTGCTTTTTCAAGAGGCAACTGGACTTTTTTTTTTCTTTGAAGACGTGCAAGAAATATAAATCCTTCCATTCTCCATCATCCAGTCAGAGTTGAAAAAGCTTCCTGGATGAAAAGCGAAACGTCTTCAAAGAAAAAAACCCCAGAAAGTCCAACTGCCTCTTGAAAAACCACCTTTGGGACAACCACAACCTGGATGACTGAGAATCTCCATAGACACTTCCAAGATCAGGGATTTTGGATTGCAAACCCGGATATGCACAGGATATAGGCACAGAGACAGATACGGGCGCATGAACTTTGAAGCCGGAACTAAATGTTTTCCGGATTTCTTTGCGGAATCAGGAATTGGTGGGACCAACCACAGGCTTAGAGGAACAGGAAGTGACGAGAAAGGCGTTTTGTGCTAGTTGTGGGGAAGTGGGGGAGAGGAATAGACCAGGTTTGTTTGCTACGACGAAGAGGCCGGCATGAGTTCCCTGCGGGAAGAAGATGATCCTTATGTGGTCGAGGAGCCCAGCGATGAGGACCCAGCGCAGAGCAGGTCTTTTGGGTTTGGGAAGGCAGCCGACAATAGCTTTGCGTTTTCTTACGCCTTTGTGGGGTTGGGATGTTACGCGATCGTCAGCCGAAGGCGAAATCAGGAAAGGTCCTTTTAATTAGTGTCGAGAGATCTTTAGTTGCTTTTCTGAGATCAGGTGAAACTGCTGTGTATTGCAACCTGCAGCTTCCTATATTTTGCAAAAACAACAACAAAAAACCAACCTTGAGGTCTTCACGTTTTTCTTTCCGCAGTTATATCTTAAACGGCTTTGTAAATTTTGATTTTGAGAAAATTGCTCTTACTTATATTTAACTAATAAACCCTAACTGCCCCTAACCTGTTTTGCACAGTGCTATGCTACTTCAATATTAGTATTTGAGTATTATCCCATACTGGACAACCTGTGCTCCTTTGGGTAATTGTTTCGGAAATATTTCCTTACCTGAACAGAGAAAAAGAATGACCAGGGTGAGCAATAAAGCAGTGGGAGCAGGAGCAACGTTGGACTCCCTGCTCCTTGGCAGGGAGCGTTTGAAATCTTTCTCTCTCCCTCCGTTCTTACCTCTTCCCAGCAGGCAGGTAAATGGCTGATGCTGGCTGGGGGAAGGATGGGACTGTCTGGAAAACTATCATGGAACATTGAAAATAAAGATCATGTCAACACAGAAGCATCCAGTAGCATTGAAGCAGGGATATCTTTCCCAATTTTCCCAATATAACCTCATAAATAACCAGTCCTGGATTTTGGACACATTCTGAAAGTTATCCCATTTGAGCTATCTTGGTTTAAAAATTGTTGCTGTATTATATCCAGTTTTGCCCTGTTAAAGGTCATGATAGAGTTTTAGTGATATATAGATTGAAATATAATTCTGTTGTAAAAGGGCAGACATAAATTTACTTAATTACTTTTCATAACTGTTTTTTCAAATAATTGTCTCTCTGAGGTGAGATGAACCTTCAAGCTCACATTTTTTTCTTGTTAGCTGATGTTTCTAGCCAGCTGCTAATTTAAAAAAGCTATTTAGAAATACTTTAAGTAATGTTAAACAAGGGCTACCTGTGTGGTAT
Organism: Natrix helvetica; assembly: GCF_964273705.1. Taxonomy (NCBI): domain Eukaryota; kingdom Metazoa; phylum Chordata; class Lepidosauria; order Squamata; family Natricidae; genus Natrix; species Natrix helvetica. The sequence continues at coordinate 60,098,001 of NC_138548.1, forward strand.
TCATCTTGAAATAATGATCTCTAATATGTCATCATCTACACTGTGTAGTTCTGAAGATGAAGTGGATGTGCTTTTATATGGCACCCCAGACCAGAAGCGTAAACTGATACGGGAGTGTCTCACAGGAGAAAGTGAATCTTCTAGTGATGATGAATTCCAAAAGGAAATGGAAGCTGAACTTAACTCCACCATGAAAAATATGGAAGGCCAATGGAAGTCACAACTTCCAGGTAAACATTTTTCCAAAATTAAAAATATGAATTGGCTTTCCAGGTCTTTTCAATCCTGATTAGTTTTGGGAGATCAGCTCATCTCAACTAATTTTGCCTATTGCTGTAACCATGAGGGGATACTTAACTCTAAGTATTGAGGAATATGAAGAGACTGGATAATGGAAATGTAGTCCTGAGTCTTGTTGGGCTACAAAAATAACAACCAAAATAAATCAAAGTGCTCGTTTTTTAATTTATGTAATTACAAAATATGAACAGGGCAACGGGACTCAAGATTATATTCCCATATCCAGTCTCTTCACATTTTCTATCAATCAATGTAGATAATATTAATAAAATTGCTAATATGCATTTCTATTTTACAAATATTTTTAATAATGAAGCTGCATTTAAAATTTTAAACAACAGAGATCCCATTCAGGCAGCTGTACTTTGGAGATTGAAAGATAGTTTGCTGTGTGTAATATTTTTGTGTCAAGGCACTCCAAGCATTTGAGGCAGATTCCTGCCCACTTAAGATTTTAAGTCCAGAAGATACAGGGTTTCTCATATTCACTGAGAAATCAGTTTAATTTGTGCAATCACAAAATCATTGTAATGAGAGGCCAGGATATTGACTTTGAATCAAATAGTTTCTCTTTTGTATAATTAATTACCTGAGTGCATTTTGTATAGGATTGCATTCTAGGTAGTTTGAACAAGTATATTCTTCCAACATAATCACTCACAGTATTGTTGGCAGGCTGATCATCTCTGGGGTTTTTTGAGAGATGTTGGAATAAAGATTATTCCATCATTTGCCAAGCTATTGCTTAAAAAGGAACTATTATTAATGAATAATAGTTGCTGAGACGGACCGGCTGTTTGATCCCATGTTCGGCTTGTAGGCTCCTGTAGGTATTTGGTTGAGTACTGTGAAAGCAGAATTGGACTAATTGGACTAAGTACAGTTGATCTTATATGTAAAGAACATAAACACAAAAGCAATTACAGTTGCATGGAATTTCAGTGTATAACTAGGAGGATATGTACATATTTGCATATGTAGAGTGATCTCATAATTGTATGTTTTTTGTAACTTAGATGATGCTTCTGTTGCTGGGCAGTCTGGAACTGTTTCCACTTCTAAGTATTATGATGACATTTATTTTGACTCCGATTCAGATGATGAAGATGTTACAGGTAAATAACCAATAATTTATAGCCTGTCTAAAAGCATAAACAGTAAAATTCCTTTGTCTTCCAAATACAGAATAAACTCTCAAAATCTGAAGTGCTAGTTATATTCTGTTTGCTAATTTTAAAAAAATGAAATGCAATGAACACATATACATCTCCATGCAAATTTAGTATACAATTCTATGGATGCCATCATGGATGCCACTTATTTATTTATTAAATTTATACATTGCCCATCTCACTATCCAAAAAGAAACAGTGAAGGCAGGTGATTTTGTGTGTGTGTGTGTGTGTGTGTGTGTGTGTGTGTGAGTAGGGCTACTAATGTGTTCATCTTTCCTTAAGGATTACAGTATTATCTTTAGTCTATGAATTTGATCTGCACAAAAGTTGAATGTGTATTTCCCACTTCCCCCTCCAATAAACACACTTACAAGCCATAGGAAAATGGCATTGGTTTTAGCCTGTGAAAGTTGATTCTAGTTTTGTCTATTTTTGACAACAAAAATAAATTAATATTGTGAATATATATTATTAATTTATTTTATTTATTAAACACATTCATATGACTCCCCATCTTAACCAATATATTCTGGATGATGAAGATGAACATATTATAAGCCATCTAAAGTCACTTTGGATAGTGAGATGGGTGGTATATAAATGTGATAAATAAATAAATAAAAACACATGACCAGACACAAGCAAATTGAAAATCTAATTCAAGTCATTCTTAAACATTTTTCTAACAATATAAAACAAAGCACACATGTACCAAACTCATAGCCACTTGTGATGCTACATTTGTAATTGTAGTTTCCAAGTAGCCTTCAAGGAGATCCCTATCTAGAATGCATTGTACTAATCCATACATGGGACGCCCAGGTATTAGTACCTGAGAAAGAACTCTGGTATATCAAATGTGTGCATCAGCTTGGAACAGAGAGGGCAACTCCATTAAGAATCAGTGATGCAAAATCACCAGCTATGTAGCCATAACCACTTAGTTTTGATAGGACAGAGTTTGTTTCTCCTCCAACCACATCCATAAAACCTCAAACAATCAGATACGACCTTGACATCATAACTTGTTCAGTCAGGTATTGAAATATGTAGCTGAGTCTCATTAAAATATTGATGGTACCTGACCCTTTGATGAATGACTTTATTCAACCATTGAATAGGGTGGCAATAGCATCAAACCATATAGTACCCTATAATCAAGGGCTTTTGATTCTTTAAAATGAAGTCAGTTATAATATAGTTTTAAGACACATAATTGATAAAACGCTAAATAATAATCAAAAGACGGGAAAGTTTTTTGAGATTCTTTTAAATTGCAGCTATGAAACAATGTACTTTATGTCAATATTATTATTATTATTATTCTTTTTCACTGAAGTTACATAGGTTTACAAAAATATAATGCAAGGAAACTATCAGAACTGGGTGCTGTGTTTGACCTGAAGTGTCAGTGTAAAACTTTGCTATCTCCTTTTATACATGGAGTGGAAAAGTATGAGCTTGAGATTTGTGGCCACTGTTTATGATTACATTTCAGTGCTTACCTGAGAGCCATCAGCAATAAAGAACTATATACTCGGGATTTTCTGTGCCTAGCATAGAAATCAAATTGATTGCTAGAGAAAGACAGTTGCTCTTTCTTGACTAACACAAGTATGTACGTGAGATACACTGTATAAATAAACTCTTACCCAAAAAAGTCAATTCTCATCAAATAATATCAGTTAAAGATTTGGAAAAATTCATGGAGTGGCAGATAGCCATGCTCGTTCTTGGCAATATATACCCACATCGTTAGATCTGGCAGAAGGGGTCCCTGTCCACAAGGGAGTTACATCTGGCGGGACCCAAGGAAAGAGCCTTTTCTGTTATGGTGTCCAAGCTCTGGAATACCAGACTCATCACCAAAACCTTGCTGGCTTTTCACAAAGCCTTGAAGACCTGGTTTTTCCCCCGTTAATTTTTAAGCACTTGTTATGTTCTTTTAAAAAAATAATGTATATACCTCTTTGTGCTTTGTTCCTTTTTTGTTTTAAAAGCAATAACAATATATAATTTTAAAAAGCTTTGAAAATCTGGTTTTGCTGTTGAGCCTGGGACCCTCGTACTACGTTTCTTTGTAGTATCTGTATTGACCGTGGATGTTTGTTATGTTACTGCCTGGCTGCTGTTTATGTTGCATATAGTTTTAGCTTACTTTTGTGTGTATGTTTTTAATTGTTAGCTGCCCAGAGTCTTACAATTTAAATGAACAACAATATAAAACACAAATAAACTTCTGCATATCAGTCCCTGGAAAATAAAGAGGTAGATTGTTGCTGTGATAGTTTTTGGCTTCTCAAGCTGCCAGACTATTGAGGTCTTTCCTTTAATGTGTTAGGTTATTTTATTAAGTTCTTCAGGTGGCTACAAAAGAACCTATTCATAGCAAGCTTATATCAGTTTTTATAAGGCTAATAACTAATAATAAATAAAAATAAATTATTATTTTATTTAGATGTCAAGGCTGATCTTAAAACATATTTAAGTCTGATTGAATCAGTATCCACTGATTAATCATTTTCTAGTCAGAAGGTAAGAAAATGTCATCCTAAATGGGAACAAGCATTCACAAGCTTATTGCTTATGTTTGAGAAAATCTACAGTTCCATTTAATTATGCTAAATAATTATGCTAATTATGGCCATTTAATTATGATTTGTTTTAATGGAGATGAACAGTCATTGTTCTAAATTACTATACTTTGCTGTGCTTTGTGGAAACAGTGGCAAATTAGTCTTCTTGTTGCTTAGGCTGTGCTAATTTTTAAGAGGCTTCTTCATTCTTTTGCACTCTATATATGTGACTATCACATATGGAGATATCAGACTGGGTAAGACCAAATTTAAACTATCACATTTAGGAGATATCTGTTTGGAATATTTTTCATAGATACTCAGGAGATGTTAATTCAATAGGAGCTTCCGTTTTTGAGTTATACATTTTGTGTCATGACTACAAATATAATCTGTCTCAAACGTGACAGGTTCTGCAGAAACCAGGAAAAAAAGAAAACATCACCAACGACGAATTCCAACTAATGATGAGTTATTTTATGATCCAGAAGAAGACAATAGAGATCAGGAATGGGTAGATACGATAAGAAGGAGGTAAGAAGAATGGTGAAACTTTACTTTGAAACTTTACTGTGTGACTAAAACTAGTTTATATTAAGAACTCAGAGCTTTAAAGTTCTGCACTCATTTGGATTATGCCTTTAAATTTAGATACCTAAAGTTTCCTGAATATGGTGGAATATAAATTGAGTAAATAAATAAATTGCATTTCCACCACAGTTTATGCAGTCCACAGATGATCTTATTACCTTAACACTGCCTGCCTTTCTGAATCCCCAAGATAGAGATTAAACCTACCTTTTTTTTCTTAGTGTGAAGTCTTAATTTTACTTAAGGATGTTTAGATTTGCTTGTGTGCCATCAAATCATTTTAAACTCCTAGTGACCATATAGATATTCTTCATTGCAGTCTATCTCTAATCTATTCTTTCAAGTCACCCCATGGAACACTCATCTTTGTCACCAAATCCACCCACCTGCTGTTGGCAGATTTTTTTTTAAAAAAAAATTGGAATAAATTATAAGAGTTTTACATATTTCTGATTTTCTGTCATTGTTGCAATTTTGTTTAATTATTGGTACATCAAAAATATATTAGACTCTGTCCTTTCTGCACATTCAGTTGGGGAAAGATATGCCAGTTGGAATCATATTTTGAGCTAGTTTAAGGCAGGAAGACATTTCATTTGCATTGCTGAATTTTCTAGTAATTATACAAATGTACATATGATAGAATTGCATTGAAATACATGCACCAGAGAGAATGTAAAGAATCAGACAATCTTATATTTAGATCTGACTACTCTACATTCAGTTAAATAAGAACTGGGGGTTTTTTGGCAGTGGTGGGATTATGTAAATACCAACTTTCCCCTTGCCTATCCAATAATTCAGGGGTGTCCAAACTTGGGAACTTTAAGACTTGTGGACTTCAACTCCCAGAATTCCCCAGCCAGCCATGCTTGGACACCCCTGCAATAATTACTACTTCTGCCAGTATGGGTCTGATGACATTAAACACCTCCTTCAGGGTGACATCTATTTGTGTTTCTGGAATGATATGGGATTGTCCTGTTGGGTTTCTCATGTCAATTTGCTTCTGCTTGCATTAAATATGAATAATATGGGTAATCTGGAGAGAAATAAGAATTTATGTAAAACCTTTATCAAAAGGGTTGTGGTGGAGGGTGAAGCCATTTCATTTTGGGTGTGATATTTGTGTGGTTAGGACTAAGAACATTGAAATATTATCACCCACCATTTCTAGGTTTTTGGTATGCATCATTTCAATAAGGATTGCTACATTAATAGTGATGTTTCTTTACTTTTTGCTCTCTTGCTATAGTTATCATAATATAAGAAATGTTCGATCAAAACAAGAAAAACGTCCTGCCATTCCCAACAGTGATGCTATTTTGAACTGTCCTGCTTGTATGACAACATTATGCCTTGATTGTCAAAGGTAATTATTTGAACTCTGCATAATATAAGCTAGCATTTAATTATGTGGTTAGGTTAATAGTTTAATTTGCAATTCAGTTTCCAGAGGTATTTACCTTGCATGTCCTCAAAAAATTAATAAATAGGGACAGTATAGGTAGTCCTCGATTTACAACCACAATTGAGTCCCACATTTCTGCTGCTAAGCGAGACAAGTAAGTTGTGCCCCATTTTACAACCTTTTTTTGCTACAGTTAATCACTGCAGTTGTTAAACAAATTTGGCTTCTCCCATTGACTTTGCCTGTTGAAAGTCAACTGGGAAGGTTACAAATGGTGATCACCATTTGTCATAAAAACTTGCCAATTGCCCAGATTTTTATCACATGACCCAGGGGGATGCTGCAAGGGTCATAAGTAGAAAAATTGGTCATAAGTCACTTTTTCCAGTGTTGTCATAACTTGAACAGTCATTAAATGAATGGTCCTAAGTCAAGGACTACCTGTACATAGTTTTTCATCATTAGTTTGTCAGCAGTGAAAAAATGAACAATAGAAAGGAATAATTTCTTTACCAGTACATTTAGATGCATAAACCTATTCAGACCGATATCTGTTGTGTGGTGAAAGTTTCCATTCTTCATATGCAGCCTGCCCTGAGTCTGCTGTGGTGGATTCTCCCACTAGGAGGAGGAATCAGTTTCACTGGTGAATATACTTCTGCCAGTTCACTGATGCTGTTTACAATAGATTGAGTAAAAGCAGGCAATTATTATCTAAGATGGCTCACATTGATATAGCAAGTCTCTCCCTACCTTAAAGTTACAAATTAAAAACAAACAACACACATAGTGTAGAGACGGAAGATTCATTATTTTTGAAGTTCACAATAAAATGGTAATATGAGCTATACAGATAGTCCTTGAGTTATAGCTGTAATAGAGCCTTCAGGTTACAGTTGGAGGTAGTGATGATTGTTAATTGAGGTGCCCATGTGTGGGTCAATAACTGGAGCACGGAGTGCCTCAGGTTGCATTCAATACTTAAAGGTTTATCAATTTTGAAATATTTAATCAGTCAAGGTCACTGATTTTTCCTTCTCCCCTGTTGTTCTTTTTAGGCATGAATTATACAGAACTCAATACAGAGCAATGTTTGTGATGAACTGTACAGTTGTCAAAGAAGAAATTTTGAAATACAAATACCCACTGAAAAAGAAGACAAAGAGAGGACACAAGAAAATTAAGCAGAGTAATGAATCAATAACTGGCTCAGAAAGCCAGGAAGAAGAAATATATCACCCAGTAAAATGTACCGAATGTTCAACAGAAGTGGCTGCATTAGATAAGGATGAAGTCTTTCATTTTTTCAATGTATTGGCAAGCCATTGCTAAGGTGCACTATTTTACATCCTTCAAGATTATATTAAAATTTTAAAGTGAAAGATGATTTAATCTAAGACCCCTTTTATATTTTTAAAAACACCGCTTGACTAATCCAAAATGAGATTATGCTATCTGTGTTCTTCTCTGTAAAGAATAAGGGAACTTTTAATTTATGTACAGAAGTTGAACAGTTTTATTCTGTTAAGTAAAACCAAAACAGTTCTGAGTTAAAGAGATATCAGTCAATGTATAAAAAAACCCATTTTCAACATATAGCAGTCCAATATTAAGTCTCTTTAATTATGAATAATCCAGTGTACATTTTCCTGCCTATTACTTCATATAATTCCTGAATTATGTGCTATCTATATTAAAGTTGATCTATTATTAAAGGAGATGGAATGTTGATATCATCAGCCAATAATTTTCTCCATTACATAACACTACTTCTAAACCTAATTACACATATAGTCATTAACAAAATATTTTCTGAAAAATTCTTCACACTATGTTTTTTGATTATGCATAGGTCATTAGGCTAGCATTATTACATCAGTTAAAAAGATTAAAAAAATAATGTTTTGTTCAAGTTAATAAAAGTGTGGCTTGGAGCCCAGCCAGCAGCATACTATATTCAAAGAATGATAAAAGTATAGAATTCAGGAAGAACCTCCAATATGAAGACAATTTTAACCAATAGGAAGAGGCATAAAGAGAAATGTAGAAACACTTGCTATAAGTTTTGAAGGTTTTCTGCCATAGTTAAAAGGAAATGAGATTTATAAAATACAGTATTCTCATGTGCATGGACTATGAAGCTGTCAGGGGAAAGAATGCCCTGGGAAATCTGAGATCAATGGACCGTGGCTGATTCCCTTCCGCATATCTTTTGAGATATTGAGAAAAATAAAAATCTTCAAAAGTATTCTAATTAATAAACAAACTTTAATAATAAAATAATAAAAGTAAATGAAACAGAAATAACTAATTGGTTACATTTTGATAATGAAAGCTACGTTTGCCAAGTTGGCTGCCGAACAAAGAAGAGAGGAATTTTGGAATGTGTGACGCGTGCGCAATAAATCACTTTCAGATAAGAACCTTTTTTTGTTTTATGACCTGCGCAATAAAGCTTTCTTAGTTTAACTCTTGAATGTCAGTTTAGGCAGTTCAGGCCTAGCAAACTTTTTAACATCGTGACAGAAGCAGTGCCTTTTCCTTACGTACCATTTCACTTGGGAACGGAGAAATAAATAATCTTTCCTTTGCAACTGATGCACAGAAAACTGGGGAAACAAAGGAGCCAGACTTCCTTTGATTAACATGTTATGATTGACAGAAGCAATTTGTTCATGATACGTTCACATCTCTGGTGACAGTACCTCGTGGAAATATCTTTGCATCTGCTCCATTGTTTTACAAAACCCAATGGGAGGAATTAATGGGTGATATTTGTACAAATCTTACTTTGGAAGGTATTTCTAAAGAGCCTGTTTGATGTAGTGGTTAAAGCGCTGGCCTACTGGGTGGCATTATTCATTTTATTAAAATTTATTAACTGCCCTTGTTACCATAAGGTAACTGAGCAATTTACAATATTGCAAAAATAAAATTGTACAAAATGTAAACACAATAGGAATTAAACAATAGTAGAAATAAATGCACAACTATAATGAAAAGATGGGGGAGCCATCTTTTTGTGCGGGCCAGTCAGGCCAACATGGTTCTCAGGCCAACTCATCTCATAGGGTGGTGGTTGTGGGAAAAACTACAGGAAAGTATTAGGTATGTTTGCCTCGAATTATTTATAAAGTAATAAAGATAGAATAAGAATATTTGCAATGATGATGAATATCTGTAGCTTGGGTGTAGAGTGAAGGTGAAGGTTTATTCTCTGAGGTTGTGGGTTGATTTCCGAACGTTTCATTACCAGGCTAGGTAGCATCTTCAGCAGAGTTTAGGGGATGTCAGTGTCAGTGTTCTTTTGTTTATCATAAATATAAATATTTTTATTCTATTTTGCTATTAGTTTTGCTGTACCCAGAGTGCCACTGTAAAAACACTCCATTTTCACAATGTATTCTATTGTCCTGCAAATTGAGACCTTCCCCACCAGACTCATAGTGCATGTCCATCAAATTGTACTAATTCGCAGCTTAATTGCTTGAAAAAGGTCACCTTAGTTAACATCTTCCACACATTTTTCTCCTCATTTTATCACTTGTTGATAGAATTCATCCAATATTATCAATCCTGTGTTTCTGTGCTTGAGAGCCAAGCAGATATCCAGATGCCTATCTCATAGTGAAAGTCTCTTGACAGCCAACATTTCTGACCAGAATCCTTTACCAGAAACTATTAGATCAACATGAGTTGTTGCACACATACCCTGAAAGTGGATTTAGGATTTTTATGGATTTGTTTACAAGGAAATTATAGGTTAGTTTTAAATATGTCCAGCTGTTTAAACACCTTCTACATAGGACTCTTCTAACCAGTGGTGGGTTCCAGATCCCGTTGCAACCGGTACGGTGCAATGGGGCCCAGCATCAACCACATGAATGCATGTGTCCTTACCTCCTGCGATGCTCCGCAATGCCTCCGCGACGCTGCAGCTGCTCGGGCAGAGCGTCACACAGGCGCCGAAGAGCTGAAATACCGGTAAGGAGAGCAGGCGGGTGGGCCCTTTGGAGCACCGTACCAGAACAGTACCCAGTGTTCCTGGCAGGCATTGATAGGCCCATACCGTGGCATACAGGTTATAACTCACCACTGCTTCTAATCTTTTCTCAAACCGCTGATGTTCCTGGGCTAACTGATTTTCAGACAAAACTCTCACTTTCCTTATATTTGTCCTTTGCCAACTTATTTTTGGCAATAGTTGCCATGCCTGATTGCCATATCTGGCAGTGCATCTTTGCATGGGGGTGGAGAGGGAAAAACAGGAAAATAGCTTTGGACCTAAACATTTTTACATAATGTTTTGAATAAAAATACTAACAGCTAAAACATGTTTTTGAAAACGTAGACAAATTATTTGTTGCAAAATGAAGAGTTCATAATTAATAAAGCGCTCTCTTATTGCCCCGGCCTTTCAGATTAGCCCCATCTAATTTTCCACTAGATTTTCTTAATCCCTTTATTATTATTTTTGAAAATAACTCAAGGCAGGGACGTACATAATGTTCTCTCCTCCTCATAGTTTCCCCACAACCCTGAGAAATGAGTTGGGTGGAGAGAAATTAGCCCCAAGCCACCCAGCCCGCTTTCATACTTAAGCTCCAAGTGACAGGAAGAAAGAACGCTTGTTTGTCAAACAGGAAGCGACCCTTAAGTCCAAGAGGTCTTCAAACTTGGCAACTGTTAAGACTTGTGGACTTCAACTCCCAGAATTCCCAGAAGTCCACAAGTCTTTAAAGTTGCCAAGTTTGGGGACCCCTGCAAGTGAAGTCAATTTAAATAAACTGTTCCCGTTCAGGAAGCGATATTGTAGTAAAATAGTCAGGAAGCTGACAGGACGCTGGACCTGGGGAGTTGTTATGTTCACCTGCCCCACCAAGTTGTGGGTGGGCACAAAAGGGGAAAAAACACATTTATGTTGAAAGGCAAATAAAAACTAGTTTCAATACAACTATGAAGTCTGTCTTGTGGTAGGGAAACACTGGTAAACGTTTTTTCCCTTTTCTTTGAGGATAAAAGCACCCAACAAGACTATAAACTGGGCGCCTTTCTTCTCAAGCTAGCGCAGGTACGGGCCTTCGGGGGTGGGTGGGAACCCCCACTGCGCCGCCTCAAAGACAGCAAGCGGGTTTGGCGCTTTCGCCGGCCGGCTGAGAAAGCACGGTCGTTTCCCCCTATTGCGAAACTTGGCGCATGGATTTCTGCCTCTAGGCGTGGCTCGGTCAGGCCAAGAACAAGAAGGGCCCGTCGGGAAGCGGCTCAGCCAATCCGCGAAGAAACTCGGGCATCACACAAGCGCCCTTCCCTCTCGTCCTCAGCTCGGCGGTGGGTTTCGCTTAGCGCGCTCTTACGTACCGAGACGCTGCCGGGGAAATGGCGTTCAGCTCGGCCTGGAAGCGAATGTCGTGGCTTTATTACCAGTATCTGCTGGTGACGGCTCTCTACATGCTGGAGCCCTGGGAGCGGACGGTGTTCAGTATCCTTTACTCGCTCTTTTCATCGTCGTCCCAGGCCGAGGGATTCCCGGTTCCGTCGGGGAAGTTCCCGTTAAACCGAATGCGGGCTGCCGTGGCCGGTTTGGATCGGGCGGGCGGATGGGAATGGGTGGCAGTGGGCGGCCTTGGGAACTTGCTTTAGCTTGGTTAGGCCGGAGGCGAGAAAGGTGCTCTGTATCTGCGCCACTGGCTCGGAGAGGTTTCGCCCGCTGCGGAGTGGAAGTTCTCCATAGAAGGCAGAAAACCACCGGCACGTAAATTAACTGCCTCCGTTATTGCTCTATTTCAGAGGTCTTCAAGCGTGGCAACTTTAAGACTTGTGGACTTCAATTCCCAGAATTCTCCCCAATTCTGGGAGTTGAAGTCCACAAGTCTTAAAGTTGCCAAGTTTGGGGGACCCTTGCTCTATTTCCCACCTTTATTTATTCGTTTTAAGGCATCGCTGCTACCTGAATACATGTCTTGTACTTTGTTTGACCTCAAAGGCTTTGGGATAAAGTAATACTTTAGCAACAACAAGGATGCCTTGCTCAAGCTGGGTGCGGAAAACAAATGTTTTTGCTGCTGTTTGGAAGCAGAATAAAGAGATGAAAATCTGATTGAATTTCAGGGCTATCATCTTAAGCCTATGCCTCTTTAGGAATAAGGCTGTGGCTAAGCTTAATGTGCTTTCAGACATATTTTAACCTATCATTTTTATTTTCCTCATATTTATTTTCCCATCCCATCTTGAAAAGCCGTTCCCTGTTAGTGTCTACTATTTTACTTATAAAGACAATGTCTGGATTTGCACTGTTCAATTTCCTCAATATAAGCACTTAGCAGTTGGCAGTTAAAAGGGAGGCACAAAATGGAAATTGAAGCCATATTTCTCCACTTTTCCTAACTCTGGAGGATATATTATGTTAAAGGAGATATTCTCACTGGGTGACAATCAATGGGTAGTGTTCTGTCTACACTACCCACAGCATTGTTGTGGAGATAGATATATCCAGTTCTTATATTAGTAAAGTTATTCAGTCAAGATTGGTTTTTTTAAAACCTTATTCCAAACTTAGGTCTTAATTACATGCTTTGTTGACAATTTCAATCTATCCTTTTTTAGGGTCTAAAAACATGCTACAGATTTCTGTTATCAGTGCAGTCCTTTGTATTTGTCACGAAAGAGCAGTTTATGGCATCTGTTACATCTTTCAGAATTTCTTGATTTTCTTGCCAGCCTTCAGACCACTCCTTAATTTGGTTTTCTTTTACTGTGTAATTGTTAGCAAATGCTCCAGAACAATTAATTATGTTAAAAATAACATTTTAATTATTTGACCAAAATCTTTAAAGGCAGAAGTTAGACAATATACACTTCAATGTTTTGAAATTTATAGGATAACCAAAGCTTTTCTATAAATTCTGCAGTAAGAGCCAGGTGGTATCGTGGTTCACAGTTGAATAGGACTGGGGAGAATTCAATTCATGTAGTTCTTTAGCTGTGGAAGTCCATTTAGTGATTCTGGTCAGTCACACAGTCTACAGGTAGTGCACAACTTACAACCATTCATTTAGTGATTGTTCAAAGTTACAATGGCACTGAAAAAAGTGACATGACAATTTTTCTCATGGCCATTGCAGCAGTCCAATGATCAGGTGATCAAAATTCAGACACTTGGCAACTGGTTCATATTTATAATGGTTGTAATGGTTCAGGGTTATGTGATCACCTTTTGCAACCTCCTGACACATCACTTCCTGGGGAAGACACGTTCTTAACGGCTGTGTTACTAATTTAACAACTGCAATGATTTACTTAACATCTGCAGCAAGAAAGATCGTAAAATGGGGCACAACTCACCAATTGTCTTAGAATAGAAATTTTGGGATCAATTGTCATAAGTTGAGGCTGCAGACTTCACAGAATATTTTTCAGGGTGGTGGAAACATTGTAGGAGGAAATGCTATGTATGCCACCTTCAGCTGCTGTAGGAAAAGTGGGTTATTTAATAATAAATTGTGCTTTTTAGTGAATCACAGTAGATGTGATTCATAAAGGTTCTTTGCTCCCTACCCATTAAATTTACATATTTTTAATACAGATCAAAACTTTGTTTCTAAATTAGTATGCTAATAATGATTTACATTAATATATATGATTATATGTGCTGAAAAAAATCCAGTGTAATCATTTTTTATTTTAAAAAATTGTTTTGTATTTTATGTCCTCCATGTACTACTCTCTTCTTAGCCTTGGGATTAACGTAGTACTTGGCTGGCTTTCCATCCAGAAACAATTCCTCCTTTCGGAAGAATAATGCCTCTTTAAAGTGGTGTTTGCCACCTGCTAATATTTAATATCTATGTTGCTAAATAAGTAATTTGTTCATTCAGGACCCCTGTATAGAATTCTTAGTTCATGCAAATGATCCTTTCTCTTATTTTCTATGATCTCCCGTGGAGAAAGTGAGCAAATCTTGCAGAGAAACTAGATCCAAATTTACTTGAGTGGATTGGGCTTCAACAATGCTCTTTGGTTTCCATTTAAGTTATTGTTCATACTGCAAGATAGTCTTGTTTGAAATGTATCTTGTGACATATATGCCTTGCTAGCATAATTCCCTCAAATCTGGGTTAACAGTGGTGTAACTCCATTTATTTGCTAATTGTATTGTTTATGTAATACTGCTAGTTCAGTTTCTCATAGTATACTGTTTGTACTGTTCTGTAACAGTGATACTGACATTGTGGCTTTTGTTACAAATGTGCTGAGCACTGCGTAAACAGAAATATATTTTACAGCTCCAGCATTTCTTCCCTAAGCTTTGAGAACAGATTTTGAGGGAGAGGAGATGTGAATCCTTTCCAATTACATTAAGGAATACTGTCCTATTGATAGAAAATTTGAATTGGATCCCACCTTCTAGTCTTCAGAATTACTTTTGTTGGTCAGAACTGACAATTGTTCAGCTTGATTTGTCTGGTTGAGAAGCAATATCACTCCCTCTTCAGAGTCTCAGTCAAATGTTTTAAGGATTTTATAGAAGAAAAGACTCTTGCTTTCTTCCCATCTTACAGAAATCTTCGTGAAAGAGAAAAAAAGGAAGAGTAGTTGAATTACCTCTCTTCTGAAATTTGACATAGTATGTCCTAATTGCGACTGTTGTTTAATCCACATCAGTTTATGCAATGTCTGCATCCATATATTCCTATCAGTCTATTGCTAGGTTGCTATTAGTGAAGAAATTACGCTGAGCCTGAATTTAAGCAATGATCTGATATAGTAAATGTGCTAAGTTTGCTTCTGAGAGCTGGTTTTTGCTCTTACAAATGTCTGATTATTAGTCACTTTTCCCATCCGTCAAAGTTGCAAAAGCTCTTACCTTGAAGATTTGCAGTGAGAAGTTGAACAGTTATTTGTTGATTCAGACTAATCAAAGATTTTTTTTTTGATAGTTGTACCTTCTCTGTACTAAAAACCATTTAACTTCATAGGATTTTGATAAATATGAATAAAAATGCATGTTAAACATTTTTACTATATCATTTGAGATGTTGGTAATCCATTTTTGCAGCCTTTTATGTTTTCCTTTACTTTGCTTCAGATTCCATGTTGGTGTCTATTATTGGAATGGCACTTTACACTGGGTATGTTTTCATGCCTCAACATATAATGGCCATCTTGCATTATTTTGAAATTATGCAGTGAAGAATCTCGGAAAGAAGCCAGTTAGAAATGAAAATTAGACTGCTAAGAAAACTGATTATTTACAACTTAAGGAAACCTACAGATTCCAAAATGAATGCCAATTGATGATTGTGGCAGTCACTGGGGCAAATGGAGATGCAAATGCATTTTATTTATGTATAAGATTCCCTTGTATATTTTGTCTATTAATACTGTGATTGTTTTGATATCAGTATTTTCTTAACTTTGTGACTGTCTTAGTATTATACTGTAAAAGCTTTTCCTAATGTAACTTTAGGTACATTTTGCCTTCTATTTTTTAATCAAAAATTACCTTATTAAGTGGAGCTTGAAGCTTTTGCTACTGTATATTTACATCCATCTGGGTATATTTCTAGTAGAACATTTTGTAAGAAAGTTGTTTAGATTCATGTATAAATGTGAATATACTCATAAAACTTTCTTATAAAAATTACCCAGGTGCTTGAGTTGCTATCTGAATTGTTTAAAATTGTGGTGTAAGTTCTCTGTTTTGCTTTAACAATAAATGGAAAGCTTTTTCTTTGTACTTGGAGAAAAACATCAAAACTTACCATTGCATATATACAACAGTATGAAATACAAGAAAGTACTGGACTCATTCCTTATCTGTATATAAAATGTTTATTTCATGCATGTCATTTGGAATTTTATGACAGCACTTTAATGCTGCTACTATAATTTCTAACTAAAATATATATGTTTATTTCCCAAGAAACATTTTTTATTACTGACTTCAGTTTAAAAGACTATGAGTATGGGTCTTGACTGTACTGTAATCATGTCTGTATTCTGAACCCACTGTTGACAGTTTTCAAACTTTTGTGAATATTTAAATCACATCACTAAAATATGAAGTTTGGAATGGACTTGATTTAAAATATGCAGCAGTAAGGAGTTGCCTACTGGTCTTAAAGTTCTTTTAGGTTTTATAGCAGTTTTCAGATTTGTATTTTGGACTGTAAAATGGAAATTTTTAAGACGATATTCCAGAGATAACAAAATATGGAAACAACATTGATACCTAATGTGTGTCCTTAATTTTAGAAGAACACACCAGTAAACTTCTTTTAGAAATGGACAGTGCTATAGAAATTTACCAACACTTGTTAAAGAAACCTGGGTAGACCAGATACCATAAGATGGCAGCTGAAAGAACCAATTTTGAATTAGTTCAAAATAAGAGGCCAAGCTCTTATTTCGAGGGCCAAAAGAAAATAAGTCTTATTTTTGGGGAAACATGGTAGAAAAAATATAGTAAAATGATAAAGAAGTGACTTTTTCCCTTACATGGAAAATCTGTCTTATTTTACATTTCAAACTGATAAAAGATTCCTCACTAGGGCACCAGGTGACTACTCTAAAAGGAAATGTATGAATTGTGGATTTAAGAAGTACTTGATCGCAAACAAAATAACAGAATTGGAAGATACCTTGGAAGTTTTCTAGTTCAACACCCTGCTCCCTGCTCAGGCAAGAGACCTTATACCTGTGATGGCGAACCTATGGCAAGTGTGCCACAGGTGGCACATAGCGCCTTCTCTGTGGGCACGCGAGCCATCACAGTTCAGCTTTGCCATGCATACATATGCACTTCCCGCTGGTCAGCTGATGGTCGGGTCTCTGCTGTGCATGTGGGGGGGCATGTGGCGGGCACACATGCATGTGTGGGAGCATGGCACATGGGGACTACACACACAAGTGCAGGAGCAGGGTACATGCAGGAGTGTGCATGCATGTGCGGGGGTGGGGTGTATGCACAGGGGCTGTTTGCGCATTGCATTTTGGGGGGTTGGGCGTGCATGTGCTTTGGGCACTCAGTCCAGAAAAGGTTAGCCATCACTGCTCTATACCAAGTGCAAGTGAGAGAGAAGGAGTATGAAGTTAGAGAAAAATGGAGTTGGGAAAAAAATCCCAGAAGCATGAACTTTGCTAGAAATGAACTCTGTAGGTAAACAGATTTTGAATGAACAGGAGATTCTTTTTTAAAAAGAGGCAAAATAACCTTAATATAGCAAATTTTGCTTTTGTTTTAAAGAAAATATATTGTCAGAGCTGAAGATTGATTTGTCATAGCTGTAGCTCAATTCACTATCCAATATAGTAGCAACAAGTATTTTAAGTATTTGTTTAGCTTATGAGCAGTAATTTGGTAAGAATATGCATAGGATTATTTATAGTATTTGTATTGTATTTTCTGTACATTACTGACTGAAAAAGTGGCAAAGGTTCTTTTTCTTTTTTGATACTAGATTTTATTTCCTTATACTTAAAAATTTTGAGCTGCTTTGGAGAGGAAAGCATTGAAATGGACCAGCATGTCACAAACCTGAAATAATCTGGAAAGTTGAGAAGCAGCAGCTGTGGTAAATCACTTTCACATTGTCACCAAAGGAATACCTTTGACATACCTCTGTATTCTTTTAGAAACTTGACTTGAGAGACTTTATTTATAAATAATTTATCACCAATATAATATAATTGAAACAAATGACAAGAACAATCTAAAAAGGAACCCTTGATAGCATAAAGAATGAGAGAAAAGTTTATAAAATTCTTTTGTGTTTATACCGTACTACATATTGCTGTTGAGTATCTTATGCAGTGAGCAGAGAACAAATTTCACAGAAAGGATAACTTCAAAGAGTTTTACATTTTACAAGCTCCTATCGTCTTCTAACACCATCTCTAATTTCCCATCTAAAAGCTTCAAAGTTTCCTCTGAATGTTAGCTATTCTAATCAAAACTGGTTTTATAACCCAACCTCTCCCTGCTGTACAGTCATGTTTTAAACGTCTTGATTAAGTTGAGACATCAAACATCTAAATCCTGTTCCTAGACTCAGAATGGAAAAGTAAGTAATCTATATGAAATATAAAATGCAAAAATTTTGTCCACTTCAATAGCTGTATATGTAAAGTCCAGAGTTCCTTATGCAATGACATATCAGACACACAAACGCACGCACACACACACACACACACACACATACACACACACGGAAATAAATCCTATTCAACTTACCACTTACAAAAGTTAATATACTTGACATCTTACAATACAATACAATACAATATAATACAATACAATAGTAGAGTTGGAAGGAACCTTGGAGGTCTTCTAGTCCAACCCCCTGCCTAGGCAGGAAACCCTCTTTGTGCTGGTCTTCCTCAACTCTTTAAGTACATGAATCTAAAACATTCTGTTCTACATATTGCTGAGAATACCTTTGCAAATAGGTTAAGGACTCAGTAGTTGCCACAAAGTGGAAGTTACCAACAATCAAAAGGCAAACAAGTAAGAGTAGGTATTCACAAGAACCACATGGACAAAACCACATTTTTCCTGGTGCCGAAGAAGAATTGGATATCCCTCTTTAATGAAATGCTATAAGATTCTATTAGTATAACGCAGGAAGATTAATTGGGAAGGGTAAAAATGATAAGGTGGAAGCTTGTCTTATTTGTCTTCACATCACAGAAACTGAACTAGTATTCATGTGGGTGACCTTTGGGCACTAATGTATGCTTACAGTTAAAGCTTTGAATAATGACAGGCTACAAGTAGTGTCCATTTTTAACATCTATCATGATACCATCTGTTGTCATTTTCACAAGTTTTTATTTTTTGATTATTAAAAAATAAACTGTTTACTAGCTTTACTAGTTTCTTTTCCTATCCAACGTCATACCAAATGCCACAGGAAGAATAATTTTAAACATTATCCAAACATTTCATAAGGCCAAACTGACAACTGATATGAGACCACAGCTCTTTCCATCATATTGACAATATTGCTGTAAACTGGACTGCAATCTGGACCAATTGCGCTCTACCTTTGCCATTTGTGGCCATCAGGAGTTTTACAATCTAGTTTCTGTACCTCTAGTTCCGAGTTAGGAGCTAAATAATAATGGAATGTATGAATGATCTTGGGGAAAGATGGGAAAAGATGTTGCCCAGGAATCAATCAGACGAGAAGGGACTGACGGGAACTCACAGTCATTTAATGGTGAAACAAACTTAGGAAGGACTCACCCTAATTGAAATAGTTTAAAGTGAAGGAAAGAAGTTTGTGCAAGATTCTGTTAATGTAGCCTTACAAAAAAAGTAGTATTAGTTCATTTTGTTTTCTTGTCTGGTTTACTTGGGAGATATGCTGACAATATGGCAATATGCTGACTCTGTATACTGCTTAGAGCAGGGGTGTCCAAACTTGGGAACTTTAAGACTTGTGGACTTCAACTCCCAGGCTGGGGAATTCTGGGAGTTGAAGTCCACAAGTCTTAAAGTTCCCAAGTTTGGACACCCCTGGCTTAGAGAGTTCAAAACACTATGAAGTGATATATAAGTCTAAGTGCTATTATTATAAACTGCCCTAATGCAAACTCCAAATGCAATTGCAGTGAGATTTTTTGCTTGGAGGAGTGAAGATCAGTTCTTTATTTAGAAAACTAAATGAAGATTTTGCTCCAGCCCAGTTTCTTACAACATATGTTCAGCATGTTGGTTGAATAGGTAGAGAAAGAAGCCTCATTTCATCCTTTGCTGACCTGGAGAAAGTCTATTTGGAGCCAACTAGGAAACTATGGCAAGCTAAATTTAAAAACACTAGGAATTTCTGGAAACTTGGCACTTAGACATCTATAAAAACTTAGAGAGAAACCACATTTACCTACCATTCAAAAGAGAGAATAAAAAGCCAAAAAGGAAACAAAAAAAAAATCCTCTCCTGCAACCAACATCTAGATAAGCAGGAATCAACATCAGACAAACAATCAAGCAGAAAACTATTCTAATCAAGGAATTACCAAGGAGAAAATCATAGCCCCACCTACAATGGCAAGGCACACTACTTTACAGGTGAAACTCGAAAAATTAGAATATCGTGCAAAAGTTCATTTATTTCAGTAATGCAACTTAAAAGATAAAACTAATATATGAGATAGACTCATTACATGCAAAGCAATATAGTTCAAGCAGTGATTTGTCATAAATTATGATGATTATGGCTTACAGCTCATGAAAACCCCAAATCCACAATCTCAGAAAATTAGAATATTACATGCAATCAATAAAACAAGGATTGTACATAGAACAATATCAGACCTCTGAAAAGTATAAGCATGCATATGTACTCAGTACTTGGTTTGGGCCCCTTTTGCAGCAATTACTGCCTCAATGCAACATGGCATGGAAGCTATCAGCCTGTGGAACTGCTGAGGTGTTATAGAAGACCAGGATGCTTCAATAGTGGCCTTCAGCTCTTCTGCATTGTTCGGTCTCATGTCTCATCTTTCTCTTGGCAATGCCCCATAGATTCTCTATGGAGTTCAGGTCAGACGAGTTTGCTGGCCAATCAAGCACAGTAATCCCACAGTCATTGAACCAGGTTTTGGTGCTTTTGGCAGTGTGGGCAACTGGAAAATGAAGTCAGCATCCCCATAAAGCTTGTCTGCAGAAGGAAGCATGAAGTGCTCCAAAATCTCCTAGTAGATGGCTGCGTTGACCCTCATCTTAATGAAGCACAGTGGACCAACACCAGCAGATGACATGGTTCCCCAAATCAACACAGACTGTGGAAACTTCACACTGGACTTCAAGCATCTTGCAGTGTGTGCCTCTCCATTCTTCCTCCATACTCTGGGTCCTTGGTTTCCAAATGAGATGCAAAAGTTGCTCTCATCAGAAAAGAGGACTTTGGACCACTGAGCAACAGACCAGGCCTGTTTTTCTTTAGCCCAGGTAAGACATTTCTGATGTTGTTTGTTGTTCAGGAGTGGCTTGACAAGAAGAATACGACATTTGAAGCCCATGTCCAGGATCCGTCTCTGTGTGGTAGCTCTTGATGCACTGACTCCAGTCTCAGTCCACTCCTTGTGAAAGTCCCCAACACTTTTGAATGGCCTTTTCCTGACAATCCTCTCCAGGCTGCGGTCATCCCTGCTGCTTGTGCGCCTTTTTCTTCCACACTTTTCCCTTCCACATAACTTTCTATTAATGTGCTTTGATACAGCACTTTGGGAACATCCAACTTCTTTTGCAATTACCTTTTGAGGCTTTCCCTCCTTATGGAGGGTGTCAATGACGGATTTCTGCACAACTGTCAGGTCAGCAGCCTTTCCCATGATTGTGATTGCCACTGAACCAGACTGAAAGACCATTTAAAGGCTCAGGAACCCTTTGCAGGTGTTATGGCTTAATTAGCTGATTAGAGTGGGACACTTTAACCTTTGCACCTTTTCACAATATTCTAATTTTCTGAGATTGTGGATTTGGGGTTTTCATGAGCTGTAAGCCATAATCATCACAATTATGACAAACCACGGCTTGAAATATCTTGCTTTGCATGTAATGTCTACCTCATATATTAGTTTCACCTCTTAAGTTGCATTACTGAAATAAATGAACTTTTGCACAATATTCTAATTTTTTGAGTTTCACCTGTATATAAACAGGAAACAAACCCTGCGTTTACTATAGTGATGATGTTACCTAGTTCAAAAAATGAAATGTCTACAACAAGGGCACCACAGTTCAACCTAGCTATGTATATTCTCTTTCGTTCGTACTAGTCTTTTGTTGATATTTCTTGCCTTTCTTGATTGTCCAGCAGGCATTAAATATAATTTCTCTTGTTCCTTGGTCTTCTCTAAAATCATGTTATATATCGCGTCATGACATATTTCTTTCCTTGTAGAACTCTAATCTACATTACTTCTCTTGCAAATGAAATTAATTATGTGATCATTTGCACACTCCATTAAGTCTCTTTATAAAGAGCAAGGAAGATGACCTTGGTGTAAATATGCAAGAACCTAACTAAATGTCTACGGAGATTCTCAGCAGCCATCCAGGTTATGGTTGTCCCAAAGGTGCTGAAGCTTCTTGGAGGAGAAGCGAAATGTCTTCAAGGAAAAACAAAGTCCAGTTGTCACTTGAAAAAGCTCCTTTGGAACATATGCAAAACCATTACCAATGCAAAATGGGCTGAAACATTTCTTTTTTAATCATTTTTTTAAAAAAATTTCAAAACAAAATGGGCTGAAACATTTCTTAACTCTAGACTAACAATGAGATAACATTTGGGAGCAGCTTAAGCAAATGCCTCCTTAATTCACAGTATAAAGAGAAGAAAGATGGACAGCACAATCAGACTAGAAAGATTGACGTAAGCTCCACTAGGTAGACCAAATCAGGAAAACATCTCCACAGGAAGGCTAAGCTTATATTTGGCTCTAATACTACCACTGCCGTGGTGTTTTGCACCAGTTGAAGCTTCCAAATACTCTTCAAGGGCAGCGCTCTGTAGAATATGTGGCAGTAATCTAAGTGGAAAGTGACAAAGTCATGAGTGATTATGAGCAGGGTCTCCCAGTCCAGAAATAAGTAATAACTGTATTGTAAATAAGTAATGTAAAAATAAGTAATGTAAAAATGTCTAGCCAACAATCTGTTGGCTAGACATTTTTACATTATATTTAATTTCCATAAATGAATTCTTAGTAGGTTTTACTAGAATTAATGGAGTTTTTACAAATTAAATATGCTAAAGCTTATATTACAAAAGTTTTCACATATCCTTATCTGGGATGAAGATCTTGGGCTAAAAGGAAATGAAGGCTGGAATCCAGCAAGGCAGACAAATCATAGCATTTTCCTACAGCTGAAGACATCTGTTTAACTAGCTTTGCTCCCATTGAATGCTAAACCCTTAGTGCACTATTCTATAATTCACTTCAGCTGCAATGTCTTTGAAAGGTCATAATAGCAACAGCAGTAGCACTTTGTATAAAATTGGCAGGGGTCTGCTTAAAAGCAGTAGGGGTAGTTTGTGCTAGAAATGAGTGGAGAGTTATCTAGAGGAACCTTTAAAGGCCCCTGAAGAGAGTTATTTCAAACAATTTCTTACTCTGAAAAGGAAAACTGCCAAGAGATTTAAAAAGAGGGGCTTTGGCTGTGTGTGTGTGTGTGTGATCATATACTTCGCATGTAGGCTCAGCAACTAATATTTCTATGCAATGGTGAGAAAGATTTTGTGCTTGAAATCCTGGGGCAGTACTATTGCCACTCAGTAAAGGTAGTACTGATCTAGAAAGAGAATGGACATGGATGGATAAGCTACCTTTTGGAACTTCGAAGACTCTTAGCACTCCCAGGTGAGTAATGGTTAGTGATTCTGGAAGGAAATTGTAAAATCTACAGTGTCACACCGATTGTTTATTCACATGATACTGGTTAGAGCAACATAGCCACCTTCCAGATTTCTGGACTTTTAAACTCCTGGAATGCTTAGCAGTAGTTCTGTTGATAAGAGGAATTCCAGGAGTTGAAGTCCACACAGCTGGAGAGTATCATTGCCTTACGCTACTGAAGAAAAGGGATATAGTTTTTTTTTAAAAAAGAAACACAATCTATGCCTATAATCTTTACTTACAGAAGGAAATCTTTTCTTATAAAAGGAAATCTTTACTTATAAAAGGATGAAATAAGTTTCTAAACATATTCCCAAAAGAATATATTGTACTTTTATGAATTTTTAACTTATCCACTCATGATTTATGAAATGTATAGTATTCTGACCATTATCAAGGTAAACAAATTTGGCAGATGATTGCAATGCACCACAAACCTGTAATAATGGTTCTATTACAGTTAACCAAGGTAACCGTAGGAAACATGCATTTTATAAACTTTTATAAACTTCTGTTTCAAAAAGAATGTTTCTGGCTCTGGGCACATTTTCCCTTCTTGCTTAGTCTTGCTTAATTAAGATACACTTCTAACCAATTCTAAGAAACATATCCTCCTAATGTAACCTCCATCTTATCCCCAGGCAGCCTCCCAATCAACCTAAACCTGGGTTTAATAGTTCCTGTTTGGAATTGGTGCTTTCTTCTTTTCCCAATGCAAATTTGCTCATTGTCATGCAGACAGTCTAAAGTGCTTTAAGTCTAAAGATGAAGCAGTCGGGAACATGGATCTGCCCACTTTCAACTAGCCTGAGAAGTTGGAAGCGGAAATGGCCCCTCCCTGGATCACTGCTCAATGCGCTGCCATTGCCATGTTAGCTTTGGCTGGGAAGAGATACTGTATATCTGGTCCCCCCCCCTCTTCTTCTCACTGAACTATGGAACTCCAAGAAGATCAATTGGGTCTGTTAGATAGGGATCTTGGTACTGTATATGTGTAGCTTTATGTGAGTGTGTGTACATGCACGCATGTGCTAGGACAGGGCTGTCAAACTCTCGGCCCACAGGCAGAATGCATCACATGCTGGCCACGCCCGGTTTAGCGAAGGGGGGGGGAAGTTCCAATACGTCATGTGACACCGCCATGATGACGTGAGTTTTCAATCCCTGTGCCAGGGAGAGTATGAAATAGAGAACGTGTGTGACATATACATACATAGTTATGGGATTAGGGTTGTAAGAATGTAACTTCTAAGTACTCCAAAGAGATAGCCCAGAGATGGGCAACCTCTTCCAGGATACTCTGCCACTGTGCAGTACATCGGGGTCCACAGGCAAAAGACTTCCAGGAAGTAGTGCTGAAAAGATGATATAATCAAGGCAAGAAAAGTAAATTATATTAAAGAGTCTTTTAAAAAAAAGGATACAGAAAAATGATAGTATTACCATGATTTTAACCATACTCCTGGGGTTTTGGAAGCATACTGCATTACTGAATTTCATGGGGTGGAGGATGCATATGTCCTGTGGGTGGCATACTTTGGGGACAAAAGAGTTCCAGCCAGGGTGGGATCCTACCGGTTTAACAACTGGTTCGCTGAGCGCACTCCAGGATACACGCTGCGCCTGCGTGCACAATTTAACACTTACCTTCCAGATTGCTGCTTGGGAAGGAAGACAGCTGAGGTGCAGAATCCACTCTGCTGCGCGATTCAGCTGAGAAGATGAAGATAGGTAAAGCGCAGGGGCGGGTGGGCAGAGCTACAGGTTCACCCAAACCAGTCCGAACCGGTAGAATCCCACCCCTGGTCCCAGCCCTAAGGAGGACTTGACACATTTGTACAGGTAGCCTTTGACTTCCAACAGTTCATTTAGTGACCATTCAAAATTACAACAGCACTGGAGAAAGAGACTTATGTCTGTTTTTTAACCTTACGACAGTTGTAGCATCCATCACATGGTTATGTGATCAAAATGTAGATGCTTGGCAACTGGCATGTATTTGTGATGGCTGCACAGTGTCCTGTGTCATGCGACCTTCTGACCAGCAAATTCAATGAGGAAGCCAGATTCACTTAATAACCATGCTACTAGCTTAACAACTGAAGGGATTCACTTAACAACTGTGGTAAGAAAGGTCATAAAATGGGGCAAAGCTGATTTAACAGCAGTCTCACTTAGTAACAGAAATTCTGGACTCAATTGTGGTTGCAAGTCAACAACTACTTGTGTCTCCTAGCTTAGTCTTAAAATGGGGATTTCCCCAGCTAAACGTATTGATGTAGGGCGGGAGTGTCAAATTCACGTCATCATGTGACATATCATGACTCCCCCCCTCGCTAAACTGGGCATGCCAGCTTGTGACGCATCCAACCCTCAGGCCATGGGTTTGACAGCCCTGATGTAAGGGATTCATGCATACACTTTTGAGAATGTGTTCTATTATTAAGAATGAATCTCATGTACTCTCATGGCTCTGTCATACAGCAAAATAGACATGATTTGTCTTGACTGCAAACATCTTCTCTTGCCTTATCCAGCTTTGTAGTCCTCCAAAGTTCTAAGAAACCTTTCTCACCTCTAAAAATAATATTTTTCTTTGACATTTACAATCTTCAGCTCCCTTTTAGTTTAATCCAACACTTTAGCTGCAACTCCTGCAGCTCAAAAATCTAAAAATAAGTGTGCTCACAGACAGACAGTATTTGCTGAACTTAAATGATCCAATTTAAAAGGCTGCCTGCTGGTAGCCAATCATCCCTTTCAGTCAAATATACCCTTTATCCACAAGTGATCTGAATTTGGAAAGTACTTTTGCCATATTTCATCCGAAGATTCATTGAGTTACAACTCTTATCCAACTCTCTTTGCTAGAATCCAATTCATTATGGATGAACAGCTTCAAATCATAGCCCAGTGTCCCCTGGCTGCAGGTCAAATAATTAAGAACACACTTTTCAATTTGTTGTAAACAGATCAATGAAGGGAGGTTCATGCAGTAGGCCATAGCAGTAATCTTATGCCACAACTTCTGCCATAAGATGAGCTGCATAACTAGCTATATAATTGGCAGGCTAGATACTGAATAGGATGTTATGTAAGTATTGCTAAAGACTATTACTAAAGACTTTATTAGATCAGGGCTGCTCATTGTGGGTTTGTGTCAATTATCAGGTGGGTTTTTTTTGAGACAGATACAACCTTCTTGACCTTTCATTTCAGCAATTTTTATAAGTGTCCTCTTTTGAGGTTAAATTTGTATCTGTTCAACATCCATGGCAACAAATTAAATCTGATATATCTGCCATCCCCGATTCTAGTCAGTTACCATGCTCATATCACACCATGGGCAGGAGGTTGGACTACAAGACCCCAAGGTCCCTTCCAGTGGTATGATCCCATTCTATGCTATCCTATTCTATGCTATGCTATGCTAAGCCATGCCATGCCATGCTATACTACTCCGATCACCATCACCATCCAATACAAACACCACTGTGCTGTTTTCTGCTTTTCCTAGAATGGCTACCCAGGGTTACCAATAGCCTATTGGTTCTCTCCATTCTTTCAGGTTACTATGGTGGCCAAGATATGAGCACTTTCTTTATGAATAAGTGTTGGATTCTTTCATGGTGCAGAACCTTGCAGCATTAGCACAGAAACATAAGGTTGCCATCCTTCTCCAAAGATATCTGCCATGTTCATTCTTTATCTGTCAGGAAAATAAGTAACATCATCAACTGAATGTGTAGGTTGATTCAGAAATGAGGGAATCAAGTTATAGAAGCAGGAGTAACTTAATCTATTCTAAAACCAAGTATTTGCTGTAAATAACTATGCATGTGAACAGAATGAAAAGTAATGCCCCAATTTTCACCACTATAATTTTAGTGTTAATAGGAATATTTGGATAAATAAAGCAGGAACTTAATCCCCAAAATCAATTTTTTGTTGCCTGTATTTATTTCTCCACATAATCATTAGCATTTACTACACATTTTGTTAACAGTGGGCAAGCTTCTTAAAGCTAACGCAAAAAAATGCATACTTTTTCTCTTCAACCAGGCCCTGAGAAGTCCTTTTTACCTCTTTATTGAATCGAACAGATGATCATGAAAGCATTCTTCCAGTTTCTGGAAAAAGCAAAGGTCACAGCTTGCCAGATTTGGCCTGTATGATAGATGGAATGAAACAATGAGATCCAACTTCACAATGGCTTCTTGAGTGGCTCCTAAGGTATGAGGTCTAGCACTGTCATGTTACAGCAAAAAATTTTTCCTGTACTTCTGAACTCTGCTCAATTATTGTTTCCACATTTTAAGCATTGGAATGTGGTACTCTAAGGTGATAACAGGGCCAGGCTAAAGGACATTCAGGTGAATAACTCTTTGCATCCTCCAAAGAATAACTACATGTTTTTCGGCTGAAGGCTGTGGGGTTCCCCCCCCCCAGGTGAAACCTTAGAATTTAGAATAGAATAGAGCTGCAAGGGACCTTGGAGGTCTTCTAGTCCAGCCCCCTGCTCAAGCAGGAAAACCTATACCATTTCAGACAAATGACTGTCTAGTCTCTTCTTAAAAACTTCCAGTGATGGAATGCCCACGATTTCTGAAGGCAAGCTGTTCCACTGGTTAATTGTCCTCACTGTTACGAAGTTTCTCCATCGTATGATGCCATTCAATGGACTGGTGGCTTTGCTTTCAGGTAATGATGAGCCCATCTTTTTTTCCCCCACAGCTGTACAATGTTCTGAAGAATGTTTTCATTTTCATTCTTGTACTGTGACCTACACATTTCTATGAAATGCCAAGCTTGATGGCAATTTCCATTTGTATGACCTGCCACTTTGCTCAATTGGTTCATCTTTTTTTCCTTTATCAGTTCATTAATCCTTCCCATGCAAAACTCTCTGGTTGCTGTCACAAGTTGCCCACTGCATTTAGCCATTAATATCAGTTGGAGCAGGGGTGGGGAACTGTGGCTCTTTTGCAACTTGTGGACTTCAACTCCCAGAATTCCTGAGGCAGCTATGTTGGTTCTGGAATTCTGGGAGTTGAAGTCCACAAGTCGCAAAAGAGCCACAGTTCCCCACCCCTGAGTTGGAGGGACTCTTTCAATTGTAAAAAGTTCAGTCATAATGCATTGCTTAGTATTCACTGTTGGCTTCCATTTCATGAACAATGACATAATTCATTTTATGAACAATAGCAACTTTCTACTGAGAGAAATGGGGGGAAAACACACCAAATGTTAAAGAACTCATGAGAGCTTCTAGCATACTATTGCTACCACCTTTTGGAAACTTATAATAATGGAAGCATTACTTTTCATTCAGTCCTTGTAATATTGATCTGACCTTTTTTTAAAAAAAGAAATCCAACATGATATGCATGCTCCCTCATTTATTCTAACAAGAATTTTATCAGAAAGCTGTGTTGAAATTAGATATATCTAAAATTGGGATACATTTTTGGCAGCCTTACTGGACATATACTTCTATAGGTGCATGATAAACATGAACAAATATATAAGTATTGGTGATGCACTATTCTCTATTCTTCCACAGTTTTTGATCCCTGTGCCAGCTGTTTCTTTCTTGATTCCATTAGATTTTCTGCTGCGATGTCACAGCAATAGGATTTTGTAGGCAGAAGAGTCACACCCAATCAAAGTACAATTTTTGTAGTAACTAGGTTCCAAAAGAACTAGAGAAAAGTGAATACTAATGGAATATACCCGAGTTATTTTCCAAGATCCATGGACATTTCTATTAATAAAATATATACAGATAATCTAGAAATGATATCTTTCTTTGTAAATGCATATTATAATTGTAGAGAGTTTTGGAGATTTTTGATGGAATGATGGAAAATATTTGGTGGATATGAATGCAACGTTATTCTTGCATCCAACACTAGATGACACCATATTGTCAAATATATCAGCAAACAAGAATCTGTAGTATAGCCTTTATTTTTTTGTAATCTTAATCAGTTGCTATGCAGGTCATATCACTAACACTTCTACATATGGGCATTTAAACATAATACATACCTTAAAATGCAAATTTGTTTATCCTAGAGATGGATAAGAGAATTAATACTCATTTTTTCTTGTCCTGGTGGAAGAAATGATTGACAGGAAGGATAATCGGTATGTGTTGGGGATTCTATAAATGCAATAGTCAGCATGTAGATAGGATCTTGCTAATGTCCAGCATAGGACTAGGCTAGCCTACTGGGGCTAAAACTCTCTAAAGCAGCCCCTTGAATATACATAAGAACAGCAATAAATTAAGGCGTGATGGTTCAATAAACTTGAAAGGAAGACGAATGAGTAGAAGAAAGATTGACAGCAAAGCCAAGATGAAATGATGGGTGGAGTTAGCATGTCTGTTGAGAAACAGTCAGTTAAGAAGCAGGATCACAGATAATTAGCTGAGTTGGAAAACTGATACCTGTGGCTGGTTAGTGAGAATACAGAAAGTAGAAGCAGAGACAATTAATGGATTAGAAGATAGGCTGGAAGGCTAGTGAGATCAGAAACATCCAGCATCTTATTAAACGTTTATTGTTCTCTGTTCTCTGTCCAATAAGAACCTAAGAATATAAGAATAGCCCTGTTGGATCAGGCCATTGCCCATCTTATCCTGCAGTGACCAACTTAATGCTGCTTGGGTACTCATGGTAGGAAATGAAGACATAATTCGGTCTTGCTATTATTACCCTGCCACAATTTAGAGGCATGCTGCAGCCAGCCCATTGGGAATGCTGAATCCTCAAACCTTCGATGCATTTTCCCCTATAAATTTATCTGGTCTTCCTAAAGCCATTAAAGTAGGTAGTAATCACCATGATTCATCATAATGAATTCTATATGTTAATTGTGTTTGATGCAAAGAAGTGCTTTCTTTCCTCCATTCCAAACTCTTACAATCAACTTCTTTGGATGAACTTTGGTGCTAGAGGTTGAGAAAGAGAAAAAAAAACCCTCTGTCCTCTTTTCCCATCTGTACATGATGTAAAACACCTTGATCATGTTCCATGTTAGTAGCTTTTCTCCCCAAGCTCTAGAGTCCCAGATATTCTTGTTGGGAAGGAGCCCAGGGTGCCAACTTTTTTTTATTGTTCTCATTTCTAATATTTCCAATTTGCAATGTATTTTGCAAAGGTAATATAGATAGAGCATTATCTGACATTAAAATGCTACATAAATATATTTTATCTATCTGCGCTGTACTTTCTTTGGATTCTAAAACTGGCATAATTCCAAAAACAGAGGGCTATAAACAGGAAAGCTAAAGGACTTATCCTGCTGACCTGTGTTTCAAAATGAAAATCCTTCAGAATTTTAACACATTTCTTTTGTATCAATAAGCGGAATGTATCCTTTTGTCTGCCATATCTAAAAAAAAATCCTTTCAAATCTTAATGGAGCTCTGTCTAAGGGGGTGGGGGGATATCCAGATCAGTTTCCTGGTTTAATATTTGTTCTTCTGTTTTAAAGTATGAGTCATCCAACTGACTGGGTTGTATTGCATTTTAATTCCCTTCAAATTAATTTCATAGACTTCCATGACAGCTTGTTCTTGTTTTACAACTTCATTAGAACATTCTCTTGTCAATTTTATCAAGCATTTGATCTGTTCTGTCCAAAAAAACCCGGCTGAAAGATATTCAAAGGTTTGCACTAAGGATTTATGTTCCATTTTCTTTATCCTCTGGCTCTAGTGTCCAGCTTTCAAATCTCTTTATCATTAAAAAAAGAAAAGAAAAGAAAAGAAAAGAAAGCAACCTCAATTTTCCAAAGAGAGTATCTTCTAAATAATTCAAAACTATAATTCCAAATCCCTCTGGCCTCTTAATCTGTTGTTAACTTTTAAAAATCCATAAATTAAGCACCTTTTTGCTGCATTGTCCAAAAACATATATTTTAGAAACTCCTAAAATCAAATGTACATCATCATCTTTTAAGGAGGCAGAAACTCATGAATATAATAAAAACTTGCCAGGCTGAAAGGTCTTAATCTTTCTAATATGCAACAAAAGAAAGTGATTCTGAGGTAAGGCTATTTTAAACCAGGCCGCATGAGCAATGGGCAAGCACATGAAGCTTCACCTGCACAAGCAGTGGGCAAGCACATACACATGTGTGAAGCTCCAGTTGTGCGAGCAGAGGGCGCTTGCTTAAGAGGAGTGTGCTTATGCTTGCATGCCAACATCCATTTGCATGCATGGAGTTTTGCGTGCAACCACCCTCCACTTATCTGCCCTCCTTATAGTGTGTTTATAATGAAGCTGTGTACTCATGTGTGCACTTGCCACTCACACGCCCCAAAGTCCTGGGGCAGGAGAGGTTGGGAACCATTGATCTAGATCCATGGCCATTATGAGGGCCATACATTCCCAAGCCACCTCAGGCTCCACTCCTAGAGAAGGCAGACGGAAGTTCTCCATAACTAAAAGTTGCCAACCCAGAAATGGATTCAAGGAGCTCAGGCAGGGAAATTGCTATGCAAAAGGGAAGCTGGTACAACACTACAGCAACAGTCCCAACTGACCCCTAGAGACCATTTTAAGAAACCAGGTCTCACATCTTAGAACCTGTGAGCCATGAGCGATTCCTTTACCATACCCTCACTCCTGCTCCCAAGTCTTGGCTGATGCCACACCCAGCTATGCATAAATCTAAAAGGGCTACCCTCTTCCAAAGACAACCAGTTTTTGGTGATACATGCCACGTCGGCTTTCTCATCAATGATTAAATCACTAATGAAGGAGGCCTTATTACAGACTGGCCATGCATTTAGAAGCAGCAGCTAAAAGCCAGAGTTGCTGAAACTCTGCTGATATTGAAGCTGAGACCAAGGAAGTAGACTTCAAAACAGCCTAAAGTATCCGTTATTCTTCGAAAACAGCCAATTTTGAGTGGGGGAGGGGAGGGAGGGAGGGAGGGAGAGAGAGAACAAAAAAAAAACAGTCTCTCCAGTCTTCCATCATCCTGGCTAGCATTTACCCAGCAAATTTTAACAGATTCTTTTCCTCCAGTTGTTCTGAGAAAATATTAGGGTTGTATTTAGAAAGAACATGAAAATGAAAGGCATGTTGAAGTTCATGATGT
Organism: Natrix helvetica; assembly: GCF_964273705.1. Taxonomy (NCBI): domain Eukaryota; kingdom Metazoa; phylum Chordata; class Lepidosauria; order Squamata; family Natricidae; genus Natrix; species Natrix helvetica. Next base: position 60,130,574 of record NC_138548.1, read on the forward strand.
ATTATAAATGAGTCGGACAAGCCTAAAATAAGAAAAATAAAAGGAGACTTCCACTAATGTTTCATATCTAGAAAAACAGTTTGCAAAATTAAGATGACAACGCAGAGAACTTAAATTTATGTTTCACTTTCCTATTTGAATAAGATTTAGCAAAGTAGATGTAAAATTGCCTTTGAAATGGAATCTTTTCTAGTGACTTATTCTCTGGGTAAGTATGGTATACACTTCCTTAATGCAATATACATGTTTGGAGAAAGATAGTTTGTGGTGGTTTGAGGAACAAAAAGAGATAAATTATGAAGAAGTAAAGAGGAAAATAATTTCAGGAGGTAATGGATGATCTCTGTCTGGAAGATTAATCAAGGTAGTTGCAAGAAAGTGCCAAAAGCATAACTGAAGTAGAACTAAATATCTGATTGTAATTAAAACTTTAGCCTTCTAATGGCTCCATGAAAGATATTTTAATAAATGTGAAATGCACTTTCTAAATGGCACGCTAACTTTTAATGACTTGGGTGTTTTGTTTGATTAGTAACCTGGACTGTTAAATTAAAGCCAACTGCAAGTGCATGATAAAATATTGATGGTTTCAGGCAAATGAATTGGGGGAGTTATGCTTGACAGATTTTTTTTTGTATCATTAAGGATTTTAACTGGTGGAAAATATATATTGCTGGTGCTTAAATATAGTTAAAGAGGATCTAGCCATTTATTTGCCCTCGTTTTAATTTTACAGTAATAATGGGAGGAAAATCTGAATTATTCACAGATGGCTGGTCAAGAGGGGTCACTTAATTTAAAAAGTGTTAGTTTAATTACACCTGTTTCTCATTTCCTGCATAGATAATTAAATATTCAGACGTATCTGGTTATTTCTTTTTCTTAAGACTGCCTGAAGCTTTTTAAATAGAGAAATTTTTACAAAGTCAAATCTAGTTGGCTGAAACAAATATTGTTATTATAGAAAATATTCGGGGATCACTAGAGAAAATTAGGATAGTCACTTATATTTCTTTCCCATCAAAATCTTGACAATTCTAGAATTATACTTGATCAAACTTGATGTCACTGCTTGATGTGTCTTAAGGTAGACTTTCCAATCTGGTGGATGGCAGATCTGTTTGACAACAACTTCTACAACTCCCAGCCAATATGGCCACTGAGTTATAGAAGAATAATTTAATATGCTATTATAGTAATGGAGTTCGTTTCACTAATGGTAAATCTGACATGTTGAAAACAGCATGTGGAGGTAGAAATCATTTTCCTAGACTGTCAGCTCCATTATCCTCTAGGATTATTATCACTCTAAAAGCTGAGGAGCATTAAAGTGAATGCTGATACTAGTGTTTTTCACCACAAGCAAAGATATTGAACTTTATAACTATAACTCTTTATCATTATAACGATGGAAATACAAATTCTAAAATGTAAAACTAGGCATTGTATGTTGTTCTAGGGTTCTAAAAATGACTCCAACAGAAAATACATGGTAGCAAGACTATTCTATTTCAGTGTCATTATTTCAGGCTTTCTAATTTTTTTGTCAACTCAGTGCTAAGTAAGACAATATAGTCCTTAAATTATTAATACATATTACAGTATTACTTCGGGGAAGGAAATCTTTTGATGCTTATTCAAAGATAGATAGACATACATACAAACAAACACACACACACACACACATACATATCGTATGTATGTGTGTGTGTGTGTGTTTGTATGTATGCATGGAGAGACAGAGACAGACAGAGACAGATAGACAGACAGACAGAGGGATAGTCTGCAATTGATGATAAATGGATAATTCTTTTGCTGGAAAATAAAAGATCCCACATATGAATAAAAAGTTATGATGTATTCAAGAAGTACTACTTATGAAAATATCTACTGACATACCCTACTTTTCAAATTACACTGTAGTGGAACAAGCTCAATCTTTTCCCCCTCAAGCAGTTTCCTAGGGAACTCAAGAGTTATGTAGTGATATTTTAATGTGGTACATTGGTCAGAATCACTGTATGTGTGTTAGGTGGCTATGTAAATTTGTTTAATAAATACATAAAAAATAAATATTAATTATGGGGATTTAAACTCTGTTGACAATGGACACCTTTTTCCACAGATAAATATTTTGTAAGGATCTCATAATAAAAAATAACAAAGAGTAGAAATATTAGCCCTCACTAAAAAGAGAAATAGAACAAAACAGACATTTAAAAATTTTCATCAGAAGTGCAAGCATTGAAGACAATGTCCTTGAAAAGAAAACTAGCAAAGCATTTGCTAAACTGTCTTTTATTATTTATCATTATCATTGCCATTATTAATTATTCTTACTAAAATTCTGAACGTACAGCCTTCTTTGCAAAGATAAAAATATTGGAATTATTGGGTGTTAGTAAACAGTGAGCCATGTAGCCTGCAGGCAGTAATATACAGTGAATAAATACTGTAACAAAAAGCTTCAAAGCCTCCTAATAGATATAACCATTCCATGTCCAAGAAAAAATGATAGCTCTCAGCAATACTTATGTTTCTACAGTCACCCGTCCATTTTTATATAACCACAAGAATGATTAAAGTCTTCTGTGATTCCCTTTATTGAAGACAAACACTACAAGCAGTGGCTGTGTTTCTCTTGATGAGATAGCATGGTGTTTCTTAACTGGTCATGGAGGGGAATGTGATAAATTCACTGTGAAAACAGAGATCCTTATAGTGTGTATATAAAACAATGTTTTTGGATGACACTCATGCGACAACATTTTTATAGTGCTGGTTACATTATCCTACAGGCAAAGTGAAATTGCATGCATATTTTGTATTTCCTTGACTCAAACAAATGCCATCTTTCCCCCTGCTGATTTGGCTCTATGCCTAGCAATATTCCTCACCCAAATTTGCTTTATTATTTATTAACTGCAGGCATTTCATTGATTGATTATTCAATAAAGTGGATTGATTGTAGAAGTGGTTGTGAGCAGATGCTGAGAAGGGTGATAAAACCGTTTCACTGTAAATCTTATTAATAAACTTAGATGTTAGGTAGGGTCAGGTGTCTTACAATTGTAGCATTATTTTCATCACGACTTTAAAATGCCTCATGGTGAACATTGAGTATGGTGAATGTTGATTTTTCTACCCTTGGAGTAAGTTCAATTGCTCATTAGTTTTATTTGTTATGTTTTTGTTGTGATTAAATCACACTCCAGCAGGTGGCTTGTTATGAATATATTTTTTATATATTTTGTTTGTTATAGCAAGGATGGCTTGAAAGAAAGAATACAAGAAAATAGGGGAAAAAGAGTCTTGATTTGAAGAGGTGAAAGAGAAAATAATTAAACAACTGCCTTTGGGGAATGCAGTCCATATAAGGAATGCTCTACCTGACTCCGTTGTTACATCCTCTAACCATCACAGTTTCAACCTTAAACTGTGTACTGTGGACCTCACCCCTTTCCTAAGAGGTCTGTAAAGGGGGTGTACATAAGCGCACCAGTTGCCTACTGTCCCTGTCTTATTGTCCCCATTTATTTGTATTCATTTCATTCATTCATGTCCATGTTTATATTTATACCTGCTATCTTGTACATGTTTGACAAATGAATAAATACAAATATAAAGGATACCATGCCTGAGAAAGCTTTTCTCTGATTGGCTTCAGCCTTACCTGCAGAGGTAGTAGTATTTACAGGAGATTCTTCATTTAAAGCTCTGGTTATGCAGTAGGTTGATGATTCTTCACAATCTTTGGGTTCATACTTGGGTCAGTAAGGATAAACAGCTAATTGAAATGAGTCCCAAATCAAACTGGGTGAAGGGGAGGGGTCTGTACATGCCAGCTGAGCAATTCCGAGAGTAGGTCCACACATTATAAACTTGCCAAGGTTGAAAAATACTGACCTGGACTTTATCTAGAGATGGAGAAAGCAAAGGCATAAAAGATACAGGTTAAATAGGTAGGGGCAAAAAATAAGGTCCAGAATAAGGTTGAAATATTTGAGATTTTGAAGAGAGTAATCACTTGGGGGGTCTTTAATATTCTTTGAGCTTGATTGTTTCCTTGCAGACATATCATTACTCAACTAGGTAACGTCATCAATGCTGGAAGTGAGTGGAATTTGCTTTTTGGTTATATATAAGTGGTTTGCCCTGTTGGTGGGAGTGTCCTTAATGGTTCCTTAATTAGGCTGTTGTTTACTTTTGACTGTTAGTCAGAGTTGTAATTCCTTGATTGGAGTATTGTTTGCAGTTTGGTTGTTGGTCTAGTAGTGTGAATCTTGATGTTGCTATCTGCTGATCTGGTTGTTGATTGCTGGCAAGGAGATGTTTTCCTCTTTTTATTTCTTTTTCAGTTTGATTGTCGCTTTTGAATGATATGTAGATGTTGCGTATCTCTATGTGCCTGTTGACGGTGGATTTATCTGAGTGCCAGGCTTCCATGAATTCTGTAGCATTTTGGACAACTTGGTCTACAGTAAGTCATTATTAAAGAGCTTCAATTATTCCTATTTATTTTACTGTGATAAATTGTAAGTGTGCATCTCTTTTGCAAGTTCTTTCTCTCCACATAAAACATCTATGCAAAAGTGTATCTATTTTTCCTCCTCTGTTTTGGGGACATGCATGTTTGAGAGTTACCAATGTTTTGTTTTCCGACAATGGTTACTGTATATGTATAACCCTTCTCCCAATTTTCTTCTTGAACCCTTGTCTTCTTGACAGCTACTTCATGATGTTGTTTTTTGTTGCCTGGTAGACTAACCAATAACTCATTACCTATTTTCTTATCTTTGTTTCTCATGAAGAGTAGAAGAATCTCTGGAGAAAGATGTCTGGCAACTGATAAATGCTCACAAAAATGTATTTGTACCAATACATTTTAATAATATTAATAATTTTCTCTTCAGCCTGACACTTTAATAAAAAATAAGGATTTTGAAATCAATACATTGGCGCTTTCCTTAATTATTCCCTTACATAAAAACATCACTCATTTATCATAACCTTCCTTTTGGTAGAATCAATGTTCTCTATACTTTTTTTTGTATATGAAAAAACTATTAAGACCACAGTGAAAAAAATATTTCCTTAGCTCTAGAGGGCAGTGCAATACAATGAAATCTGATTTTTGTACAGTTTAACCACTGACACAACAAAGGCCTAAATTCTATTTATGCTTAAGAAAATTGCTCTGGCAACTATAGGATAAGAAGCAATTTGCTTTTCTTTCATGATTGACTGTTGGGTTGAAAATTTTCATCCCGCCATTGAAAATTATGCATATGTTGTGAAATGTGTGTTGACTGAGGACCTAACCAGTCTGACTGCCATGGGTCAACACTGTAGTTTCTATTTTTTAAAAAACAACAACACATTTTTCATTTCCCCATTCCCTGGGAATGACAGAATAATGCATAAGAAGTATGGAGGAAAAATGATTAATTAAGACGAGATTGGACAACAATTTGTCTGAAATGGTATTGATCAGGGAGTTGGACTAGAAGACCTCCAAGGTCCCTTCCAACTCTGTTATTCTTATTTTGAATATATGAGATATGTGTAAACTTTGGTGATTAGGAAATGAAACATTCTAGAGAACCCTTGATCATGGCTTTTTTGCCTGTAATGCTATATCCAGGATAACTTGAACATGATTTACTTCTGGAAACTTATCACCCCCAAATTAACATAGCCTAGGAGCTTCACTAACAGAAACATGTTCTGGAAAGATATGGAACATTTCATTTCTAATTTTGTATATATGTAAGTGATATAATTATAAAATACATTTTTCTTTATAGTACCAGTAAAAGACATGTCAAAAGTTGCCACTATTACATATAGGGTTATAAAGAAGTTATTTATCTAGCACTTAATGTACTATTTGCTCTTTTTAATCCAGAGAATCAGGACATATAAAAACATATTCAGGTTTACAAGTTTTGTTGTTCATTTTGGAGCTAATATTATGCTTGCACTAATACTTATCTATCCAACTCAAAATCCAGTTGGCCAGGCTAAGTGAATTTTAGAAGAATCCAGCTGGCACACTAGGTACCTCAAATGGATTGACTATAAACTGCTGTTGTTTCTATCACTTCTAACAAGACATGGTCAATTCCAGCTTGATCCTCTTCTCACATGTCCTTCAGGTGCAATCACTTCATAAGTTCACATAGGAATCATCTACTGTTTTGAGAGGATTCTCTTTTTTGAGAATGATCTGAAATCTATTTTTCTCCCTTAAAGGTCTTCTTTGAATTAATCTCTTGTACTTTCATGTACCCTTTATACATATTCATATCTTCATCTCAGCAAGTATAACTTCAGTTTATAATGAAATGGGTGGCGAACAAATTTAATAAATAAATAATATAATAATAAAATAACCAAGTTTAGTAACTTATTACCGCCCCAGAAGAAATGATTTCTTATCCCAATATCCATCTTTTATCTATAAACAAATCCTTAAAATCTCATCATTTTTGTCCTGTTCAGCAGGTGTCTGTTACCAGAAATATTTTAACCTTGAATAAGTAAACGAAGTTCATATTTTATATCCAGGAAGGATTGCTATTGATGTATCAGATATAATTGTGGAAGTCCGGAGATCACTTCCGGTTCCTGCTGGCGACGGATGTGCTGTCCGCCGCTTGTCTCCTCGGTTGGCTCCGTAAGGAGTACAGGGAGCCTTGGAGGGGTCTTCTGCCAAAGGGCGGCTCGCTGAAACCCCCTGGAATTGGCAGCAGCTGGCAAGGTGTTTTCAGCCTCGCCTAGGAGCCAGGGAGCGGAGGGAGGGTTTGGGACAGCTTCGGGCTGTCCGTCCTTTCACCGAATGGGCTCCGGGAGGAAGGAGTTTATCCAAGGAAGAGTGGCTGAATGCTGGTGGTGGGGGAGCCATCCTGATCTCCTTAATCGTCATTAAAGGATAAGCAGCAGACTACTGTAAGTTCGTGTTCAACTTATTTGAAACTGAAGATTAGAGGGGGGTGTTTCTTCTCTTTACCCCTCCCTCAGATTAAGCGGCATTTGAACTATCTCTCTCTATATTGGAATGGAGAGAGAACAAAGGCTGACTTGTCATTTGAACTATGTGAGAAAGATCGCTATCACAATTGCAAGAGATGATTGCTGAGCTGTCTTTTTTAAAAAAAAACTTTATGGAGATCTCCATTCTTCTCCCTGTGAAAGGAGGAGCCAAGATGACTCCCTTCCGTCTTTGTTTTTGCACTTACAAATGAAGTCTGCCTTTTGAAACTACCTTTGAAAAAAAACACCTTCTGGTATTGTTTTATTACCCTCTCTGAGGGAGACCGGGACCTCTCCTGTTACATGGTCTTCCTGGACTTTGATTATCTGACCTTCCCCTTTCTGGTATGCCTCTGTGCCTTGGAACTGTGAAGGAGAATTAACTCTTCGCTTTCGGATTTGCCTGCCCTCTCTGACCGGCACAGCTGTGCAATCCGCTGACGCCATTTTCTTTGTAAAAGACTTATACACATCTCTGAACTTAGACAAATGGAGCCTAAGAAACCACCAATGGGCAAGTCATTTTCGGCCCCTGCATCTGTCACCTCCAGTCCAGCAAACAAAAATTACTTCATTGTTACAACAAAAAGGGTCTGGAGAGAGCCCAAAAGAGCTATCTGTTTCCCAAATGTTTGAAGAAATTATGAGGGGTCAAAATGAGTTGAAAAAAGAGGTGACAGATCTCAAAGATGAACTCAGAGATGTTAAACATCATATTTCCGAAAATAAACAGAGAATTGTGCTGTTGGAGGAAGGAGCGGCTGGGCTGGGGGAGGAGGTTAAGGCAATCTGGAAGGGAAATGTAGACCTGGAAAACTTTATGGCAAAAATAGAATTTGAAAGAATGTCCTTTTTTCTCAGATTCCAGAACCTACCAGAGACAGAAAATGAAGACCTTAAGGATATTATGAGTACAATTTTAGCAGAATACATTAAGAGGGACAAAGAGCAGCTGTGGTGGGATATGGATCTGGTTCACAGGATTAATTCAGCATATGCTAGAAGCCATAATGTTCCAAGGGAGGTACATGTTAAATTTCTCAGGACCACAAGGGATGAGGTGCTTGGGGCCCAAAGGGAGGGACCACTAAAATATAAAGATGAAGAAATCACCATTCTTAAGCAAATTCCGAAAAAGATAAGAGAAAGAAGGAGGAAGTATTCCTCCTTATCAAAGAAATTATACAATAGAGGAGTTTGGTTTAGATGGTTATTGCCAGAGGGAATGTTGATCTTTTGGGAGGGAAATAGAATTAGAATTAATACAGTGCAGGAGGCTGAAGCCTTCATTAAAAAACATTTCTCTCTTCTAGAGGACGAACACAGGGAAGGTAGTGAAAAGGGTACAAGATATGAAGGAGGGGGGGGGCTGTGGCTCCACCTGGGGACAGGGTACAAGATATGAAGGAGGGGGGGCTGTACCTACAAAAGGTACAAGATATGAAGGAGTGGGGGCTATGGCTCCACCTGGGGACAGGGAGGAAGGAGCAATATCGAAAAGGCTCAGGTCACAAAAATAAAAGTATTTGAAATATTTGTAATTGTTAATATACTAGAAAGTGACAAAGGAAAAATGATTGAACACATGGTTGATACAACATAGAATAAGATTCTGTTTTTTGCTTATCTTTTATACGTTGTTTTTAATATTGTAAAAATTGTGAGATTTGGAGGGATTTCTGCCACTAGCGTGGGAGCTGCCAAAATTTTCTATGTACCCCTTTACCTTTTCCCTTAAATGTTTAAAAACCAATAAAATTCTTTAAAAAAAAGATATAATTGTGAAAGTCCCTACAAGCTGCTGAAGCAGGAACTATGAATCCAAGAGAATCTTATCTTGTGAACTAGTTCAACTGTTGCCAAAAAGATTACATGGATAAGTCATTCTGTTGTATCCCTCCTGTCCAGAGTCAAGTTCAACCCAAGGAAAGTTTTATTATAGTGCAGTAGTTCTTAAAAGTAGGAACAATTACCCCAAGAGGGTAATACGGGCATGTCCTGAGGGTAATGGAGCAATTTGTAATTGCTTGTTTGTCAATCAAGAATCCAGTCTGGGACTGCCAATTGCTGAGATATTGTGTAAAACAATAAACTTTGGTTTTTTTTTTGTAGAAGTAATTACATTATTCAAGACAAGAATTAGGGATAATTGGGTCAAACAGCTTAAGAACTACTGCTTTAGTGGTTAGTAGAAGTGGCATACCTTACAGTGGTATTATAAGGTTATAATTATAAGAAATACTAAGTAAAGTCCTTTAAAAGTTTGAAACGTTTTTTAAAAAATATAACGTATCCTCTTCCTCATTTTTACAATAATAGTAAGCACTTTGAAACACAAAAATCAGTTTAGTACTGATGAATGATAAAGCCTTTAATGGAATGGTTTACAAAATGTTTCCTTCAGTGCTATTAGCTATTCATTATAGAATACATCTGCTGGTGTGGACAAATGCCCAACCAATACCCCATTTGTTGGTTAGTAGGTTGTGTTATTAAAGATCTCTGTTATTGTTAACCAGCTGTTTCAAAATTAGAAATTAAAATATATCATTATGCTTAATTGGTTCATGGGGATAGGTAGAATGAAATCACTAAAAAGTATAGTATGTTTGGAAGAGAGAGTTTATTCGAGTGGTGTTTGAAATAAATAAGAGTAAATAATAATATAAGAAAGTATAATACACAGTATGTAGCAAATTCTACATTATATTCTTTATGTTTAACTGTATTTATGTCTCTAATAAAAATATTATTGAAAAAATCAACATGGCTGGTTTTGCAAATAAATCTTTTAATTTTATTTAACTCAGTTTCAATTTCCATTTTGGGTCCATTATTTTTTTTTAAATCTTATGGCTGCTAACTGGATAAATAAATGTGTATAGCCTTTTTTTTCTTTCAAGAAAAATGCAGTGTTGTACATTTCTTCCTTATTCAGTTCCAGACAAAACTGACTCATACGCACACTAGCTCTTTTATTGTACTACAGTAATTAAAGTAGAAAAGCCTTTGCAGGAGCAATACATAAATTAAATTCATATGAATTAAAACACTAATGATTAACGTCAGTAAAACGAACAGATTTCATTTCATATGAAATGTTATTACATTTCTCTATAAAATAACAGTTATTTTCCTAACTTTAAAAATAAACCCTCTTAAATGGGATATTAATTAATGTTCATTAATAGGCTGAAGTAAAATTTGCAGATCAAGACTATTCCAATTACTATGACTTTTAATTAATTATAAGAATTATTTTCATTTTCAATCTGTGAAAGCACAGGAAGTGCTCTTTTTTATTTTTATTAAATAAACGCTCTCTCACTTGAACTTTTTTTCTGGAAACATTGCTCACACATATATTGAAGATTTTGAAATGACCTTAAGAAGGATAAATGTACTCACCAGTTATTTCTTGTAAGATTTAAGGCTTTTTGCGGTGGGCAGAATGCCTGGAAGTTGACAAGGACAGGATGTAAAGCACAGAATGAAGTAGACAAGACATCTATTTATTAGCAACACCAAGTATGTAATGAGACTTTATAAACCTTTATGAAAACACAAATAGCCATTGGGAAATCTTGATTTATATTGAAAGAAGGTGGCTTCTTTGACCACATGAGGTAGTTTAATGTTTCAGTCCTTGGAAAGCTATTACAATGTCAAAGCACCCACATTTAAGATGGGAATACTGGTGAACTGCTGGCCATTTGCCTTGCTCTACCAGGGAGAAATAATCTTATTCTTAAAACTATGTAAAGTCTGTATATTTCTAATGAGCTATTCTCTGTGCTTACTTAGTATTCAATTCTTGTTTTAGCATTAGCTGCATAACTGAAATGATTTAAAATTCTAGGGTTTTTTCTCTCTTTAGTCCCACTATACTCTCTTGCTAAAAGACAACAATGCACAAAGAACAAAAGGGATGAGAAAACTGTAGAAATGGAAAATATTTTCAAAACATTCACTGTAGACGTTTGTAATAAGGGGTCTAGTGTTGATCATTCCCTGCTGAAAAGTGTAACAAATATTGCTATTCAAGAAGAATGAATTTGAACTGAATGCTAACAGTTTTGGCAATAGCAATCATGTTGTGAGATCATGGTCTCTTAATAATCACTTTCTTATCTGGGGCTGTGGAATGTCTTCAAGCATTTTCATAGACTTCCTGGCCTTCAAAGGCACTTGAAGGTTATGTAATTCAGACAGTAGGCTACGAAACAGGACAACATATCAAAGCACTACAGTGAATTCATTTGTAATGGTGTAATTGCAATGTCCCTCTAAGAGAAAAGATATGGGTGTTCTACCATAGGAAAAGAAAGCTGATTTTGGTCTTCTGGAATAGCAATAGCAATAGCACTTAGACTTATATACCACTTCATAGTGCTTTATAGTGCTCTCTAAATAGTTTACAGAGTCAACATATTGCCCCCAACAATCTGGGTCCTCTGAAGGATGGAAGGCTGAGTCAACCTTGAGCCTGGTGAGATTCGATCTACCAAACTGCTAGCAGCCAGTGATCAGCAGAAGTAGCCTGCACTACTGCACTCTAACCATTGCACCATCATGCTCCTTACTAAAGCTCATGAATAAATCCATAGCCTTGCTTGTTATGAATTATTTAATTACTGAAAATGCAAACAGTTAATGGCAATCAACTCAGGTTTTCTATCTAATTCTCCTACTATATGGTAGCCTATCAGATCTAAGCAGCAAAAATTTAGAGGACCATAACAGCAAACAAATACAGATATCTCTAACTTCTTAGTGCCATCTACTTCCACTACAGATCCGGTCGCCCTATTCCATGTAGACAAGACACCACAATTTATTTACACTTCTTTTTCCTTTTAGAATAAATGTGTGAGATTTATTCCTTAGAGGCTCTATGTTGCATTGAGAAATGTATTTGTTAGATCGGGTGAATGAAGGCACACTCAGGCTTCAGAGTAACAAACAGCTCTTTATTAGCACAAGTCAACTATGTACAATCCATCGAAGGTTCAGTCTGACAGCGGCCCTTTTATAGGGAGCTGTCAGACCCTTCGACCAATCAGAGTGAATCTCTGTTCCCACCGGAACAGAGGACCTTGGTGTAAACCATTACCAATGTGTCTGGTATCTAACAGTATTAATACTGTATCGCTATTATTTATTTATTATTGCAAACTTCTTAAAGTCTTTGGTTTGACTTCAATAGTAAAAGCAAATGCAAACTAAATTCAAAGAGAAAAAGAGATTAAAAGAATAAAAAATGCAAGTAAAGAAAAAAAGAAAGATAAAAAAATAATATTTAAAGAAATGATTTCTAATCTTCATCACGTTTAAACAAACTTAATAACTCTTCACCTACTATATCATTGTAAACAAATTAATCTTCCTGTAACTGTCATATATCTGTATGCAAATCCATAAATCATCAACTTTTCAGCAAAAAGTGTCAGTAAAATGTCTGTAAAGGGTCCCCAGAGCATTATAGAAACATGTCTTCCTTTTACTTCTACTTGATCTTTAATTCATTCAAATGTCGTCGTAGGATTTGATCAGTCTTCAATTTTTATTTCTCCCATTTCAAAGGCTTCTTTGAGGCTTTAGCAAAGTCCCTTTATAAATCCAATAAAAAGTTATCTAGGTAGTTCTCTTGGTTTACCATTTGTTTTTCCACTTTAATTGTCAAAGCTTTAACCAAATTTTGTATGTACAGTAGAAAGTCCTTATAAAGCTCATTCTCTTGTCATTTGTATTTCCACTTTAATTGTCATCGTCTTAGAATCCATTGTGTTAAAATTTATTATTATCATCCAGTATTTCTGGTTCTAATATTTTTACATCAAGCAAAAATTATTTTACATTTGATATTCCTTCATTGACATCTTTTGGACATAGTTTTCCACAGACGTAAATATCATTGCTGATACTGTAGCTGGAGTACTTTCTGACCCCATTCTTCAAAAATCTCCTGGAGTATTTTAAATATGGTAATATTTTGTGTTATTTTTTAAATTCTAGGGATAACTAAATCAAAAGGCAAGCTACAGTTTTTTTTTCCTTTTCTGCCTGGAATTGTTCGTCTCTTTAAGTGTTCAATTTCTGAAAGCATAAAGTCTCAAATCTCTATTTTGATTTAGGATAGACAAAACAATTTAGTTTCCATAAAAAGCTGTTTATTTATGTAACTAGCTGTACCCGGCCACGCGTTGCTGTGGCCCAGTCTGGTTAAATGGAAAAGAAAGAAAAGAGAAAGTGCAAGTCTCCTGGCAGAGGCGGCCCCTCGGCCTGGCCGAGCTGAGGAGGAGAGGAGGAGGAGGTGGCCGCTGCCCCCGACCCGACTTCCCTCAGTGGTGGTGGCGAGAGGAGGTGGCCGGCGTCCCCTGAGGAGCAGGAGGAGGAGGAGGAGGAAGGAGCCACTCCTGGTGACGTGGATGTGAGGCAGCCCCCACTGGCCATGGCCCCATTCAGAGACGCAATCACCACTGCAGTCGCCACCTCATGGGGCACCCAGCGGCCGCCCCAGCCCCACTGCACCTCAGGCTGACACCACCGTCGCCCCGTTGGAGCCGCCTTGGCGAGGCTGTAGCTGGCTCCCTGTGAGGGGGGGTGGAGAGCGCGCGTAGCTGGCTGGGCTGAGGAGACGCTCTGCTTCCACCTCCTCTGGAGCTCCACTGGTCTGGGCAGGGAGAGGCCAGTTTAAGGGTGGGAGGAGGCGGCTGAGGGATGGGGCAGGCATTGCCCCACCGCAGACAGCAAAGGCCTGGTGGGAGGATAGGGGAGAGAGGGGAGGAGGAGGCCGAAAGGCTTCAGCTCCCCTTGGTGGAAATGGCGAAGCTCGTCGGAGGAGGGGCGAAAAGTGGAAAGGGTGTAGCCGCAGCCCAGCAACACATATGAAGGGACCATCGGGACAAAGCTGGAGAGATGCCGAACTGTTCCGAATATACTATACTCAAGAAATGAACACTATGGTATAGCGTGTGTTACTTTTATGTCCAGAAGATGGCGCTGGTTTTCAAAAAAGCATGTTTTTACCTGTCATAGGTGTGACATCTATATAATATACATATATACAAACATGCGCGTAGTCCAGTGGTTCTCAAATAGTGGGGCGCGCCCCCCAGGGGGTTCGCGAGGCTCCATAAAGGGGGGCGCGAAGGCTCCCTTTCCATCTGGGTGCAACGGCGGAGGCGAAGGCGGCAACGGCGGCGGCGAAGGCGGCAACGGTGGCGGCAACGGCGGCGGCGAAGGCGGCAACGGCAGCGGCGAAGGCGGCAATGGCGGCGAAGGCGGCAACGGCGGCGGCGGCAACGGCGGCGGCGAAGGCGGCGGACTGGAGTTTCCCGCCAAAGTTGCCTGTCCAACCAGCCCCCGCTGGCTCCTGGCTGAGGGAGGAGCTGCCGCTCCGCCTTCTCCAAGCGGGATCCACGCTCTGCAACTGGCCGCGAGGGGAAGCGGAAGCAAAAGCTTTTGCTATCAAATCTTTTGAAAATCTCCAGGAAGCAAAAAAAATGGGTGAAAATGGCAGGTTTTGCCCAAAAAACGGGCCATTTTTGCCCATTTGTTGCCAGTAGAATGCTTCTGGGGGTGGGGGAGGTGAAAAATGGGGTGCACAGATGCCCCAGGAGGCACAAAAAATGGGCCCCTTTTCACCCCCCCCCCACCTTCAGAAGATGATAGAGAAAGAGAGAGCTAGTGAGAGGGAGGGAGGGAGAAGTGAGACAGAAAGAGATAGACACAGAGAGAGAGAGACACAGAGAGAGAGACACAGAGAGAGAGAGACAGAAGGAGAAAGAGGGACAGAAAGAGAGTGAGAGGAGAGAGAGACCGAGAAAGACAGAGAGAGACCGAGAAAGACAGAGAGAGAGAGAAGAGAGAGACAGAAAGAGAGAGTGAGACACAGAGAGACAGAAAGAGACAGAGAGAGAGGAGACAGAGAGAGACAGAAAGAGACAGAGAGAGTGAGAGAGAGACAGAGAAAGACAGAGAGAGAGGGTGACAGAAAGACAGACAGAAATAGAAGGAGAGACAGAAAGAGAAAGGCAGAGAGAGAGAGAGGGAGAGAGACGAGGGAGAGAGAGAGACAGAGGGAGAGACCACTTGGACTGTCTTCGCATCTGGGATGTGTGGGTCTTTCCCACTGAGACGAGCCGGTGTTGTTTCTAGAAATCACTGTGTGCAGGAAATATATGTGTGTGTTTGTGTGTGTATACATGCACATACAAGTGTCATTTCTTCAGTGTTATCACAGAAGTGAGTACACCCCTTAACATTTTGTAAATATTTAAGTATACTTAAATATTTACAAAATGTTAAGGGGTGTACTCACTTCTGTGATACTCTATATATAAATATATGTATGTATATGTTCTAGCTGTGCTCCTTTAAATCTTTTCTGCTACAGTTAATAAAGCTATTCTTTGTTGTAAATTGATCCACATTTTTCTTTTTTTATTCTCTTATACGTTAATAAGGATACAGTGTTATGCAGAGGTGTACTTATAACACTTTTATAGACAAATGATACTATTTACAGTCGTGTGGGGGGCGCGAAATGTTTTCTTCTTCCTAGGGGGGGCATGACAGAAAATAATTGAGAAGCACTGGCGTAGTCGAATGCAACATTGTGTCAAAATTTCAAAGCAATCAGTGAAGAACTTTCGGAGATTTGAGATTTTGAACGAACAAACATCACATTTTTATTTATATAGATTATTTCAAAATCCCTGTAGTAAAAATCTTAGTATTCTAAATTTACCCCTTAACCCATTTTACAACTTCTTTGGATCCAAAATCTCTTTAGCTTTTTTCTTTTTCTTTTCAAACCTTTCAATTTTAAGGTTTTTTTTTGTTCAAGAATAAAGATAAACTCACTAGATGACTTTTCAAACATCTTGATCTGAAGAACTCTAAAAACAGTTAAAAGAGGCAATTTCCAAATTGATTAGAAAGTGAGGTTGGTGAACCTTTGAAAGGCTTTGCTGTGATTATGAGGATGATAGCGTGATGGGATATGTACCCACAGGAGCAATGGGGGAGACATTCAATAAAACAGAGCTTTCCCAGAAAGAGGCACAGATTAAGAGATTGTGCAGTTCTGTGATTGTGCACTCCAGAAAAGGTTCAGGGTAGCCACACTTTAGCTTTTCTCAGGATATATCTAGAACAGTGTTTCTCAAACTTGGCGACTTTAAGTCCTGTGGACTTCAACTCCCAGAATCCCCGAGCCAGCATAGCTATGCTGGCTGGGGGATTCTGGGAGTTGAAGTCCACAGGACTTAAAGTCGCCAAGTTTGAGAAACACTGATCTAGAAGGTTAGAAAGTTATGCCATTAATTTGACAAGATTCTACCCATTAGGGGTAAGCAAATAAAGAAACGAACTCGGCTAGATCTCACTATCTTGTCTCTGGGTTTGGGCCTGACAGATTACTTCCTTTCATCTCGTACTTCTCATATCTGTGGGAGGTTGCTGCTCTGTGGTCTCCTTGTAAGAAGCAGCTGTCTGAATATATATGAGTAATCTTTTGTCATATTTTTATCTGGAGAGGTTCCATAGTCTTCAGTCTTTGCCATGGTTGACATCTCTGTTGTTTTGTAGATGTTCTAAATCAGTGTTGGCGAACTTTCTTGGCACCGACCGAATGCCGAAATGGGAGCGCGCGCATGGGGGAGCGCCGGAAACTGGAAGAGCAGCTCCCCAGCATGCATGATGGGAGCACCAGAAACTGGAAGAGTAGCTCCCTGGCATACATGTGCATGTCGGGAAGCTGAGCTTGTGGTTTCCTGCACGCGCATGTGTGCCAGCCACTTGATCTTCCAATTTCTGGGATGCATGCGATTGCAAAGACCAGCTAGTTGGCGCACATGGACCCACCAGAACCTGGAAGAGTGCCATAGGTTCGCCATCACGGTTCTAGATCAATATACCTCTCCTAGAAGTCTGCAAACTACTTAGAGCCCTGTTGGATTAAAGTGATCTATAAAGCTAATGAATAAATTAGGAAGTCAGTTCTGGAACTGTGCCTGTAAAATAAGTTATCATGAGAAACTGTATTAGCTCTGTTATAATGCTGGCTATCAAATACATCCAAATTAGAAACATTTTTGTATAGCAGCTATGGATTCCTACTGCATGCTAAATTATATTAATTCAACTCCTATCTCACAAACAACATTCGATATAAAATGCTTTTGAACATCAAATACTTGAATTAAATGCTCTGTGAACATTCAGGATATTGCTGCAATATAGGTCTGTGCACACTTTGAGGATGCATAGCTTTCTGGGGTCTTCAACTTCTCCCACATTTAGATGTGTATTTTGTGCTCATGTTATATATAGTACAGATGTTATACTGTATTAGCTATTTTGTACCTACTGAACAGCAGTTGCTTATAGAAAACTGTTCTTGCCCCAGTGCCCAATACATGGAAGGAACTTCAATATAAGTTCTATCTTGGTTATAACTATTTTTGATAATGCAGATGTGTTAGAGAAAAGCATGTTAAGGACATATAAATACGTATGTGTGATTGATTAGTGATCTTAGGATAATAGTCTGAGACAAAAGATAGACAAGTGAAACATAAATAAACTAGGATCACATATATCGAATACACCAGAATATGTGATGGTGCATTGTATAAAACTGTGAACATTTTCACATTAATCTGAAAAATGAACTATTCTCAGGTTCGTATCATTTCAGATTTTTTACCCAGGCTTCCTCTATCATCTCTTCCCAGATCCCATGCCATTTATCAAACATTCACTGCAAATCATTTGGGTTATCGGGTAACAATGCAATGTCATCTGCATTCAAAAATACACACATATTCATGCTCTCAACCAACACACTTCTAACACTTACCTATAATTAGGTTAAAGGACTAAAGGAACATCAGACATCCTTGCATTACTTCTGGCTGTGTTAAGCTATTCAGTACACATGCATTTATTCTCAAGCAAGACTTACTTTCAGTATATAGCATTTGTTCTACAATTAGCAACCAACTTTCATATTCACACAAAATCTTCTATAATGCTGGCCGATCCACTTCATCATTTTTCTAAATCAGCAAATCTACTGATTTAATCAGTTGCAACCTCAGACAATGTTGTGGCCCAGCAGTGGCGGCTGAGCTGTTGATGGACTCTGACAGCTCAGACCATTATGGGACTGCTCTGGAGGATGAGGAAGACTCTGGAGGGTGTTTGGAGTCAGAGCAGGAACTAGAGAGACCTGTTGGCCACCAGGTGGATCTGAGTCAGGGAGCAGTGAGGAGGAACAGAGGGAGGTTGTCCCTGATGTGCGTATGTGTAGAATTGGTAGGAGAAAGGAACAGCTGTGGAGAAGACGTCATAGAAGGAAGTAAAGACAGCTGGTTAAGGGTGTGGCCCCTCCCAAAGAGTTTATAGGTGGAGCGATGGGAGGGGAATCTTTGCAGGAAACAACAGTCCATTATACAAGCTGTTGAGAAAGCATTCTGTAAGTTTTATCTTGGGTTCTTGAAGATAACTTTCTAGGCTCCTAGCCAAGGGGTGGCTTTATGTAATTAGTCGTGGCAGGCAGCCATGTCTGTGTCTGCATATTCATTGGAATCACGGGAAAGAAGAGACAATGACAAATAATGTTACAGCCTGATACAAGTACATCATTGTAGCATTTATTTGATTACATCATCATCCCTGTGGACGTCCATGTGTACAATAAATGTTCTCACATTTCATACATTTCCCAATGATTTGCTGAAGATCAACTATTGGGTCTGCACATAAACCGAAACCTACACAGTGAAACCTTCCCAAAATTTTCTCATTGTGACTCTTGAATAATTGCAGCCAGAATTCTGCAAACTCCCCTCCCCTCGGAATAGTTAGCAAACCAATTCTCCTGTAGCTGTGTATTCACTCTTCTTACCTTTCTTTATGTGTGGGGAACATTATCAACATTTTCCCAATTATTGTACTAATTCAGCTGTCAACTTCCGAAATGGTGTTGGCCAAAGCCAGGTGTTCCTGTGCTCTGTTTCGTAGTCGCACCACGTGGTAGGGGGAGAAGGGGGGATGATGGAGGAGTATGGAGGGGGTGAAGAGTGGGTGCCCTATGTAGTTGGCTGTAACAGTGACTGGACCCAGCGCGGGGATCAAGATCAGCGTCTGCTGAGAATGGACTGAGGGAGAAGAGATGGATGATTGCCCTAAGTACTCCAGAACACCTGGGGAGGGGGGGGCTGTCAAGCTATGCCGCTGGAATGCAGAAGTCCAGTAGAGCTAGCTTCATTTCACTACATGCCGATGCTCTGCATTCAATAAAGGTTTTTTTTTGCATCTGCTTGGTGCATAAGTATGGTAATTCACCTGGGTGCATTGCTCAGAACTTTAACATCAGCTTGTATAGATATGTTGAACAAACATTCCAAGCCACACCCATATTTTTATATTTTTCTGATTACAACACCTGCACCTGCATCTTTTTTGGTTGTTTAACACCATTTGCTTTGCTTTGCTTCATTTCATCTAGCACACTAGCATTTATAGCAGGGATGTCCAAACTTGGGAACTTTAAGACTTGTGGACTTCAACTCCCAGAATTCCCCAGCCAGCTGGCTGGGGAATTCTGGGAGTTGAAGTCCACAAGTCTTAAAGTTCCCAAGTTTGGACACCCCTGATTTATAGTAATGATTTTCATTTTACTCTTTATTGCTATCGTTTCCATACAAATCTCCAAAATATTTCTTCAATCATCCCCATGTTTTAGGTTTTTTAAATTATAATTTAATCATTTTTATTTTTATTAACTATTAATTCTAAAATATTAACTTATTTTTATTAACTGTTAACTCTGCAGGATGCTGCTTCTTTAGTCCTTTTCATCTTCTTCCAAAATAATTGTTCTCGATTTATTTATGTATGTATGCACACCATATATACTTCTTTTTCTTTTCTTTTTGCATTTCTTATTATGTAGATGATGATCTCAGCTGTTCTGTGTTTTAAGTTTTATATCCGTATATGCTTTATTTTTATTATTGTTTTCTGCCCAGAGTTATTTTTGAGATGGGCAGCTAAATAAATAAATTGTAACCTTACAATGTTTCTGCCAGAGTTTGTGCTCTTTTTTGTTTTCCTCATTAAGACACATTTTTCACTCTTTGAATTAAGCATTCTTGAGTTTAATAGTTTCCTGGACAAAGCTAGAAAGACATGCTGCCCTCTTTCTGGATTTGGTTGGCCTTTCTTTCTTACCTTCTGGAGTATATTCTAGTGGAGCACAATTTTCATGGTGTTTTAACCTCCTTAAAATGGACGTGGAAGGAAGAGAAACCTGTTTCTCTACAATAGTTATTCATTAAAAATACCCCTTATTAAAAAAAGTGCCATTTTCCCAATAGTTGAATCACTACTATGTACCTACTTTTAGGTACAAAGAGCAATTTGGAGAGGGGAAAAAAACAGTGAGGAAATAAATGCAGGGGAAAGGGTTAATCTCCCATAACCATTAAGAGCCATGGTGGTGCAGTGGTTAGAATGCGGTATTGCAGGCTAACTCTGCCCACTGTCAGCAGTTCGATTCTCACGGGCTCAAGGTTGACTCAGCCTTCTATCCTTCTGAGGTCAGTAAAACAAGGGTCCAGATTGTTGGAAGCAATATCTTGACACTGTAAACCACTCAGAGAGTATTGTAAAGCACTATGGGGCAGCATATAAGTATAAGTGCTATTACTATTGTTATTATTCGGGTTGGAAATTAGATCTTGGAAATTGTTCTTATGAGCACAGAAGGGATTGCCTATTACTAATAAAACATATTTTTATTATTATAAGAAAATATGATCAGATGTTCTACAGAGGATGGGAATATGTCACCAGCCAAAAGTTGCTTTGGTCTGTAGGAGTTGGAGTTTAACAATATTTGGGGTTCCTTACTACCCTGCTCTGCTATAGCAAATGTAATGTAGCAGATGCTGTATCAGGAAACAAATTGTTTAGTGCTTTGGCAGTGATATTTGGATATCCTTCTTTGCTTTTGTTTTTGCCATACAATATATACTGAGTGTATAGTAGCCGTTTCCAGTGCCGTACAAATTTGTAATACACATGCAGTGAAACAGCAGCATGGAGGTATAACAAAAAGCTGGATATAGTCATTAATAATAATTCCCATTTGAACATGGTAAATGTTCTGTAGCAGAGGAGAGAAACTCAGGTACTTGAGTTAATTGGAAATATTATTGTAGCAGAAGTATAAATGATTTATTATTAAGCATTGGAAACTGACCTTGTTATGAAATAACCAAGTCATCATTTTTAAAAACATAGTTTTTTTTTAAAAAAACCCATCTGTTCATCCAACAACCATCCTTCTATTTTATTGCTTTATCACTGAGCTCACCAAAATACTGCAAGAATTGTTCAGATTCATCCTCACTACAACTTTCTGGCCATGGTCATGCCTGAAAAGCTGTTTGCTATATAGGAAAGCTTATTATATACAAAAGTCATTCATAAGCAATGATTTGATGTGGCATTATGCTAAAGAACAATAATGGAGTATCTTGGCTCAACATATCACTCTTCCTTAGTTTTGGACTCAGAACCACAAATTCTCTTCAGCCACATGGCTGTGAATTCTGGGAGTAGAATCCCAAGCATACTTGAGAGGGTCATCTTGGAGAAAGCCAAATTGTATTATTTTATCTTTTTGATCACTATCGATATTACTTAAAATTACAGATTGACAGTGGTATCTGTATGAATGTCATCAAAATAGCATAGCTGACTGTGAAATGGAAGTCCTGCGTTCTTTACTTGTGTGCAATGCACAGGAGATGCCTTAAAAAGGTGGGGCGTCATTTACCTGATTGTGCCTGCCATTTTGATGTTGTCAAATTTCAATGTTTGTTGCCCCCATACAAAATGTTGATGTTTATTTGATTGATTCTCCTTCCATGGATGACCCTACTTGTTGACAATTCTGCTGTCAGGGTTCCAAATAGCATCCAATATAAAATCAGAGTCCGAGGCAAGAGATTCTTCAAAGTTCCAATAAAAGAGCCAAATTGGCACATCTGAGAAAACCCAAATCTGAAAGCTTCCAGCTTTTCCCACCCAGTTGAAAGTTCAAGATCCTGCCCCAACACCCACAAGTTTATCACATGGTCAAATCTTCCACTGCCATGAAGACAGATTCCTCCCATCCAGTTCCAGCCAGGTGCAGAGACAGAGACGATCTTGAGTTTCTAAGAAGAATGTTATTATGGCTACATATCACCCCACTCCATATAACCCCCCTCCCATTTTCCCACAGTAGAAAGTGTGGCAGGCCTGAAGTCCAAAAAGAAAAGATCGCTTGGAGGCATGACAACTGCTTTGCATTCTAATGATTGCAGAAAGTCCGTTTTCTCATGAATGAAGGTAAATATACGTGTCCTAGGATAATGTTACAGGATCCAATCTGACGCATCAAATAGAATAGCCTAACGCACACATTCTGGTAGAGAGAAGTTCCCCGAGGATGGGCTCCAGCATGACTCTGAAAGATCAGTAAGTGATCCAGATTGGATCCATTGTTTTCTCCTTCCACTTCAGTATTCTGACTACTAGGTCTGAATTCTCAGAACTAGCTAAAAAGTGAGAGTTTCTTTGCCTAGGATTGCACCGGAGGAGTTTGCAAGCAACCCTCAAAATCACTCTGGTATCTTCAATTGTTGTAGTGTTTTTGTTCTCTATACAAACCCCCTGGAATGGATTATGCTTACAATGGGAAAAATTATGGATCAGTTGGTTTCTAGCAACTCTCTGAATTTAGGGAACTGCCGGAGTTTAAAAATGAGTTTGACGATTCCCTCCCCTCACTCTTTCCCCTGCCTTGCAATTTCCCATAGATTTTTTTTAAAATGAAAAACCTGATTCATCTTTCTATCTTTGCTATGTATAAAGGATAAAAATCTATCACCATTCTTTCTAGTGGAGTCTGCTCTATTTTCCTGTCAGACACCCTTGCAAATAAGCTTGCAGATCTTTCAACACAATGCCCGAAGCCACTGCACATGATAAATCCTTTCCCAGCTCCAGCTTTTTGTAACCTTTCCCATTCCTCACAATGACACAGGCTTTCTGTCATTCATCTTTTATTACAATTCAATATTGTGCTTGAATATAATTAGTTTGTATGCTGTGTTCCACTTTCCCTCGGTCTTCTCTCCCTCCCCACGTCCTATTTTTTTTTCAAAAGACAAACTAGTATCACTGGGAAGATTTGATCTGGAAATTGACTTCAACGTTATACTCGCCTATATATACACACAACAGGCACAGAAAGGAGGAGGAGAGGGTGCAGAAGAAAGATTTTTAACATCATAAACCTCTAGGAAAAATATGTATGTAATAGAATCTGGTTCTATGGTTCTGCACACATTACAGCTGTCACAGTGAGTTACAGCCTTAGTTTAGCTGAAGGAAAATCTATAACCTTAGAAATGCAACAATGTCTGAGTCACAGTTCAGAGTAATAAATGTTCTTCACACAATACTGTAATCCATATTTCCAATAGAATCCCAATACAACAAAGGTACTACTCCTCCTCACACTATTTCCATTTTAGAGGGAAGCGGGTCTAGGACAGAGCCTGACTGAATCAAAATACCTGGGGGGTGGGGGGTGGGGATAGGAAGAAATATAAAGAGAAATGCT
Source organism: Natrix helvetica (assembly GCF_964273705.1). Lineage (NCBI taxonomy): Eukaryota > Metazoa > Chordata > Lepidosauria > Squamata > Natricidae > Natrix > Natrix helvetica. Next base: position 60,154,302 of record NC_138548.1, read on the forward strand.
AAGTAATAAAGTATACACATGTTCAGAAATATTTAGTCGAAAAATGTTTTTGGTTATGGTTTCTGCTTCTGAATTACATCTTAATCAAGGCGATCTCATTCAGCAAGGAACTTACTAAATGTAGTTGCCTATAAAGGGCCTAACACTTTCAAGTAGTTAGGCCCTTTATTAAAAATATTCTATTTTTTATAAAAGCTTTGTAAAATCATTTCTTTGCATGTATATTCAAGTGAACAGAATGTACTTGTCTCCTGGAAAAGCATTTATCTGTCCTAAGATAACTTGGAACAAAAGAAAAAGGTATTTATCTTGATTATGTTTGAAATTTATCTGTCCTCTGTATTAAAGGAATGAAAATTTTTTATTATCCTGCAATATGTGGCCCCGGATAGCTGGTAATGCGACCCCTCAAGATTGTAAAAAATTGATATTATTATGTGATTTATATACATTAACTATTTTATATATTTTATGTAAAGCCTGACAGTTCCTCTTCACTCAATGTGGCTCAGGCAATCTGAAAGGTTGGACACCCATGATGTAAAGCCTGAGAATTCAGTTCAACGCAGATTCTTTCCTGATGTCTAAGTCAATCTTTTAAATTAATCCATGAAGATATTTCTATGAACTGATAGATTTTTTAAAAAGGTTAACTTTCAGAGACCACCTTTCCATCTTCATAGGATTTACACCCTGCTTATTGGTCAAAAATATAGTTATCTTCTGTTGTGGTTATTAAAAAATTTGCTGGCCTAATAGTACATAAGGATTATGTCAGCCTCTGCTTTGCTATTTGTTTTTGGCTGCCATTGAAACGGGGAGGGGGGGACTGATATTTGGGAGGGGAAGATTTGGTACAGGAGAGATTGTTAAAAGGGAATTTCATCTATTGCGCATGCTGAAGACTGGTGTTTAGAGTTGGTCAAAGCCAACCGTCCTGCATGCCAACCTGATGATGCTCCTTGGAGATGAAACCCACATGACACCTGAGGGATTTGCAGATTGGACAATGGGATGGGGGTTACCGGAGAGAGAGGGTTGGACAAATATTGATATGTATGATTTCGCGTGCTTTTGCCTCAGACCTTGCTTTACTTAGCTGCTATCTTTTCATAACCAGTGAAAGTACTCTTAATTCTGCAAAATGGAGTTAAGTGGTTTCTTTCTTGGTTGCTGAGGGAGGCCGGCTTGACAGGTTAGTACATTACTTCATAATGTAGTATATTATAGCTGTATTACTTTAGTGTGAAAGAGCCATAAAAATTCAAAATTTATGCAAAGCAGGTCACAAAACAAAGACAACCAAAAGCCCCTAAACCAAGATAGAGTCTATGGCAAATAAGTAATAAATTCAATAAATTGGTTGAACTGGGTGGAGGGCTATATAAATTGAATAAAACAAATGAACAAATGAATGAATGAATAAATAAATAAATAATTTGGGGGAAGCCATATAAAACCCTTAAGGAACCATGTCAGTAGAAAACATATAAGGGAAGCAAATCTCATGATGATAGTGAAATTTTCTGTAATATAAATAGCAAGCTCAAATGAAGTAGCCCAGAAACTCAACTGTGGCTTCTCTTGTCACTTTTTCTGTCAACTGTTCCATATCTCCTGGATTGCCACAGTAATTCTGAATGAGAGACCCAGCCAATCAGAACATCACCTGCTGCTATTTATACTGCAGAGAATGCAACTCAATCAAGTGGAAAGTGATGTTATGAATATATAGAGGTCATATGACTGTCTCCTCATGCAATATAGCCCCTCTGATCTACAGTAATAGGTAAATTTGTGCATATACTATAGATATGTATTTAATATGTTATAAATCTAATGTGAGACATTGGATGTGGAGTAGTATAATTGACTTTTATTTGTCTCACAAGGGAGGAAGTGAAGGGAAGTTTTCTGGTTCACTAACATAATTCTGGAATATGCTACATTGGGAATTCAGTGTTTCCTCAAGAAGATTTCCTGCAGATTTACAATCTGCATTTTAATAAAGTCAGGATTGTTAGATACTTGTTCTAACTACAGTGGTTTCCACCGTGGTTCTCTGTTCCGGCGGGAACAGAGGTTTAATTCTATTGGTCGAAGGGTCTGACAGCTCCCTATAAAAAGGCTGCTGTCAGAGTCAACCTTCGCTGGATTGTTCTCACTTGTTGTACTTAATAAAGAGCTGTTGTTACCCTTAAGCCTGTGTGTGCCTATCCATTACCCAATCTAATGCAATGAGGATGGGATTGGAAGGCAACTAGGCGAACCAAAAAAAGCGTAGCAATCTAGCAAGTACATCCAGCCCGGAGCTCAGCACAGCTTCGAGCAGCCAATTTTGAGCGGCAGATTCCAAAATGCCCTCAGAACACAAAATGGCCATGCACGCCCATCAACTCCATATGACCCAGTCACCAAGCACTGGGGCTCGTACATGCTACGATTTTACTGCTTCCTCGAGGCAAACAACCTCATGGGTCTTTCTGAAGGCCGCAAGAAGAACATGTTCCTTGGGTACTGTGGCTGGGAAGTGTTTGAGACGGCAAAAGACCTCTCTGAGCCAACACTGCTACAATCAGTTGCCTGGTCCTTGCTTCAGCAGACGCTGAGGACCTACTATGCGCCCAAGCCATCCAAGCACGTTCGCCGGCATGAGTTTAACATTAGAAACCAGAAGGAGGGTGAGTCAATTAACAAATACGTTGCGGCACTCCGCAAGGCCGCAGTGTACTGCGAATTCTGAGACCTGGACGAGCTGATTCTGGATCGCATAATTTACGGCGTAAGGGATATTAACCTACAGAGGAGGTTACTCACTAAATCTAACTTCACTCTGCAGATTGCCTTGGACGAAGCCAGGGTGTCCGAATCAGCCGTCAAATCTACAGAGACTCTGCAGTGCCAAAGCGCTCCACAAGACATGCGAAAGAGTACACACGTACATCACGAGGCTGCAGAGCCCGAGACCTCAGAAGGCGATGAAGATGACAGCTGCCGCATGCACAGTAGCTGCGCCCAGCTGACGCGCAAATTGAAACCGTGTTTCCCGCCTTGTGCTAGCTGCGGAGGAGACCATGCCAGATCAGTTTGCCTTTTGCGCGATGAAACCTGTCAGCGCTGTGAGCGAAAGGGGCACATCACTAAGGTGTGCCGGAGCGAATTCCCTGCCACTGCCTGGCAGTCTAGAAGCACACCAAACTGCCAACAGAGGCCCAGCCAAGGGGCCTGGCAGAAGCCACCACGGTGCTCAGAGGGTGACAGTAGAGTCACCTACCATACATCAATCGGCCAAGTCCACACCAGGCTAGGGAATCCTAGAGCCGGTCGATCGCGCACGCTGGGAAACCCCTATTGTGATGGGTCTGTCCTCATCTGCGCGGACTACAAGTGCACAATAAATTAAGCGTACAACAAAGCGTCTACCCTGTACCCATTGTACAGCACCTCCTTCATTCATTAGGCCCCAGAAAATTTTTCGCTAAATTGGACATGGCGCAGGCATACCAACAATTGCAGAGCCGAGGCTGCGACATTTGCCGGGGTAAAATGACTCCTGTCGGTGGATTCCTTCCTGGTACAGTACAGCCAGGCCCTGCCATTGGTGCTGACCTGTGATGCTTCCCCGTTCGGCATCAGTGCCATCCTCAGCCACCACATGCCCAACGGAACCGAAGCCCCTATTGCATTTTACTCCAGGACCTTGTCTGCCGCAGAGCGGAACTACAGCCAGCTGGACCGTGAGGCTTTGGCTGCAGTGGCCGGAGTAAAGAGGTTCCATGAGTATCTATATGGCCGGGACTTCGAACTGGTTATGGATCACAAGCCGTTGTTGGGCTTACTGGCTGGGGACTGACCTACCCCAGTGTTATTATCACCCCGCATGACCAGATGGACCATCTTCCTAGCTACCTACTCCTACTGTCTCATCCACCGACCAGGCTCCACTTTGGGGCATGCTGACGCTCTAAGTCACTGCCCACTGCCTGAACTTCTTGCTGACCCTACCCCCGAGACACCAGTCCTCCTCATTGACTGCCTTGAGACTGGGCCTGTCTCGTCCAGTGACATTGCCCGTCAGTCTGGTAAGGACTCCACCATCAAACAAATTTTGAACTGGGTGTGGAGGGGGTGCTTCAAGGGGCCTGTTGGGGCTGATTTCAAAATGTATTTTGCCAAACGTGATGTGTTATCAGTTGTAAATGGCTGTTTACTATGGAGGAATGGGTTGTTGTTGTTCCACCCAAACTGGGCATTGCAGTATTAAAGGCTTTACACGTAGGGCATCCTGGAATTGTCAGGATGAAGTCTTTGGCTAGGAGTTATGTGTGGTGGCCTAACATGGACAGGGAGATAGAAGAATGGGTGGCTACCTGCATACAGTGCCAGGAGTTCAGACCAGCTCCCCCAGAGGCACCCGCTAAGGAGTGGGAGCGACCTCAAGCACCATGGACTGGGGTGCACATTGACTTTGCTGGCCCAGTTCACCTACTCAAAATGGTTAGAGGTAGTCCTGATGACCTCCACTACGGCAGAAGCGGTCATCTAGGTGCTACAGAGACTTTTCTCCATGCACGGCCTGCCCGACATCTTGGTCTCTAATAACAGACCCCAATTCACGGCCATGCAATTTGAGACCCTCCTAGCAGCTCAGGGAATCAGGCATGCCCTGGTCGCGCCATTCCATCCGGTCTCCAATGGTCAGGCGGAGAGAATGGTGAGATCTGCAAAGAGGCCCTCTCTAGGATGGGTCTGGGAGATTGGCAAACATGGGTTGACCACTATTTGCTAATTCAGCACATCACACCCAGTGCCACTACAGGGAGAAGCTCCTCCGAACTTCTCATGGGTCACCGGCTAAGGTTCCACTTAGTCTGGCTACATCCCAATTATTCTGCCTCATTGCCCCAGACTCCACAAGCAAGATTCGGACATTTAGCGTAGGGGATTCGGTATACGCCCACAGCTACGCCAGGGGAACTCTGTGGATTCCTGCCACAGTGATAGGCATCACCGGCCCTCGCTCTTACCTCCCAGAACTTGAGGATGGTAGGAATTGGAGAAGGCATATTGACCAACTCCATGGCCACCTCTCCAACTCTATTCATAGACAACCAGAGGTAACTCCTGCATGAGTTAGCGAAAGCCCTACCCAAATGGAGCAAACACACACTCCTTCCACGGCAAGCTCAAGCCCGAGGGTACCAGGAAACTTATCTGGTTATGTTGCAGGCTCGCAGTGAGCTCCGAACGAACCAGCTCTAGAAGCTCCAGCCACGGCCTGTGAAAGGTTCCAGGAGCTTCCACCAAGCGGAACTGCAAATCAAACAGGTCCGACCGATCCAAGGAAACCCCTCCTACTGAACTGCGCAGGTCAGGCAGAGCTACCCAAAAGCCTGCCTACCTGCGTGACTACGTAACAAGTAGGATTGTTCCATCCAAGGGGGTGGGGGTGTTAGATACTTATTCTAACTACAGTGGTTTCCACCAAGGTCCTCTGTTCCAGCGGGAACAGAGGTTTAATCCTATTGGTCAAAGGGTCTGACAGCTCCCTATAAAAGGGCTGCTGTCAGACTCAACCTTCACTGGATTGTTCTCACTTGTTGTACTTAATAAAGAGCTGTTGTTACCATTAAGCCTCTGTGCCTATCCATTACCTAATCTAATAAGGATGAAGACATAATTATTTTGTCTGACATTTATACGTTAAAAAACCCTAATCATTTGCAAGCTGAAAAAAAAGTCCAGGAACTTTTTATTACCTCATGTATTTATGTGAAATAGGCCTTAGATTTAAGCAAAGTGTTATTGCTCCAATACCCCTGAAACTAAATTTTAACTCAGATTTAAGAGCTCTGGCTTAATTGGGTTATAGATCCTTCCTTCCCTTCCTCCCTCCCTCCTAATGCAGGTTTGAATGATCTTCCAGGGGTCATTTTATGTTTTATATTTGTTTAAAGTCAAAGATGGCATAGTCTAAATCTTGGTTTAATATCACAAAATCTTCTTCTTCTTTATTATTATATACTTTATTCATTAAACTTGAAACTCAGCCAACTGAACATTCAAAAATGCATTACAAATACCATTGACTGGTGCTAATGGTTGATAGGGTTTGCTGCCAGCATCCTAGATATCAACCAGGTACCGTCTTAAAATATACGATGTTCCGAGTAGCGCAGTTTTTTGCAGCTCCGCTGGTGTTATTGCAGGAAGCTGCAATTTGTTGATGTATCTTACAAAATTCTTGGACATGGTGCCCTGATGACAATGGGTATCACTGTTACATGCTTCATCCATAGCCGTATAGTTTCGATGGCCAGGTCGCGATATTTCATTATTTTTTCTAGTTCTTTTTCTTCAACTCTGACATCTCCTGGAACAGCGATATCAATAAACTGTACACTTCGGCCCTCTACAACCATGATATCTGGTGTGTTGCGCTCCAAATGATGATCCGTTTGTATTTGAAGGTCCCATAAGATCTTCACCTTCTCATTTTCAATAAAGTTTTCCACTTTACGTTCCCATGACTTTCTGGATACAGGTAAATCATATTTTTTGCATAATGACCAGTGGATTAATTTAGCAACTCGATTGTGTCTAGCTTTGTAATCAGTTTGTGTGATTTTGCTGCATTCACATATTAAATGTGAAACAGTTTTGACTTTGTTATTGCAAAGTCGGCAGTTTGGGTTGTCAGTGGATTTTTGTATCTTTGCTTTCATGACATTAGTTTGTAGTGCTTGTTCTTGAGCAGCCAGTATTAAACCTTCCATTTCTTTCTTGATAGTTCCCATCTTAAGCCATGTCCATGTTAAGTTGTCATCACATTTTCCTTCAATATTTTTCAAGAGCTGTCCATGCAAAGCTTTGGTTTTCCATCTATTTAATCTGTCATCCAGCTGTTTTTCCTTATATTCTGCCTTATATTCTGTTGTTTTTATGCTGTTCTCTGTTTTCAGAACCTGCAGCAATTTTTCTGTACTTTGGTTCACATAATTATTCAAACTTCTTTCTTCTTCTTCTTCTTCTACAGTTTGATGGATTTGCAATAGCCCTCTGCCCCCTATTTTTCTTGGTAGGTACAACCTGTCGATGTCACTTTGTGGATGTAAAGCGTGGTACATATTCAAAAGTTTGCATGTTTTCTGGTCCAAGTTTTCCAGTTCAGCCATCAAAAATGTCCCTTCTAACAGCATAAGAGGATTGGGAGAGTTTTCATTTTGCAAACTTGCAATGTGCTGGTTGAGGGCAGTAGCTGCATATTGGAAGCGAAGCACTGCATCACGGAGGGGGACAAGAAAGATGCCGTAGTTGAGGAGGTCCGCCTGGAATGCTCGCTCGGCCGCATCATACATGGCTTGCAAGATCTCTCCATAATCGCTTATGTTGAAGGGAAGGATCAAGGGTCATTTTATATTTGTTCAAAATCAAAGATGGCATAGTCTAAATCTTGGTTTAACATCAGGAAACATATTATTATTATTATTATTATTATTATTATTATTATTATTATTATTATGTTAATCTTTGGTGAGATTCAAAGCCTTTGGGACTGGTTGGTAGCTCAACAGCTCGAGTCCTAACCAAGGACCTAGGAACTGTTAAGGTAATGTCGGAGGATATAAGTTGTTCCAAGTAGGGTGGTTTTTTGTACAGTAAGAATGTTCAAGTCAGGTAAATTTAGAATTTTCAAATAGCGAGGTAGCCCTTTAGGTATTGCTCCAAGGGCTCTATATTCTTCTTCTTCTTCTTCTTCTTCTTCTTCTTCTTCTTCTTCTTCTTCTTCTTCTTCTTCTTCTTCTTCTTCTTCTTCTTCTTCTTCTTCTTCTTCTTCTTCTTCTTCTTCTTCTTCTTTATCATCATCATCATCATCATCATTCCAGTTAAGGCCTTTTCCCCACTAATGAGTTAATATTCTTCATATGGAATAATGCTGTCATAGATTTAGCTGCTCACAGAGCCAGTCTTGTGTTATATTTGTTGGGAACTGTATTGCCTAGCTTTCCAGATACATCAGCTGTTACATGCATGCTGATTGCTTTTTCCACTGGTTTTACTGTCATCCCATTTAATATATTACCTGAAAGTGGGGGAGGGGAGTTATTGTGATGCTGTAGCATGTGACTGGGATAGGTGTGATTTTGTATAGTTCTGCAATTGCAGGGATCTGCTTTGGCTTCTGTAGGCTGTCTGCTTTGTGCAACTTGTGTGGATATTCTCCAAGTTAAAATAATGTGAAATGAAATAATAAGTCAGAAAATAAATCCCAGTCATACATGTGTATTTAAAATATTTAAAATAACTCATCAGGGCAAAACAATTTATACACCAGTTAATAATAATGAAAAACAGAGGACAGTAATGTGGTGCATGGAAAAGATCTAGACTAAATATTGTTAGCTGATACTTGGGACTGTGTGAAGAGTTCCACGTCTATACCAGTTGATATGGAGATGTTTTGATCTATTTGGAAGTTACAGTTGATCTGAAAAACACTTCATATGTATATAGCCACCTAGAGTCACCTTGAGGGGGGAGATGGGTAGCAAATAAATAATTGAGTGAGTGAATGAATGAATGAATAATCCTTGATTGCTCAGAGCAAGTCACAGGCATATTAGTCTTACTTTTATCATTCTTGGCTTGTTCAGAGGCATGCTAAAGTAGATTGTGTTGCCTGATGGAGAGGAATATTGTCCTGCCAATTCTAGCAATCTGAATTGCAAAGGTTTCTCCATAATTGATAATATGATTTGTCAAAATACTGTCCTTGTCTGTAATGTTGGCCAAGCCAATGGTATTGTAATTGTAATTGTTTGAGCATCAACACGAGTGACATGATATCATATTGGTGCTTCTAAGGTGAGACATTCATTGGTGACTAATTGTCTCGGATCATATTTTTACACTAACCTAAAATCAATTAAGGTAAATCTAAAATCTCCTTTAAATTGAGCTTGACTTCTTGTGATTACAGGGACCCATGTAGGGTTTTTTTGACAACAGTATGGAAATAGTTTGCCTTTGCCATCTTTCAGGAAATATTTTGAATTCTTTGTTTAGTCTACAGCCCTATGATATTTGATTATCTCCTATCCCAGTAGTAGTCTGGTCTAAACTTGTTTAGTTTTTCAACATTAGCCAAACTTGACTAGATGCATTTTTATCTGAGGATAATTACATAGAGATTCATGGCATTTACTAAACTGCAACTTTTTATTAAGTACCTATAGCACAGCATTTTTGAAAAAGGCCACATATTAACCTACATCTCTAAGAATCTATTTCCTTACTATTTAGAAGTTTTAAATTTTCTAAACCAGGATTTCATTAACTAGCAATTAACTCAGCATGGTAGGCAATATAGGACAAGTGCCAAGCATTTTAAATTATTTTGGGTTTTTACTCCTGCAGGAGCCATGCACTAAGACTGAATACTAATCTAAGAGGATTTCTTCCTAGTTATGGATAATAAAGACAACACTGCATATGCCTGACAGTTTTATAACCCAATCCAATGATGTTTAAGGACCTTAACCCCCTGCTCCCAGACTTTGATTTTAATCATACTACTAGTGGGATGGGCTAATTTTTCTCTCCTACTGCTTCCTTTAGTGTGTGACATTCTCTCTTGCTTCCTTGCTACAAATAATTGCTTATAAAGTATTTTGATTTTTTATAATGACGTAATTTGTAACAAGCAAGTATAAAAACCTCTTTTTGCAAATGGAAAAGAAAGATAGTCACAGTAGCATGGATAAAGAAAGAGAACATAAAAGGGAACACTGAAGAAAGTAGAGGATGGAGATAAGTTGTTGACAGTGCAATATTCTGGGAAGATTATAAAGACATAATATGAATAGTCATTAAAATAACAGCATAACAGATATAAATCTCAAACCAGAATTATCAAAAGGTTTGAGTAAATGTGTGTGTGTGTGTATGTGTGTGTGTGTGTGTCCGTGCTAAATGCATCAGGGAGAAAGTCTGCCTCAATTTCTCAAAAAAAGTTACTGTAATTGTTTATGTTAGAGATAACAATGGCAGGGTTTGCAAAGATGTCTGCTGAAAAATTGAAAGGTGGGATAAAATATACAAGCAGTGGTGGGATTCAGCCAGTTCTCACCTATTTGGGAGAACCGGTTGTTAACTTTCTAAGACGTTCAGAGAACCGCTTATTGGAAGAAATCTCATTTTATTTTTTTCCACTTTACAGGGCTAATCCTGTAAGGAAGGCAGGAAGGAAACATTCTGGTGTTATTTCTAGCCTAATCTGTATTGCCCTGCTTACAGAAACTGCCTTTCCAGTTAATCCTTATGACATTGTAACAGCTAAGGTGAAGTGCCCATTGACGTGAGTGACATTGAGTTGGCCATGCCCACCCAGTCACATGACCATCAAGCCATGCCTACCCAGCTGGTCTTTAGGGCAGAGAACCGTTTGTTAAATTATTTGAATCCCACCACTGTATACAAGTATATGTTAAGTTTTGTATGCTAAAGTGAAAATCTTGTATTGGGCTTAAAAAGTAAATACCAACCTATTCCCTTCAAGTCCTGCTTTTTAGACTCCTCATGGCAAATGGGTACTTGTAATGTGTCCTCCTGGGAGGGATGAGCAAAGAACTCTAGTAGTGCATGCCAAGACGCCAGTAGGAATACCCAAAGTGTAAAGGACATCCCCATTGCTTATTTAAACAATCAAGCAAGCATGCACCTGTATTGGGCATAAGGTGAATGATCATTTTAAGGAGAATGGGAAAGGCATTGTTTCATACAGGATAGGAGGAAGCAAGGGTAATCCACTCCTGTATTTTACAAAGACAATCACATGGAAATACAATATAAGCGATAATACACTGGCAGATGATGGACCATTTGGGTCAGAAGGAACTCAACATTCAACTGGAATAGAGTGGAGTGTTTTTTGGAGTATTTACGGATTTATAATATGCCTACATTAAAGTCTTTGAAACAACTGGCTACAGGTTGCAAGCAGATAAAGAAAATCCAAAGGTGGTAAGACATAATTACAGTGGGAACAGTGGGACATATTATACAAAACATGAACATGCGAAAGCTCAACAAAGTGATAGATGGAATAATCAACACATCAACACCTAGGCAAACAGCAAAGTAAAATGTTTTGGAACTGGACTCTTTCAGTGAGAAGATCTTACTGTTTACAACTTGGGATATGAAAAACAAAGAAGGGATAGTGTTACTTTCAAAGTCAGGAAGGGTATAGCATAGGCAGGACTTGGGTACAAGGAAATCAATTAGAAAATAATATCAATAAAACTTTGTAGGCATCAATACATCATCAATAACATCATTAAATGTGTTGTGCTGATGATAGTTATCTGAGAACGGAAAGAGCAAATAATCTGGAAGCTCTAGTAATGAAAGTCAAGGAAAAGTGAAAAAAAAAACAGGCTAAGATTAAATATAAAGAGAACAAAACTAATGATTACATTCCAAGTCAACTAGCCATAGAACTGACAAGAAATACTGCAATAGTAAATAATTTGTGCTTTTAGAATTGACAACAAAGGAAGCAGCCTTTATTGTCATGAAATATTCTACATGCTACCACTTGGTTAGAGAAGCAACGAAAGCCTTGGAAAAGATATTCAGATGCCCTGACGACTGAACCTACAAAAACCTGCAGGCATTGGTTTCCCCATGATAATATATACAAGTGAAATTTGGGCTTTAAAGAAGCAGGATAGTAAATGTATTTATGCTGTTGAACTTTCATTTTAAGGAAAAGACTTCTCAGCATGCCATGGATAGTCAAGAAAATCAAATGGATCATAGAACACATGAATCCAGTGTTCTCACTCAAAGTAGAAATGGTCAGGATCAAAATGTCACACTTTGGGCACATTATAGGAAGACCCAGCTCCCTTGAGTAGTACACAATACTGGGGAAAGGCGGAAGGAAAAAGAAGAAGATGACTAACCTAAACTAAAGTTGACAGAATTAATTATATCCATGGTGGGTGAATTGTTGGAAGACTTAAAGGGCCTGGTTGGGAACAGGTCATTCTGGAGAAAGTCAATCTACATGGTCACTAAGAGCTGACATGTCTTGATGACACACAAATCAAATCAGTTGTTTCAAGACAGAATAGATATGCCTCTCTGAAAGGAGGTACTTACTACCACAGGAAGAGCACCTTCCAATAATCAACCTTGAAGTTAGCAGTACATATATCACCATTGCCAGATGTTTCTCTTCAACGTAAAGATGCAGCTGACTCAGCAGTCAAAAGTCCTCTTTGCCACAGATCCTATGTGATTGTTTATCAGGAGTGTTTGTACCTTTTCTGACTAACCTATTTTATTAAAAGGCACTTACTTTAAGGAGCTGCAGCTCCCTGTGAACCTGAGGAAATCAACTGTAGCTTATTGAAGTCTAGATTTTTATTAAGAACATTTACATGGCTGCCCAAGTCACTCTCAATTACTCTGGGTGGCTTACATAAAATTAGTCAGAAAAGGTAAAAACTTTCTACCTTTCCTACTATAGACCAACACAACTTACTATTATGTGGTTGCCTAGTATCAACTGGATCCAGACGAACCATAAGACTTTAACCAGTTCTTAAGGGAGAAAGCAGTCTCATTCTTCTGATTGAGATTAATCAGGTCCGATCTCCCTTAGTTTTTGATCCCAGAGAGCATCAGCCAGGTATTTCTGCTCACTTATCTACAACAGGTCATATTCAGAGATCTTGTCAAACAAAAGCCAATAGTCATTTGAGAAGAAACTAAGCCCTGTAATATCACCCTAAGTCCATGCAATAGTGCTGTAATATGGACAATGTATTATAAAATTCTTATATTTCACAAACCAAATGCTCTAGATTTTTTAAAAAAATATTAGGCAACATGAATGAAGAGCCCCTAATTCATTGGTTAGAACGCAGCATTGCAGACTAATGCGCAGTGGTTAGAATGCAACATTGCAGGCTAATTCTCTCCATAGCCTGGAGTTCTATTCTGACAGGCTCAAGGTTGACTCAACCTTCCATCCTTCCAAGGTTGGTAAAATGAGGACCCAGATTGTTGGGGGCAAGAGGCTGATGTTGGAAACTGCCCAGAGAGTGCTGTAAAGCACAATGGGGTAGTATATAAGTCTAAGTGCTATTGTTATTGCTAATTCCTGGACCATTTTTAGCACCACTGAGTAAAAACAACAACTACTAACCCTCCATCAGGCAGAGAATGGAAGAATCTGTTACTGTTACTACCATGATCTCCATGATTTAAAGCTATCATACCTGCACTAATGCATGGCAGTCAAATATTCAGCTTCACCTTCATAAACGTTATTCACAAATTAGATAGCATTCCTATTATTGATTGTCTGTTTGATTCAGATTTATGAGGTAGAAATTGGAAAAATAATTGTCCCTCACTCTCATAATTTCATTGCAAAATTAAAGAGCTGTTGATACTGCTGGTTTTGAGCACAACTAAATGGCACCCTTCCAGTAAATAAATGCACCCAGAAATGTTCTCTTTCAGTTCAGTAAAAAAGAAGTGTGTGTGTGTGTGTGTGTGTGTGTGTGTGAGAGAGAGAGAGAGAGAGAGAGAGAGAGAGAGAGAGAGAGAGAGAGAGAGAATCTGGAAGATGTCTCGTGTTTATAATATCTTGGCTTCTTAGATTTCAAAAGAGGATTTTAAGCAGATTTTACCATCCATATTTTTGTGAGCCTACTCAAAAACAAGAGATTTAGTTTAAAGGGGTTCTTCTGTATATCTGAAGTCTTCAACTTGATGATGGTTGTCAGTACTGTTGTGTCTTTGAAGATATACTGACAGGCTGCCAGACAATTTCTTGCCTATGCAAAAGAATAAAACAATTTATTCTAGGCCCTCACAAATGATAAAAATCCCTCTCCTATGGCAAATGGGTTTTTACTCACTACCAAAAATGTTTATGGCAATAAAAGCTTGGAAGTGAAGCTTCTGTTTTAATCCAGTTAATCCATTCCTGTCCTACTGACCTTCGACGAGAGCTTAAAAACCTGGCTCTGCCACTTGGCCTGGGGCTCCAATGGAGGAGCACCATGCTGGAGGTAACTGATTGATTAATAACAGATCTTACCCCCCCCTCATCCTACTCCCTCCCTCCCCATCTATAACTGTTAATTTATATTTTTATAGTGTTTTATTCTGATTTGTGTTGTTGTATTATTATTTTTTTAACATTGTAAGGTGCCAGAGTTGTGAGATGGGTGGCAAACAAATGTAATAATAAATAAATCCAGCTATTTGTTAATATGAAGTTCTTCCCCCATTAAATAAGCACTCTTCCTGACTTTTGCCCTCTACTCCTGGTCTTCATTCTTGTCTTCTTCCTTCTCAGTTGCTGCTCTGTCTGGAATTTCCCCTCCCCTCTTACCCTTTGTGAAAAAGACTGGAATTTCCCAACATTTGCAGTTAGTCATGTCTCATAGCAGCCGTTTTATCTCAAAGGCTCCAGAAATTGTGAATTTTCTATTTAGATCCATGCAAAGTCTTCAACATGTCCAATAAAGTTTCTTTTTTTACTTGAACATTTTCTTGGAAAAAATTACCTTAATGCCATATACTATGGCATATAGTATTAGCCATTTAGACTATATCAGTGATGGCTAACCTTTTTCTCCTCGCATGCCGAAACTGTGTCCATGTGCGTGACAGCGCACAGCATGTGTGCCCCAGGAGTGGATTCCGGCAGTCACCACTGCCGGTTCGCTTGTGTGGGCACTGTGCGTTTGTGCGCTTGATGTGCACTGCAATAAAACGCTTCTGCTTCTGCGCAGAAGCCAAAAACAAGATGGTGGCGCCTATGGTGCTGCTGGGAGAACCCATTCGGGGGCATGGCAGGCCTGGGTCGCTGCTGATTCCAGTGACTCAGGCCACCAAACTACTACCGGTTCAGCCAAACTAGTCCTAACCGGTAGGAACCCACCACCAGTGTGTCCACACCCATAGTGCAATGTGCTTCACCATCTACGCATGTGCACATGACCTCCCGCATCCCTGTACCCCCCACATGCACACGTGACCCTGTCCCCCCTGCATACACTACATCTCCCACATGCACAGCATAGATCTGAAAAATAGCTGGCCGGCGGGAGGTGCGTGCGCATGCACAGGGGAGCTGAGCTGGGCAATAGTTTGTGTGCTTGCAGAGAGGGCTCTGCATGCCACCTGTGGCATGCATGCCATAGGTTTGCCATCATGGGACTATATGATTACATGTCTCTAGGTCTAACCTGCTTGTGTCTCTGGATCATTATTAATTCCTGGCAATTCATTGGAGAAATCCTTGCAGTTTTCTTGGCAAGATTTGAGAAGTGCCATTGCCTCCTTCCAAGGCTGAGAGAGATTGGCTCAAGGTCATCTAACTGGCTTTGTGCCTGTCAGTACTAGAATGGACAGCTGGTACCTTAATCACTGCAAACTGGCTCTCTTAGAAAAGCAAGCAAATAAACACACTCTTGGCTATATACTAGTGGTTAGTCAGTTAATTTGATAATTCAACCTTATCTTTTTTAAGTTATACCAAGGGTGCAGAATCCCTTGCACTCTTGCTCCCATCAGTTCAAAATAGCATGATTGACAGACCAGAATGATGTGAGCCACAGTACAATGACATCTAAAGGACTATAGGTTCCAACCCTGAGTTTTAAGATACACATGGTATCTTCTAAAATAGCCTTGGTATAATTGATACAGAGATAGATAAAAAATGAATAGTTGCGAAAACATCATGGTAAAAATTGACATCCCTTCACACAATAATCTCCCGTTTTAGATTCTATGAAAAGCGCTTATGAGACTTTAGAGGGTCATGATGTGCTGCTGTGCAAAATAACAAATCTCTAAATCCTCCTAGTAGGATATTCACAGTTGATCTATTATAGCCAGTCCCAGCAGTAGTAACTTAGGGTTTTAATTTCCTCACTCGTCCCACAGGCTTGCTCTATTCAGCTAAATGGTTCTTAACAAAACTTGGCAATGCAAAGAATTTTTTTAATGGTCTGTCCCATAGGTGTTTATTGGCAAGAGGTGGAGAAGGGAAAGAAAAAGAAACAGAATGAGCCAATGGCATGTTACGCCGTTTTCAGAAATCAATTAACTTCACTCAGAAAGGATAGTAAGTGTCTAGCTAAAATATCTTTTTCAATATGTGAACGTAAATCAGAATTTGGACGTTTTAGACATACGTAGCAGCATGTCTTCTTCTTTATCTTATGCAAAGGATTCACACTTACCCACTACATTCTGGATCTCAAATGAGACCTGTCTCTTTAAGAGCATATCTGGAAGCTTTTCTTCATGTTATACATAGATGAAAAGTCTGCTTTTCAGATAAATGCAGTCTTAGGAAGCTTTGGCTAAGTTAGTTTAGCCATCCATATAGTTTTCTTGGTAAAAAATACAGGAGGTCTTTATTATTATCTTCTCCTTGGCATTAGGAATTGATTAGTTTACTGCCATTGTCAGTAAAGTGATTATCCATACACAGTTCTGTATAACTTTATATACAGTTACTGCCCTATACATATGCCTGGTAGCTTCAGCTGGTTAGCTGGAATGACCTTCAGGTCTCGGATTACCCTGCTGAGAAAATAGACTTTTGGCATATATTCCTAATGTTCTTTGCTCACCCCTCCCAAGAACCCCCTCCTGTCATGATGAGGCAGCACAGCAGGAATTCTAGGAGTGGGGGTGGGAAAGGTATGATGATCATCCAGGTTTATGTTCCTGCCACAGCATTAACAGGATTGAGAGTTGAATCTTATGTTAACAGCTGTGACAACATTTCCCACCCTGGCTATTAGGCAGTAGGTTCTGAACTGAACCACTCAAGATTAAACTAGACACAATGCAGAAAATGCACATGTAAGAAGTCACAGTTCAGGGTTCATTCATTCTAAAATATTATCAACCTCATGCAATTGTGTTGAAGACCAAAAATCTACCATTAAATCTTTGAGGAGAAGCTGAGTGAAGGACCAATGTACTGTAGATACTTTTTTCTGACCTAGGCTTCCCCAGCAGCACAAAGCCGAGTCCTTGTCCTGATAAACCCCTTTTATTTAATTTACAGTGAATTCCTCTCCAGCAAAGTCTTTCCCCTCCTACAGTCTTTCAAGATAGTTCACAATTACCAACCTTTAACAGGCTTGGAGAGTGGCCGGGCCAATATCTTTCAACAATGCTTGTCAAGAATGCAAGAATGAACTAATTGTCTCCTGCAAACACCCTTCCCCCTTCGCTCCTCTTTTATTCCCTATGGGAGGGGGCATTCACCATCCTCCTGTGGCCTTACTCCCAAGTCAATCTGGGAACAGGCTCCAGCTGTTTGTCTGCCTCACTGAGATCTGACTCCGAAGGCAGCTGATAACTTTCAGACAGCCCTGGCCCCATCTCTGCCTCTGATGGAGAGCACTCGCCAGAGCCTTCCCCAGACTCCAGGACTGGCCCATGTTCCTCCCCAACCTCTTCATTGTCCGAATCTGCTGCCAGCTCTGCTGGTGGCTGGTGGGTCACAACATGGATAAGCCAAGAATGTTAGGTTCCAAAACACCTCTTCCCAAAATTGGGTTTATATAATCCATGGATTGACTTACCAATTGCATATACAATAATACTTTTTAAAATACCTGTACATCCTTTACGTACTTGCAAATAAGCCATCCATGGATAAGCCAACCTTTGGATTGTTAGCCAAAATGCTATGAAAAATGTGCCAGCCACAGATAAACCGTGACACTTAAAATTAACTGTGAAAATTAAAACATGAAAATATTGAGGATTAGCTTATCCCCTGGTGACATATTTTTCATGATATTTTGGTTAAAAATGCAATGGTTGACTTATCCACAGGTATGCACAATAATTTAACTTAGAGAACACTGTAAATATTTACAATGTTTATTTATTAAATTTATTTTGACTGCCTTCTCAGTTAAAAGCAAATTGTTTTGATCTAAAGCTAGCCATAACAATAAAAACACAATAGGGATTTCACAGACACAGTAACCCAGGTTTGGGAATTGAGTCCCTTCATACAGGTCTTTTGGATCTCCAGAAGAGTGGGTACATACAGATTGATTCTGTTTTACCCCTCACATTTCAGATTGATAAAATAAAATAAAACCGGAAGGTGCTACTGCAAACATGCTCTGGAGGAGAAGCCACATTTTTAGATGAGCATCTTAAAAAAATCTCTTTGTGCTAATTTAAAAGCATTTGGTGTGACAAGGACATTGCCAAGTAACATTATCTTGTAGGAAAGAACTTTGTCTTGAGTAGCTACTGCTTCTGAGTTAAATTGTAGACAAATGCTTTTCTTCTGGGTCACTTTAGGAATCAGGGTCAGAAGTTATACTATACAGGATTTTAAAAGTAAGTGGGGCGGTTAAACAAATTAGTAAATTTGTCCATGAATAAATGACTTTAAAATAGCTGGAGGTTTGCACACTAATCTGAAAGTATTCTTCCCAATTGAAAATTTGGTGACTTTTAGATTCAATAAATTAAGACCACCCGACCAGACTGTTTTGATAGCTAAACATTGACTCAAATGAAAGTTGCTACTGTGATCTTTCAAACAGCTTTCCTGAAGTTGTCCTTGGTTGGCATTTGCGAATAAATACTGATCTGTTCTTAAAAGTTTGTTATCTGTTGTGAAGCTGGCCATCTGGTGCAAAACTTTTGAAAAACAGAGGAGTGGTAAAGTGTAATGCTAAAACTCAGCTGATGGCCTATCTGAGATACTCCCATTTCCTGTACGTACTTAATATTGTAATTAAGGACTTTGAATAGTGTGAGAGCCGCAGTGGCGCTGTGATTTGAGTGCAGTACTGCAGGCTACTTCTGCTGATCACCGACTGCCAGCAGTTTGGCAGATCAAATCTCACCAGGGTCAAGGTTGACTCAGCCTTCTGAGGTTGGTAAAATGAGGACCCAGATTGTTGGGGGCAATATGCTGCCTCTGTAAACCTCTTAGAGAGGGCTGTAAAAGCACTGTGAAGTGGTATGTAAGTCTAAGTGCTATTGCTATATATGGAATCAAACCTAATTTAAAGAACGTAATGGTCTTACAGCAAAATGTATGTGAATTGGTGAAAAATGTCATGTCAATCAAATTGCATTCCCTTTCAGCATTTAGCATACTTAATAGCATTGGTACTGCTATTATTGCTCAATTATTATTATTGAGAGCAATAGTTCATACATGCTGTTTGAAGTCTTTTTAAATTGAAGTATAAATAAAATAATATAAAAACTAAAATAAATATAACAACAGATTGCAATACCACATATTTCTCTTTAACTAGTCAACAAGTCTTGCCACATGAATAACTACTATCTTAGCAGTAAGATGTTTGAAGTAGGCTGGTAGAAATTCATTGTCTGGTAGAAATTGAAACTTAGCATTATAGATTAGTTTGGCTTTTGAAAAGCAGCTAAGAAAGAAGAGAATAAAGAGGCCCTTCAGGACTACTTGCATGGATCATAAGCCCCAGGTTCCCTGCTTTCCTTTAAAAATGAGGTAGTTATTAATCATGATATAAATGAGATATAAAACAAAATCCAGTCAGTTTTCTACCAGCTTGTAACAAAAGGCTGCCCTTATTTTTTCAATATTGCTAGTCAATAAATGAACAGCCTTAACAATGAATGACATACATACATACACTTGTGAGAAGCTTTTGTATTTTTTTTTCTTGACAATGGTGATAATTGGGTGGTAACATAAGGAGCACAGACAAGAGTTTGCAGTATTTCTAACTTAATCTTCATAAAAAGAATTGTGATTTTTCTGAATTACTAAAGATTTGCTGCCAATGAGTACTGATAAAGTCCATTGTTTCATCCATGGAATCATAATACTGGAAGGAAATAATTTATCTTTCAAGTCTAGATAAAAGCATCCATGATGGATGGTTATCTAATCTCTGTTGGCAAATATCAGGTGAAAAAAGTCCACCTAGTCTGAATAATTGTTGTCCTTGTTGAATTTCTGCTCGAATGCTTTTTTCTTAATTTTACACTGGAATTTCTATTTCTGTAGTTTAAATCCAAAATCTCTGGGAGGATAAAAAAGAGGTCTTTTTTCCCTACGTCACTAGATAATTTAAGACTGCTTATTATTTGCCATCATTTTTTCTTCTCAAGGCTAAACATTCCTTCAGTTCCTTCAATCTCTCATAGTAGGATAAACCAGTAGTTTTAAAGTTTTTAAGCACCTGATGATCCTTCTCATTCCTCTTCTCTGAACTGTTCTGGGCCTCATCCTCACGTCTAGCTAACTGTAGCACAAGAAAGTTATGCTAATATCAGTAGATACTAAAAGATTTGTTCACATGACATTGCCATTGTCTTGTTCCTGGCCCACCACATTTTAAAGTCATCTTTAGCTGTTCCAGTTTTAAAGTGGTGTTTTCTCTATTCTCTATTCTCCTGTAATGCTTATTAGCAAAGTTCATGATGATATTGTCTAGGATTGGGAACTGCCCTGCTTTTATTGGACTGCTGTAGTGCATTGCCCTCCCACTTCCACCCTCCCTGACTCTGATCAGGTATTATGAAAAAAAAAGGCATACCGCAATCACATGGCTGCAATTTCCATCTTGATCTCCCCATTACAAACGCTCCTGGGCAATTCTGAGTGGGGTTTATACTCAGAGTTAACATTTATTCAGAGAATGCTAGCCCTGAACTGAGTAAGTGATTAACTGAAAATCTGGCAAAAAAGGTGAGGTTCTATCACCAATAACTGATAACAAATCTTCTGACAGAGTTTTTGTTTGAGTGTAGATTTTTTTTAAAAAAAATGTTGTGATGGGTGCTGCAACGTTGCCTTCTGTTACTATCTTCCAATGATGAGAATTACTCCACCAGCTCTCCTTTATTCTTATTAGATTATATTTGTCTTCCTGCAGTAAATTCAAGTTCATGTTGTTCATTTTCCCTATTTGGAACATTACCATAAACAAAAAGACCAGAAAAATTATGAGCAAGCACTCTTTCTGAGTTTTCATTGTGTAATTCCGTTATAACAATCCATCCACTTCCTTCTATAGTACATAAAATGTGAGATTTTTTACTTCAGGGTTTCCACCTCTCTTAACACTTATAGCAGTGGTTCTCAACCTGTGGATCGGGACCCCTTTTGGGGTCGAACGACCCTTTCACAGGGGTCACCTAAAACCATCAGAAAACACATATTTTCGATGGTCTTAGGAACCGAGACACCAATTTTATGGTTGGGGGTCACCACAACATGAGGAACTATATTAAAGGGACGTGGTATTGGAAAGGTTGAGAACCACTGGCTTATAGAATCATCTGTAACCCTACTTAGCAAAACTCACTGTGCCTTGGGGCAACTAATTTTTATAACCCTTGTGAAGTGCAGACTTCTCATGCCAACAATCCATCATTCAGAAATTCAGATTGTAATCCCAGAAATCAACTTTGAATCATTGTCAATACAATTTCTAAAGCTAGTCAGTTGCCTATGTTATTTTTCTCTCTCTTTCCAGTTCCTTGTCATTAATTGGAAGGATGGATGAGAACAACTTAAGAATAAAGAAGAATAAAGTTCAGTAGATTTGATAAGTCTTGGGAGTTCTTTACTCACATCCCTATTCTATGCCCCTGACAGGAAGCAAATTTTATGATATGATGCATCTATTTCACATCCATTAGTTTTTGATCATTATAGCAGGAATTTGCTAACTGTAATGACTCATCTTTTAGTCTTCTGGCAGGGCACAGCTGTATCCCCTCTATTTTCAGAAAGCTATCATTCTGTCTCCTGTTCAGCAAGGTCTCCTTTTCTTCTCTGAGTCTGTTTCTTTTGAAAGGACCTGATAGCTGTTTTTGAGTTTTAACAGTGCAGAATATCCTCTAGGTTTCTTATTTCCGGCTGCTGTCATCCTCTGACTTTGTTCCTTCCTTTATTTTCCTCTCTCTTTCTTCCAGAGAATTGCTTCCTCTGTCATCTCGAGTCGTAACTCGTCCTTTGTTTGGTCTAATAATGTACAGCATATCCTCTTTTCCAACCTGAAATGTGGCTACTCTGTGTTCTACTTCTCCGACATTTTCTTCAATGGCCACCAGAAACCTGAATACAGAATTTACAAGCTTGTTTTCGGAGAAAAACAAAAACATGCCACAAACACTGCAGAATAAGTTCAGATTCAAGTTTGTTTGTTTTTGTTTCTATTTCTTTTTAAGTCAACAGTAGTAGAAAGCTCTTATTCTTGTTCCAAACTATTTGGTTTGAAACATCAAAACATCATAAAAAAATCAGATGGTTAGTGAGACTGCAAATATTAAATAGCTCAGTATCATTAAACCTACTTATGCAATCCAGTGCTTGCCATGCAATCCCTTGATCCCTTGGTTTTGTTGTAGCTTTCAGTGGGGAAATGTGGTGGGTGTGAGTGTGAAGCTCACTGCAGTAACTACAGTAAGCAATTTATTAATGACTGCATGAGTTTATGAAATATCTTCTCTAGTTTCCTGTATATAACTTTTCCTATCCTATTACAAGTTTTGGTACTGAAAGTGGCCTTCTGATATTCTTGATCAACAACACAGAGTCAGCACTGAGCTACAAAGTCCACCCCTATATTACATACTGGTTTTCTTTAAATGGTGTTTATTATTTCTATGGGTTGTTGTTTGTGCATACTATGCATATACAACATACTATTTTATGACGATGCATGTTTTCCTCCGTTTGTCATTTTGAGGTGTGGATGAAGCAATCCTTCACATGGGAGGCGTGAAACACCCCAGCATGGTAGGCTGAGTCCTCATACTTTGTCTCCCAGATCCATTAAGTCTTTCCATTATAGTCCTGCCTTTTATCCTGGAGTAGCAGCTTGGTAGCTCTGCTGCCATCACATACCTTCTAACAGGTGTCGTAACTGGTGTGCTCTCTCCCAATTTTAGATGTATGAGAGACACTGCCTTTTAGAAGAAGAAAACTTTTTCTCTGTTTGGAAAAGGAAGGATTAAGAGGCATCTCCTGAGTGTCCATGCTGAATGCCATGCCTTAAAGAAGATATACATTTTCTAGCATTTATATGGACACAGAGGCAGCAGTGTTCTGAATGCAGGCTGGCCACTCACAGCACAGCAAAACACAACTGTGTTTTGTACCTTTGCATTGAGCTTTTTTTGTCTCTGCAGGACTGCTTGCTTCCCCATTTTGGGAGGTAGAAAAGATGGCAGCTCCTTTAAGAGGCTCCTTGTATGTACTTCTCTGGCTCTATGAAACTCTAAGATTCAAAATTAATTGCTCAAGATGTTGAAGCATGGACTTATGCCCTCTGTATAAACATATTCCTGGTTCTAAACTGAGTTAAAACATAGATGATTTTTAAAAGTTACTTTGGTGCCTACACTCCACCAGAAAGCCAAAATTTAACTTCAGTAGCAGTTCTTGATACAAAGTCCTGCAAAAGTGTATTTTTTGGACAAGTGAGGATGTGATTACTTGTTTTCAAACATTATTTTATGACTATATTCAATGACAAGAAGAAGCTTGTTTCCAAGACAACAAGATTCAAACGTCAACAACTGACACCTTGAAGAGAGGCAACTTGTCTTTCAATTCTTTGTGGAAACTCACAATTTGATGGGCACAATGCCAAAAATAATTAGAGTATCTTTGTAAACCCCATAAGTGCATCAGCTATACCGATTTTCTCACCAGAAAGCATGAAAATCAAATCAAAGCTTGAATATGATCCACTCTGCTGAATATTCTCTACCTCTTATTCTCCTTTCTTTTCTCTTTCCCCTGTTCATAGGCATATAGACATACACAAACCACACACACAAATGCACCAGAAGAAGAGGAAAAATGGAACCATCTCAACTGAGAGAATACTAAAAGAAAAAAGTCAAGCAGCAGCTTTGTTATGATGGAGCCTTCTAGTAAAATAATAAGTGGGCAGGGCAATCAAATTTAAAGCAGTATTCCCTAAAGCAAGGTCAGCACTGCTAGAAATGCTCATTTCGTTTTTATTTGCTTTTCCTGTGAGGTATCCTCGCTGGCTATAATTTCCAATTCTTTATGTTGAGATCGAGAGATTTGTGCTGTGCAGCATAAGAATCAATTTAGCCATTCTGGCAGCATGCCAATCTTTATTACATTATTTGTTACTCTCGTGTTATTGCAAAATAAAATAACTGCTCTATAGGACAAATTAGTTACTTTTTATTCCCCCCCCCTTGACCTTGAGCTCCAAGCACCCACCACCTTCTCCTCTGCACCTGCATGCAGATAATGATTTTCTGTGTTAGAAAAAAAGAGAGACGTAACTACAGAATCTGTGCCAAAAGAAATTATTGATTCTATGGTGGGGAACTAACCAGCGGGCTAATTCCATTCTGCAGCAATAATAGTTAAAGCAAACTGGGACCTTGAAATTGCTAGGATGAAGAGGCCAAGCAGTTTGTACACAAGTGGGATAAATAACCTTGCAAGATTGGAACTTTACAGGTGGTTAAGCAGGGCTTCTTCTGTACAATTGCCCTTTTGCATTTTTTTTATGGCATCACATTTCCGCACCTGTAAAAGAAGAATTAAAGCTAAGGTCCCATAGAATCAATATCCAACCATCCATCTCTTCACTTACTCACTCACTCACTCACTCCATCATAACCTCAAAAGACTCCCGGCGTTAATAATAATAAAAGCATCCAAGCAAATATCAAAATGAAAACATCCACAGTAAAACAACAGTCATATGGAGTTAGTTTTATGGTGGAATAAGAAGTAATATTGTCATCCAAATTATTTCCCAAATATTCTATGGAAAAGTTGTTTTAACTTCCCAAAGCTAAAAGAGAGGGCCCAGCATAATTTGATGAGAAAGATTGGCAATGAGGATCAGAACCTCCAGGCCTTAACTTCCGTTGCCACCTGAAAAGTGAGGAATCACCAGCTTTAGTGGGGGCACCAGTTGCAGCTCCTATTGGAGAAAAAAGACCTCATGACTTGGTGTTAGGAACTGGGAACTTAGGAACTAGCCTTGAAGTAGCAGGTCCACTAGTTTGGTTTCCTTCTGAATTCAGAGTTACTGCTGCATAGGGAGGCAGAGGCCATGGCTGGGTCCTTTCCCAGCTTCAGTTGGCGCATCAGTTGCAATCTACATAGAGCAAAAAGACCTTGTGACTTGGTGCTTAGGAACTTGAGAATCTCTTTATCCAATTGGGTTCAATGTGTCCCCTTAAATAAGTTATTCAAGGAGAATAAATAGCTTTTGTGTTTATGTTGTGATCCTCATTTGATTGATATGATTCATTGAGATGGAAGGATTTTAGTTATTGAGATGAGCCACCTGCTCTGTATATAAAGCCAAATTAAAACATCCCAGATAGATGGCTCTCTGGCTTTTGCTTTAACATCATCCACTATTTCCCCCCCCCCCCCGCCGCCCACTCTCCGTAGCTTAGGATGCAGTTCAACTGGTTCTGAAAATGTAAACTGATTTGAAGGAAAGATATATTTCCTAACCATGTACGTATCAAGAGAAGGGAAGGTCAAGAATGCTGGACTATAAAAGCTACTGTCAAACTTTCTAGAACGTATAATGGAAGAGTCTTAATACATTCCTATTCATCTTGATATTTGATTACCTGGAATTTCCTGAGCTCCCTTGCAAAGTTCTTTTATTTATATACTTCAGGGTGGTTTTCTCCAACTTCTGTTGCAGCTACTCTGATAGAGAGGGCTTAGTGCAAAAATAGAAGTGTATGGAGTTCAAAATAGAATGTAGATCACTTACACCTCTTTACTATGGAGATTTCTTATCAGTGAGTGAACAATAGGGTGGTGATTAGAATGTGATTACAGACAGGATGTGTGCTCTGAAATCCAAGCATGAATTAATTTGCACTTTTATAAAGTTGTACTCCAGATTTTAAAAGCAAGTTTAGGATTGAAGTTTTAAACTGAATTTAAAATTTTCACCTAACACTTTACTTGCATACCGAGGTATGTTTATAGTGACAGGCAAGTCTACTGTCATATATTCTGAGCAATGAACCCAATTGAATTGGGTTCAGCATACAACTCAGAAGCTCCATTTCAAAGCTTGAAAGGCCTTTTATTGAGTACATTGTATTGGCACTTAGAAAGGTGAAACTAGCTCTGGGTAATTCTGATGCTTCAGAGTAATAAAAAGAATAGAAACTTCCCACCCGCCTCAGGTGTCTTGGGTCACATTAACCAATCAGTCCAGCAGTAGCTCCTCCTCGGTCTCAGCAGATGTTCCTTGCTATGACCTTGGTTCACATAATGTGCCTGGTTTTGTCTAGTGGACTCAGGCACTGCATTCCAATCCTTTCTAGCTCCTCCTCCCCCCAAGAGTGGCAACTAAGAAACAAAGCGAAAGTAAATACAGCTTCAGGTGAAGTCGTTTCAAAGTTGATATCTACATTACCAAAGGTTTCCAGCATGTCTAGGACTCTCTTCCTCCAACGACCAAAGGAAAGGAGAATGTCAGAATCTCATGTAAGTTTTCTGTCTCCTCTACTCACCCAACTTCCATTCAATGGACGAGGGCATGTTTATCATTAAGATTCACAACAGCGTGGCATTGTCTGTTCAGATATTCAAAAACATGCTCTTTAGTGTTATGAAATGAATTTGGGTTCCTCGGACTAAAAAGTTTTGGAAGAAATGTCCATCTGGGTTCAGTTCCAAGTGGGGAAAAAGACGCTGGGAACATGGAGACTGCTTGGAAAGACGGTTTTTAATGGTGGACAGGACCACATGGTTCGAGGTCCTGGGGGCAAAGGGAAGAGATGCTGAGAGTGCCCTGGTTTTATGCCATCTCTGGTCTTTTGAATTTGAGCTTGAATTCTGACTGGTTGTCAGACTGCCATGGAGTCATGCAGGGGTAACTCTGTAGGCTGTCCTACAGGTAGAACTTTGTTATGTAGAATAGACTGGCTCAGGCCTTAATGCTCCATTGACAAAAGTGGGGGGCTGAGTTTCTGCCTCCCTTTTAGGGGAAATATCCTATCCTTTTAATATTTCTTAAAACATTTCATTTTTTCTAGGAGAGAGGTGGGTGCTAACTTCCTATAAAAGTAAGGGGAAAAGATGAGCACATGATACAAATCATAGGGCAGTGATGGCTAACCTTTTTGCCATCGCGTGCCAAAAGCGGGGGAAGTAGGTTTGCTATCATGGTCATAGGGAGACCAGATAAATATTTTAGAAATAAAAAGGTTAACATGTCACTCTAACAACACAGAGCATTGAAAATCCTTGAAAGTGGTTAGTCTATAAGCGGCACATGGTTACCCTGTAATAAATATCAAAGAGCAAGATGTAAAATGTATATCTATTTAGAGAATGGTTGTGGGTTTTGTGTTAGAGTAGGAATGTTTCCCATTACAAAAAAAAAAAAAGATCACCAGCTATTCCAACCTTCCATTTTAATGTGAATTCCCCAGAGTATTAAGAGATGCTATAAATGCTGAAATTTGCAGACATTTCACATAGGATTAGTTAAGGAACTGCTGGACATTTACATGTGAGGCAGATGAGCTTTGCTCCTCTTGTTCTTCCATATAAATAAATCATTCATGATGAAGTAAGTTTAAATTGGTATCACTCCACCTCCTATTGTGGCTATAAAGGGACTAAAAGACATGAATACCAGCCTGGGGGGTTATGCAGCATACAGCATAAGCTATGTTAAAAAAATATACACTGTACCAACTGATGGATTGGAAAGTGTTCCCATTATAGTCAGGCTCATAGCTCCTCCTGATGTCCTTGCCCATGAGAAAGAGAGCTGCTCATGAATTTATGATACTTATTGTTGAAATAAATCAACTATAGCCGATCTTGAAAGGGGAAATCCTCTTTGGTGTTCGGACTTGAAAATTATGACTAAAATTCCAATGATGCTTATTTCTGTTTAGGATTTCCAAGTCAATGCAGAACTATTTTGATAAGAATGTAGAAAACTATAAATCAATTCAATTTATTTTGTTCAAGACACAAAACAAAGAATAAAACAAAGAAAAAATGTCCTTTCAATACCAACGATGTCAACATTTTTTAAAAAAGAGATCCATGTGAACATATTACCCAATGGAATCTGAGGTAATTTTGTTTGTTTGTTTTGATAGCCTTTGATAACCCATGCAATATTGCAAAAGAAAGTTAAGGTAAGATTCACCAAATGATCCTGGGATGAAGTAATAGAGGAAAGGGGATAATTTTTTGACTGTCTTCATGAAAGGAATTATTTGGCAACATGAAAAGGATGGGTTCAACAGCTCTGAGAGATAATTATATGAGGAAAACCTCAAAAAGTTACCCATGAGCCACTTGCTTAAAAACCCCATTAGAGAAAAGTTGAGTATAATCCAAAATGAGTTTTTGGGGAAAGGAAATAAGAACAAATAAGCCACAAAGTGACATATAAGCACATTGCAAAGTACAATAGATAAAGCCAATTGAGTGGTTAGGGGTTGTGCCACACATATATATCTTTTGAATATAACCATCTAAAGACTGAAAAAAGGGCAATGTTGTCTTAAGGTGATTGGTACTGTTGGGAGCACTGTAATAAATGAAGATTTTATTTCTGTGGTAAAATTTCTGCGGTGTCCATAAATACCTTCCCCCGAAATGTCATGGAATATTTTACTCTAAATTCAAGGTCATCTTGTTTCTATTTATTTTTTTGCTGATGAAATAACTTTGGAAAAATGGTTGTTTGCTCTGAAAAATATTTGTACAATTCAATGAATGCCAAGTTCATTTCCATAGTAATCATGTTTTTTTTTCAAAAAAAAAAAAAAAGGCTCCCTGCCAATGAGTATCTATTTAAAATATACGCACAAAACAATTTCCTTGCATTGGCTGCAGCTCAACCCACTTGTTTTGTATATACGCTTAACAGTAAAGTCAGTGCAATATAGATATCTGTTATCATGGCCTTAGAATAAGGTTATGCATATATTACCATCTTTAAAGCGCTCCATGGCATAGGACCTAGTTATCTGCAGGATCGCATCCTACCACACACGTCCCTACGACCAATCCGCTCACACAGGGAGGGACTCCTCCTGGTGCCGTCCGCTAGGCAATGCCAGCAGGCGACACCTAGGAGTAGGTCCTTCTCTGTGATGGGCCCAACCCTCTGGAATGACCTCCCCCCCGACATTCGAACTACCACCGACCTCCGTTCCTTCCGTCAAAAATTAAAGACTCACCTGTTTCAATCAGCTGGCCTGGCACTCTCTTAGTTTTGCCTCCCGGGGATATATTTTAATTGGGTTTGGGTATTTTAATTGGGGATGTTTTTTAGGGTTTCTATAGTATATTTATTTCTTGTACAGTCTTATCTCCTCCATCCAAATGTTTAGTATTTAATTGTTTTATATTATTGTATTTTATGCATTTTATTTGACTGTACACCGCCCCAAGTCCCTTTTTGGGAGAGGGGGCAGTTTAGAAATCCAATAAATAAATAAATAAATAAATTATATCTCAATATGAACAATATTGTTAATTTTCTCCATGAAAATCTAGCCCAAAATCCATTTCCAAGTGTTGTGGGGCTGGGCAGGAGAGAATGCAGTATTTTGGGGGTTCGGAAGAGATATATCCTGCCCCTTCCATCTTACACCCCACTCTTGATCCAGGAAAAATGTAAACCAACCATTAGGTTGGCATAAGAAAAGTCATCACTATTGCTTATAATAAGAAATATATTATTGATTGAAGCATTCTGTGTGAACATGTGAATGTTTCTGAGAGTGGGAATCTATCCTTTATTATCCTAATATAGTAGGTTTTATAACTATCACTTTCCTATATTTATAAAAAATTAATTACATTGCTAGGCAAACCCTAGTACCTAACTAACTGTATCCTATCAGGCGGAGAATTAAAGAAAAACAGAAGAGATTAACAGTCCCATGAAACAAAGGCAAGTGGCGTGATAGACAAAGTTATGACCTTAACCTTCAATCTACACCTCTTGCCCTCTTGCATTCAATAGGTCATGGGATGCTGAAAGTCAGTGTCATTGGATTCACACTTCCATAAAAAAAGCCAGTTTAATAATAATAATCCAAGAAGGAAGCAGAAAGATGAGTCTTTACTTTGGTCCCCTTGAAATGTGAACAGCAAATAATGTGGAATTTCTTATCTGTGGCTTTTCTGAGCAGCGACCCCCAACCTTTGTGGCTTGGTGGCTTGACTGGGGGGGAGAGGAACAGGGGCACATGAATGGTGGATTGGCATGCAGATGTGCAGCCCTTGTGCAAGCAGTGGGCTGGTAGGCATGCACTCAGCTCAACTTGGACAAGTGGTGGGCTGGTGCACTCATGCATGAGTACCCACCAGCCCACCATTTATACAAATTGAGCTGTGTGCATATGCTCACACACTCCAGCCAGCCATTCATGTAGCCCAATTCCGAATAGGACAAGTCTTTGAAGTGGGCTGTGGCCTGGGGGTTAGGGACCTTTATTCTAGAGCACCAGCCTTTCTATCATCAAAGTTTTCTAAGTACAATTTAAACAACATATGAATTGAGGAAGGTGCTCTGACTATTTAAGGTTACCAAAATGTTGCCCTCCTGGAAAATTATCTCCAATCATGGGGAATCATCAGACAATCAGAATGTGTGTTCTTTGAGAGGTAGATGATCACTCCACTATGGAATTCCAGGTGGGAAGGCAGGATGAACCAGACTTACCTTCCAATGGCTGTATAGACTATTCCATGCAAGTTTATGCAAACAGGTTTTGCTACAAAAATTTGCTTGAAGAGGATGCGCCAACGTCGTGAGGATACGGACGTGCGGTCTCGATGCTCCGAGACCGCCGCCGATACTTTTGCTGCTGGGCGGTCCAATCGGACCTAAGCCGTCCCGAAGAGACGGTGAACAGGAAGACTACGTCTTGCTGATCTTAGGGACCCCGCAAAGTCCCTGATTGATCCAAGAGAAGGTTTTCAAGCTGGAGACAAAAGGCAGCCTAGGCTGATGAAGTTGGGGTGGCTCCGGAACGGAAGGAAACGGAAAGAGAAAGTGTGTCCATCTGGTGAGGAATCTTTTCTGTTTTGAAAAAGACTGTCCCAAAAAAATTCTTTTTTATGCTAAATTAAATCCTTAAGCAGAAGAAGTAAGCTGCAAAATTGACCTGCATTGGATTGTTTTGGATAGTATGCTTTGTTTTGCTTTGTAATTACCCTTTGTGGATTGAAATGATGGCAACTTTTCTCTCTCTCCTCTTCTTAAAGTGAACGGACTGGTTTTTCTTCTTTGACTTTTTCTTGCTTTACTTTTTAACTTAAGGATTAAAATCTCCTTCCCTATTCTAACAAAAGTTTTTATTATTTGCTATTAAACTCCATTTAAGAACTTTGTTTCCCTTGAGCCTGAGACTACATCAGAGAATGAAAGGAAGCAATACTGCCGCTCGGAGGCTAGATGCTGGAGTTTCTGAAACTATGCATTCGTTCCTGTTTCTCCTTTGATTTCACTGTCTCTGTACTTCAAAGTTCTGTAATTAAAAGTGATAAGAGCCAAGGACATGAAGGGTTTACACAGGTGTCCTTTGAGAGCCTTATTGGCACTGGGAGAGGGGGAAAAATGGAACCCCTTTCTTGTGAAGATTACAAATGATCTTGTGTTTAAGATAAATATATATATTTTTAAAAAGTCTGGAAAGCTAGAGTGGCAGTAATTTACAATCTGGAAATATGGATCAATTTTCAGAAGAGGAAACTTTAATTTGGCAAAAGATTTGGGATGGAATTCAAAATTTATTGGAGGTAACTGGGAGTATTGAGAAGAAGATGGAGTTTATACTAGAAAAAAATGATGGAGATGGAGCCCCCAAAATTGAAGAGAAAAATGAATACAAAGATAAGAAAACTAATGATTTGATTTGTGGAGTGAAAGTGGTTGAAAGTGAAAAAATGGGAGTATGAAAAAGGGAATTTGATGGACTGGAGCTCTACCCCAAATTTCAAGGCACAGAAGAAGAAAAAAGGGAAAAAATGATGGTTTTAAGGAGAGAAACCTTACCAGAAGCACGATCGACAACCAAAGATAAATTAATTAAAGTAGCAAATGGAGGGCACTGAGAGATGCAACAAGTAACAAGGTGCGGAGAGATGGCCATAAAAACTTTACTAAGGAAATAAACAGAAGACTAATTCCACAAATGGCAAAAGAAATAAGATTATATGCCTTCTGGAAGGATACAGGTTGATATATGAAAGTTGATAATAAAAAAGTAGCTAAGTTTGGTGATTAGTAAGTAGGAATTTAGTAATTTTTAGTAATTTTTAGCAAGTAGATTGCTTTGCTAAATAAATAGTTGATAATGGTAACAAGGTACATATTTATGTTGGCTGGAGGTGAGGAAGTTGGATATAAGTAATAAATGATTTTGTTAACAAATATTAATAACAACAAAAATGAAATGATAAGAGATATAGTTAATGATATATATATGTACTGGTTTAACATAAGGAATTTGAATATAAATTGCAAACAGTGTCTTGGAAAAAAGGCTTAGAAATTTTGTTAATTAATTCTTATTTTGAATATGTTATAAAGGTGTAATGTTATTGGATATATGAAAGCTGATAACAAAAAATTAACTAAGTTTTATAATTAGTAAGTAGTAATTTAGTAACTTTTAGATTGTTATGTTAAATAAATAATTGATAATGGCAATAAGGTACACATATGTGTTGGTTTGATGAGAAGAAAATGGATATAAACAGTAAAGGATCTTCTGTTAACCAATATTAACTATAACAACTAATAATGGAATGATAATGATAAGGGATACAGTTAATGATATATATGTGTACTACCATAACAAAAGGAACCTGGACATAAATTGTAAACAGTGACTTGGGAAAAAAAGACTTAGAAACTTTGTCAACTAATCTTTATTTAGAATATGTTATAAAGGCTTAAGGTTATTGGATGATTTTTGTAATAATTAATGAAATGCCATCAGGTGGTTGTGTTTTTAATTATGGATTATTTTAGGCAAAAGGACACTAAAACAACTTCAGTCAAATGAGAACTATGCTATGTCGACAGTAAGATTCATTAAGAATCTTTGACATCTGATATGAATATAAGTAATGACTGTGGAAGAGATGCACGGAAGCTAATTGTAACCAATTGACACACTTTCTACAAGATGTAATGTAAGATGATGATTTTTTGGTGTGTTGTTTGTTTAATAAAAACTTCTTGCAAAAAAATTGTTTGAAAATTATGGTTTTGTAAAGCCCTGAGAATGTAGCAAGAAAGAGGGAGTATGTGATGCTAGGAGGCCAGTGACAAAGTCAGCTGATCAGATTGCAGTCTAAGCATCCCCTGTAACAGAAGAG
Organism: Natrix helvetica; assembly: GCF_964273705.1. Classification (NCBI taxonomy): domain Eukaryota; kingdom Metazoa; phylum Chordata; class Lepidosauria; order Squamata; family Natricidae; genus Natrix; species Natrix helvetica. The sequence goes on from NC_138548.1 coordinate 60,187,747, forward strand.
GAGCTCTACATTTCTTCAGTTCCACATATTACCGTTATTTTTGACTGTAGCAACAACCTTATACAGAGAATCCTATGGAAATGTGTAGGGAAAGCACAAAGATATGATACAACAAAGGAATGAATTCTTGTGCATATGATGTTTCATTTATTTTTTTAATTAATATTGACTGGTTTAAATTGGTAATAAAAAGGGAATTAAGATTTATATGGAGGGCAAAGAGCCAGAACAGCTATCAGTTTTTGTTTTGTTTTGTGATGAACTTAATGTGCCTCTAAGAAAGCATCGTCTTTATTATGAATAACAGTTTCCATCCATTTAATAATGACCTCGGTTTTTCTCATGAGAATAACACAATTATCAATCTGTCACTGCATTTTGTTGTAGAGCAAGATAGCACTTCCTGTTAAGCTTAATCATTTCTCCCATCTGTGGAATGTTAGTCACTCCGGAAGACACCTGCTTTCTGAAATGTTCTTTTTATGGATCTGATCCGTGGCAGCTGATTGTGTGTGAAGCATTATGGAACTGATTTAGAGGAAAAAGGGCTTCCTATCAGGCATGTAACTTAGTAAAAACATCTACAAATTAAACAACAAAAGAAACATTGGTCACGCACATGTGAAATCCATGCAAATAACTGCACTGAACATTTACAGCAGAATTGATTTTAGTAAATACTCATTGTAGATTGTGTCTGTCCTCTTCTGTCCCTATTAACATTTAATTTACTCTTAAACAGCAGCATATTTATTGAAATTTTGCAGATCCTTTTAGCACAGTTAGGCACATTAAGTTTATTGACTGAGGTTTTAGATTTACCCTGGAGAAATTAGATTAGGTACCAACAAACAATCTTCTAATTTCTCATTTGAGTCACCTCAAATATATAGTGCTTCCAGTATTGTTGTACTTTAATGAGCATTAGTATAAGAAGTTTAAATGCTCTCTATGTTTTTAAAAAAATTGTACCCTAAAAGCAGTGTGACACGGAGAAGGTTAGCTAAAGTTCTTTGGGATAGGCTGAATGTGATCAGTTGAAAGTATGCTTATGGATGAAAGAAAGAGCTCGTTCTATTAAATTGGATACAGAAATATTCATAATGTTCATTTCCCCATTTTTATTATTGATTTTGGATTTTATGGTACTATGGGATGCTATATTGAAGTTCAGAAGAGCAATATCGGATCCAGAGGTAAAGGAACAGAGTGAGGGAAAGGGCATGTTGTAGAGCAGAGGCTGGCAAATTTGTGGCCTTTAGCCTACTTCCAAAAGTCCTCTGGAAGCAATCTATTATTTATTATTATTATGTTATTTATCCACTTGTGTGCAAACTGCTTGGCCTTTTCATCCTAGCAATTTCAAGGTCCCAGTTTCTTTAAATACTACTGTTGCAGAATGGAATTAGCCCACTGAGTTTGCATGTGCATGTGCCAATAGCCCGTTGCTCACACGAGTTGAGCTATGCTTGTGCACTGGCCTGCTGCTCACTCAGACCGGTTCCCCTCTCCCCCAGCCAAGTTGCTAAGCTGCAAAGGATGGGGAACTGCTGGTTGAAATGGTTTTCCTTTCTACTTCCACTTCTTTTGTTTGGCTTCTTTCAGAGAATCATGGAAACCTGGTTGAATGTGTGATTCGGAATTCCATAATCCTAATCAACCATGGTACAAAAGTCCTATAGATAAATAATAAATCCATTTGGAACTTTACACATATAATTCTTAAGGGTTTATGTTATGTTTCTGATTTTTAATTTGAACTTTGAATTTTCTACTGACAAGGATCTAACAGGATCAGGATTCTTAAACTTCTTAAATTGGTATTTATTTATTACATTAGTATGCTGCCCGATTCCCAATGACTCTGGGTGGCTCACAACTAAAAACATTACTTAATTCCTTCATTTCTTTTGGTATCAGTAACATCTCCACTTGTGTCTGTCAAAAATGGATTCAGTCTTTGTGCCACCAAATCCTAGGTTGCGACTTAAATTATCACTGAGTTTATTTTAGAACTCATATTTTGAGCCTTAGATTTTATCAATGTGCAAACATGCTTTGCTAGAAGCTGAGATTTCTTACATCAGATTTCATTATCAGCCATCAGCTTCTACTCCAATATCCTCTCTGCTTTGAGGATTAGGGCCAACCTTCTAATAATAACACTGTTAGAAGGAGCAATGAGATCAAGAATAGGCAATTCCATTGAACCAAGTGTTTCTGAGTAAGGAGTCCTAAATATTCCTTAATAAGTGGTAGCTCAACTTGGCTTTGTATATAATGATTCTGCATGGAAGTATTTGAAATACATCCCCCTGTGGATTTTTTTTAACAGAGTGGGATTGATATTAGATTCCTCACCATTTATTTATTCCTACATAAGTGAAATTGACGCTAATATGGTATAACTATTTTTGCATATGTAGGTGTAAATTCAGTATTGTTCTTATTAATAAAGCTTTAAAGACAGACATAATTCTTTATGCAAGGATGGATGCTTCTTACCAATTTTGACTTAGAATAATAGAGTTGGAAGGGACCTTGGAGGTCTTCTAGCCCAACCCCCTGCTTAGGCAGGAAACCCTACACCACTTCAGACAAATGGTTATCCAATCTCTTTTTAAAACCTTCCAGTGTTGGAGCATTCACAACTTCTGGAGGCAAGTTGTTCCACTGATTAATTGTTCTAACTGTCAGGAAATTTCTCCTTAGTTCTAAGTTGCTTCTCTTTTTGATTCATTTCATCCATTGCTTCTTGTTCTGTCCTCAGGTGCCTTGGAGAATAGCTTCTTTGTGGCAGCCTCTGAAATATCGGAACACTGCTATCATGTCACCACTAGTCCTTCTTTTCATCAAACTAGACATACCCAGTTCTTGCAACCATTCTTCATATGTTTTAGCCTCCAGTCCCCTAATTATGTTTGTTGCTCTTCTCTGCATTCTTTCTAGAGTCTCCACATCTTTTCTACATCGTGGCGACCAAAACTGAATGCAGTATTCCAAGTGCGGTCTTACCAAGGCATTTTAAAGTGGTATTAACACTTCACGTGATCTTGATTCAATCCCTCTTTTTATGTAGCCTAGAACTGAGTTGGCTTTTTTGGCAGCTGCTGCCTACTGCTGGCTCATATTTAAATGGTTGTCCACTAGGACTCCAAGATCCCTCTCACAGTTACTACTGTTGAGCAAGGTATATACTGTACCTGTGCATTTTGTTTTGTTTTTTTGCCTAAATGTAGAACCTTACTTTTTTTGGTCGAACGTGTGGTCAAAGACCATCTAACTCTCAACAATCAGTTTTCATTCTGCCCAGGGATCATTCACCATTTATATTGATTGCTATGTTTTGCGTAGTTCATAGGAATTTCCTGCAAAGTTTTATATTGTCTTCCTCTTAATAACCAGAGCAAACAGAAATAAGTTGGATGCATCTGCATGCATTTGGAATTGGGCTCAGTTGCCAAATGTAGGGACCAGTCCAAGTGAAGCCAAATATAAATCTTAAATATAAGGGAAGAGAAGATGTTCTTTTTTCTTTGGTTGTTGATATACTTTGCAGAATGGTTTTATTTCTAAGAATATCATGAAGCATTAGCAAAGTCCAGACCCAACATGGCTGATTGTTATCGCCACTAGTCAGACTGGAGCCACAGTAGTCCGTAATATGACCTGGCCTATTGCTCTTCTACTAGTATCATTGATATATGTTTGTTAAAACTAATGTAGTTCCAGATATCTACATTTTAAAAATAGAACTGACCTTACAGGACAATTCTGTGTGAAGCAGAAAACCATTGTTAGTAGGTGTATCAGTGGTCTTCACACTTTCTGAGGTGGGCTGATACCTGTAGACACTTGGTACAACAGGAAAGCTAAGTCACAAAACATCTGCATGATGGACATGATCAATCCCAAAACACACAAGTTGTAATAGTCTTAAGAAAATTTAACATGCCTGACAAGCTAGCTATGAAACATATAACCTTTCTTTTCATTCAACTTCTTTTTTGCTCCATGGTTTCTACTGCAGATGATAGTCTCAGAGATATGTCATTTGGCCAAGAAACTAAATGTAAGGCAGAAGTCGGGCCTGAACCACAAAACTGAGCCCCATTCCTCCATTTCAAAATTGTAAAAAATACATTAGTAGTCATTTCAGAGAAGGCAAATGAGTGATGCTGAGAGAAAAAAACACATACAAACAAAACATCTATTTGTACAATTCATATCAAAACAAAGCAGAAACATGTTTGTATCAAAAGCCAAATATTGTTAATGCACATAATGTCTTTCTACCACAATATTTTTTAAAAAATCTTCTTCTTCCCCCTAGCCCTGTTTCCCAATGTTCCTTATCGCACACCTAGTTTACCTTTCCTCTTTTTTTTCTGACCAGCTGGATTTATATGATAGATTGCAGCAAGCTACAATTTCTATTTTCTACATCTGAGACCCACTAGGTCCGTAAAGCATTCTTGAAATACAGATATTGTGAGAGATTGGGGCCTCAATTTGTGGAATGCCAGTTTCCTAAATAAACTATTCATTCATGGAAGGGGGAAAAAAGTGTTAAATCATAGGTTTAGGGAGCCTAGCCAACATCAGCCAACATTTTCATCAATACCTCTGTGGGAAGGGAACCCTAGATGTTGATACCTTTTTAGATCTTATAATGCATTTCTTTCCCCCAATCCTATTAGTTATGGCATTGTAAGAGCAGCTGAAAGTCCCTGGTGTTCCAGTAACCTAACTTCATGTAAAACTCAACTTACTTTCAGCAGGGATTTTTTTTTAGATTTGGAAAGAGGAAAAATGCAAGGTATTGTCGGTTTGAATGTCTTAGGTACTGAACCCTCATAGGATTTATATCTGGCCTATGTATCTGGACTTTTCAGAGAGAAAATGCTGTTTTGGGGAGGTAAAGTAAAATAAAACAATTTATAAATAAATAATATGGCCACATAGATCTGCTTCTGTTTTCTACTTTCAGAATAGGGATGGCAACTTGCAAACTACAAGTCACATTTCTGCCATTAGACTCAGTGGATTGTTTTTAATGTTGTAAAGCTTAAATCAAAGCTTCTTCCAATAAACTGTTTCACATAACCTCCTAGCTTCATCTTCCCCTCTTCTGATTTTACTCTCACATTTCATAGAAAGATGATGTCTCTTTCCCTAAAAGGTTGACCAACACTCTCTCAGAATATCCCTAGCCCTCGATTTGTTCTACTGCAGATAAAAATAAATCAATTGTAGCTGCTAGTAACAATAAAACAATTATTTTATTACAGAAGTCAGATGAATGGACCCTGACCTTTTGAATGCCACACAAAAAGGGAAAGGCACCAATTCCATTGGAAGGACTCATAAAACCAGTCTTCGCTTAGTTCCCCAGTAACATAAGAGATTGTAACTGAAAAGTGCTCTTGAGTGTTTTGGCTCAGTCCTGACCCAATTGAATATCTGAGACAGTTTGGACCCCTCCCGGGTCAGGGACATTTTCACTGGTGTTCTTGGATGGGGTTGCACAATTTTCATTATCCTTGAACATTGGCTGTGCTGACTAAAATGATGGCAGAGTATGTACCATAAGTCCAAGCATCTAAAGGTGCTGTGGTTGGGAAATTCCTTCAGCCAGAATTAAATTTAATTGGACTATGGTTTAAAATGGGCTCTTTTGAGGATTGAATTCCCCATAGCTTCCTGCCTCTGTGGTTGATGTGAGGTAGCGCCACCTCCTAGGCAAAACAGCACAGCATTGAATTAACTGCTTGCATGCATCTCGATTTAAAATGGATTCAGTGATGCTCTATGAACAAACGGGTAACAGTTGTGTATCAATAGCCTTCAGAAGCAAATACAGTAGATTAGACATTAGAGCTAACAGTTATGCTTCTGAGCATCTTTAGGACAGTTCTGCACCAGAGGTGGGTTCCTATCGGTTCAGACTGGTTCAGCTGAGTAGGTGGTAACTTGGCCATGCCCCCAAACCAGTTCTATTGGCTGTACCATAGGCACCCTATCTTGTTTTTTGCTTCTGTGCATGCGCAGAAGCAATTTTTTTACTACTGCACATGCGCACATAGGGTGCATCAAGTGCGCGCGTACCTGAAGCGCATCCCTGAGCGAACCATCAGTAACAGAAGCTGGAGCCCACCCCTGTTCTGCACAATAATAAATTTGGGCCATTAGAATTGCTTGTCTTTTCAAGGCAGTCCCAGGCTCATTTGTGAACATCTCCAAATAAGACTGAGAAATAAAGAGACTAGGGCAGTGCAGAATTTGTAGATATTTCTCTCACCATTAGAAATGCTTGCTGTGATACAAGCATCTGTGCGGACGACATCAGAGCATTTAGTCTGGGACAGACAATTCTAGCTAGCTAGCCAGCCAGATCAATATAAGACAGCATCCTACATTCCTATGAATCTGGAAGAAAATGCTAGCAATTTCAACAAAATACCATTTAGAAGATTTCTAAGGGAAAGCTATTTATGATGATAGCATATAGCCTGAATTACTCCCCCGGAACTGCCCAGCCCTTAAAATATAGTCCCTAATGACTTCTATCTAGCTTCCACTGGGTTCAAAGGTTTAATATGAGACACACAAGAATCTATACCTTTATATTATCTGGCAGTCACTCATGTTTTCATTCCCACTGTAGCAGCTTTATATGATCCACTGCCCTATAACACCAAGAAAGGATTTGTCCACATATTATATGCCACTATTTTTGATATTTCTATTGCAGCATCCTAAACATTGTAATTTTGGCTATGAGAATACAGAAATTCAAAACAAACTAAAATAAAATTGAGCCTGACCTTCAGGAGAGTTTCTGATCCTAGCAAATACCATTTAAGACCGCTGTTGCTACCGCAGCCTTTTCTGGCTACAGGCACAGAGAGAAATAGGGAGAAATGAGCAATCAATTTGTTTATGGCAAGTTTTAGTGCTGCAGTGCTATAATAAAAGAGGTTTTTGCAGAAGCAGCTTGGTTCTCGTTGAGCAGCATTGTTTTCTGCTTGGTTTTGCTCCACAAAACGAAGGCTCTTGTTGACAAAAAATTAGCAGCTTCCCCAGGTTTCTGCTGATTTCAAGGAATCAACCCCTTGCAGCTCTGTGACACTTGGCATGTAGTTGCTCCTTTGCAAAATGACTGCTCCCTACGTGCAGTTGAGCACTTGGATTAAACACCTGCACTAAACAATTGGCAGAGCCCAAAGAGCTTGTTAGAGGCTCCATTTCCTGTGTGGGAATCACTTCAAATGAAATTAATGATTCTTTTCCGCACGCAAGACTTTTTTGCCCTAGGAAATCGACTTTATATATGGGAATATATATATATAAAATAAGCTACGGCATATATGCAATCCAGGAACATTATAAATTGACATCTGTATTATTTCTGTCAACAAGAGCCTGATAGTACTTACTGGTAGTAATTATGCAACTCAGTCCTATTGGCTGCAGAGATGGGACATCTTGCTTTGAAAAGAATCTGTGTGCAGAGCAAGTCCAATTGCATCTTGCTACTAGCCATGAAGGAAATAATTGGCATAAATCATTCCATCAGCATCTTGGCAATATATTGTTTTTCTTCCTCAAGAGTGCCAATTAGGAAGAGAGAATGCTTCTCTTCCTTCCATAATTCATATCATATATGGTTATTATTCAGAGACATCTACAGTAACTAGGTAGATAGATACAAATACACATGCATATGTCTGCTATACAGCCAGTCAAGATTATTATTCTAGATATATCAGTTAATTTTGGTATAGATAGAATCCGTTTGATCTAGTGGTTAAGTCTCCAGGCTAGGAACCAGAAGACTGAGTTCTAGTCCTGCCTTAAGTGTGAAAGCTGTCTGAGTGACTTTGTGTGAGTCACTGTCAACCCAACTCACCTCAAGGGTTGTTGTTGTTTTTTGAGGAAAATAGAAGGCAGAAAGAGTACTAGGTATGTTCATTGCCTTGAGTTATTTATAAAAATAATAAAGGTAAGATAAAGAAATCTAATTTTGATACACCATCATACATTTACATTGTGTATATAATTTTATTACAACACATTAATACCATACGTGATCATACTTTTATATATACAATAGATCAAGATAAGTTACGGCATATGATAATATCATTAGTTGAGTGCCCCAAAAAACCTTTTTAGATGACCCCAAAGTATGGGAAGGCTCCTATGAAATTTAAATATGAGAACCCGTCCTTTGAACTTAGTTAAACTTGTTCTGAAAGCCAGAAACACTGACATCAAGAGAGAATTATAAATTCCCCAATGGTGGCTTGATATTTTAGCAGCCCAATGTTCTGTAGCAGCTAGTTTCCAGACAGTCTCAAAAGCAGACATAAGTAGAACACATTTCAATAAATCAGTCTTGATTTAGCTAAGTTATGCATGATCATGCACAGATCCACATTCTTTCAAAAGATATACAGTATAATCAACATATCAGGTGAACCTAGGCAAAAATGTACCAGACTGTAACAGTTACTGAGTCACCTAAGATCAACTCATTATTAGGTACATTTACATTACAGCCTTTTTAAAAAGAATATAACTATACCTAAAACGGAATAAAATATCTGCTTCTGGGTTGGTCTTACTACTGGAGAGGAGCCCTTTGTTTAGATTAGGTTCTAATTTATTAGCCCACATGCAGATTTTTACTTATCTTGGACATCAATTTAGAACCTCTATGACCTTGTTTGAATGAGATGGAAAACCCTGAATGTACTTTGATCTTGTTTTAGGTATAAACAGTTCTGTCCCATCTTTATGTTAGGCAGTATAGTATGATGGAGAGCTGGAGCGGGCAATAGAGGATGGCGTGAAATTAGGTCTCCCAGCATTGTATGTAAAGTTGCTGTGGTGAAAAGAAGTCCTTTACCTAATTGTCCATAACTGGCCAAACACAATGTAGGTTCCTACCATATGCTATTGCTCTGTAGAGAGCACCAGCAGCTTCTAGTCACAAAAACCTATAGGATACAATGACACTTTCGCTTTCCTTTCAAATTTGAACTAATATTGAATTATCAGTGCATTTAGCTACCAGTGTTAATACCATATATACAAATTACAGAATAATCATAGAATCTTAACATTAGAAGGGATAACTTAGGCCAGGGGTGTCAAACTGATGGCCTGCGGGCTGGATCACATGCAGGCCATGCCCACCCCAGCTCCACAAATGGGAGAAATGTCATGAAATGTCTATTGAATGCTATTGAATCCAAACCCCTGTCCTGCAGCAATCCAAATCCAGGTCAAATGTCTATTCAATGTCTGTTTGGACATATCAACTGAAGGAAAGGTCACCAGTTGTCTGGATATTGGTTTTATTGTTGAATTATGCTTAGTCGTAGAAAGATTTGTATTACTTTTAATTTTAAACTGTGTTTCTATTACTTAAATCCACAATCCACTTTGGATAATAGAGAACAGGTCTTTATATTATGTTTATATGGCACCCTTCAGGCATTTGAGAGCTACTGTTATATTCCCTCCTTATCTCACTTATCTTTTTTTCAAAACATGAAATATACAACATGGAGTTATTACTTCCTCATAGGGCCCAGTTTCTGGTGTTTAAATCAGCATAAATATTATGCTGTGAGAAAGAATTGGTATAAATATGGAGATCAAAGTTAACCATATTCGAATCTTGCAACACTATTTAAAAAAAATTACACGAAACTTAGAAGAGTAGATAATTTCTTGCAACTATTGCAATTATTATTTATTTATTTATTTATTTATTTATTTATTTATTTATTTATTTATTTATTTATTATTTATTTATTTATTAATCTAATTTATATGCCGCACCCTCTCCACCAAGGGACTCGGGGCGGCGTACAATTTATTACATAACAAATAAATAACAAGGAGGAGATATAAAAAGCAATGTACAACACATAATAAATAAATAATCAGTTAATTAAAAACAGCAAAATGCAATTAAAAACAATTAAAATACCCAGAGTCAAACTTAATTTAAAATTTTATCCAGAGGGATTAGAAGATAGCTATAATTCAGGCCAGGCCGGCTAGTTGGAACAGGTGGGTCTTGAGTTTCGTGCGGAAGGAGCGGAGATCGGTTGCTGTCCTAATGTCGGGGGGGAGGTCATTCCATTATCAGGTTTCTTTGAGGATATCTTTCACTTCATTGTATTTTATAAGATCAACAGGATTTAGCACTTCTTCCATTTTTAATTGAACTTTATAAACCAAATCCTCCCTAATAATTATAGAAATAACATTTATATTTTTGTACTTTATTTAAAATTACCCACAGCTCCCAATCTTATTATTATGTTCTATTTATTTAATTTACAAACATTGTATCAATCTATCATCCTAACTGAGATTAAAGAGGAAGCACAATTTCTATTACAATATGGAACTATTCACACTGAGAGTTAGATAAATTGTTGCTTTGCAAATGGAGAAACCTGTAGATGGTGCTGTGAACTAGCAGGAAAAGCTAGATGTTTAATAAAGTTATTCATAGTTATCTTAGTGAAGCTTACGAATCTTAAAATATGATATATGCTATAAAAATATAATACAAAGCAATGCTGTCAGTATTAATGAGACCATTTATTTGAATATTCAAGCACAGTTGCATAAATATCAAGGACAGTGTCTCTTTCCCAGTAGTAATTCAGAAAAATTCTGTTTTGGTATATAAAATACATATAAAAATTTATATCTGTATTGTTCAAGATCACAAAGGGCTCCCAAGCTACTTTTCTAAAGTCCCCAAACCACCCAGTTTACAATATCAAAATTTCATGACTACCATAAAATGATGGAGGTACAATTTTTGGTAATTTTTAACTAGAAAAGAAGTATGCTAGTATTTAAGTTAATTTTATACATTTAAAGTTTGGGTTGACACAAAACATCCTGAGAAACTATTTTTGTGGTAGCCTGACGCTGTTTCTCTATCATTAACATCTCCCCCCCTGCCCCAATTATCTGAAGAATAAATACAAATGTGTGGATCTTGGCATGAAGAATTTCTTCCCACAATGTTGTACTGTACATTCAGTCTAATCTTAACGTAAGTGGAGTTGTTATCGTGGTTTTCTAAGAAATGTCTCTTAAAATCAAATTAAAAAGCAACTAACGACTATCAGGTCTAGTAGTATGTTGTAGTAAAGCTAGTAGGGCTGATGATATAGGTAGTCCTTGATTGTGACCCCAATTCTAACCAGAATTTCCATCGCTAACAATGTGGGTATTAAGTGAGATGTGCCTTTTATGACCTTGCAGTAGTCATTAAGTGAGCACTGCAGCCATTAAATGAATCATACAGTATGATGATACATATGACTGTATCCCCCCATTAACTTTGCTTATTGGAAGCTCCCTGGGAAGCAAGTGTTGTGGTCTGCGGCCTGCGGAGCTGGCAGCGGAGTCAGACAGCAAGGAGGTTGGGGAGGAACATGGGCCAGCCCTGGAGTATGGGAAGGCTCAGATGAGGGCTCTGTGTCGGAGGCAGAGAGGGGGCCAGGGCCATCTGGGGGTTATGTGCTCCCTCCGGATTAGTTTCCTGAAAACTATCAATAGCAGTTTTTATTGTCAACACATAATTGTAACGTATGGAGATTTTAAGCACTTGAATAACAATGGCAAGGCTGTCTTTTGCCTGTCCACAAACAAACAAATGAAAAAGATTATCTGTGCAGTGAAGATGCATCCACATAGCCAGCACTGTTGTTTCTCACATTTTCCCTCCTTCAAATCAACCTGTGCTACTTTCACTCAGTCAATGAGGGAATCTAGAACTCAGCCCTTAGCCAATGCCTACATTTATTATGGGGATGGGAGAAAGAGTGTTTTTCCTGAAACGGCTGTGTAGGTCGATACAAGATGCAACAATACTAAAATGCATTCACACTGAACAACAGGAAAAAAATGGAACTGTGAGTTGGAGTTGGCTAGATCTCCAGCAGGCTGCCTTTCCAACCTTTGTGGAGCAAAAATGACCTCACAACACCGGGTCATAACAACAACTCTGCAACTTTAGCTAGAAGAAAATTGGCTTGTCTGATTCTCAGGGATTCTGCAGGAAACCAAGCCTGCAGTAGCTAAAATTGGCGTAGTTCAAGGTACATTTGAACAAGTGAGACTTTAATCTTCCTTCTTTGGCCTTTTTTCTCCTCAAATGTCTCTCTGATAAGGCAGCTAAATAAATAACTGTTACACTGGAAAGTTTTTCTTTTTGATAACATCCAGTTTCGAAGGGATAAACAAATCTGTATTCATTCGTTGCCTAATCATTCTTAACCTTCTTTTCTTGTTTTACTCCATATTTCTTATGTAACTATTATAATCCCTTTCATGGATTACTGCCTTGTCATGGTGAAGGGACTTGTGTAGCTAAATGTAGCTATGAGCTATGCAGTGCAGGGCCACCCAAGACGGACAGGTCATAGCAGAGAGCTCTGACAAAATGTGATCCACTGGAGAAGGAAATGGCAACCCACTCCAGTATCTTTGCTATGAAAACCCCATGGCAGCGTTGTCAATGAGGTCGCGATAGGTGGGATACGACTTCACAACTAATAATAACAACAAGCTATTATAATAAACTTAGTTCATGCACTTTCCTGACTTAATCATCTCTTACTTCTGTGTAAAGAAATGAGATGAGGCACATTCTTTTTTTTTTACATTACTGAACAGTAATTAACAAGTAAATTCAAGTAACCGAGTAACATAAATCCATAAGGCGCAGAGGAAAAAAATGTCTAAAAACTTTTTAAAAAAACCCACATAGTATAGATGTTCATATTTACCATTTATCAGAAGGGTTGCGGATAATAGGTCTGTTGCTGTTAAGATAAGCTACAAAGCCAGTCTAAATTCGATAGAATTGTGATTCCTGCTTCTGATGTTTCATTATTTCAACTTCGTTTGAAAACTTTTCTAACATGGCAATTGAATAGATGTTGTTAATCCACATCTCAATTATCCAAGGTTTTCACTGTTGGGCAATTATTATTTTAACTGCTAAGATTAAGTAAATAATAAATTCCTTCTTTTAAGCTTGAGGTTTAATCCCTTAAATAAGTGCAGTAATCCTAACTCTGGGGAACATTCAATTCTTTGTTTGGTAATGATGCTTACCTAACCAAACAGAACCAGTCCCATTTTCAGAACTCCTCAGAACCCTCATGTCTTTCTCTAATTCTATGCCTACTAAAGGGATTTTGCTGAAACATGTTAAATAAGTGGCTCCTTGTCAGTCCAATTTTAAAGATCCAATTTATTCAATTATCAAAATCAAACAGTAAATGTTTCCTTGCTTGTACCATTTTAAGATACGTATGTGTATCCTTATATATGCAATAGAGATTATTGTGCAACTGAATTATCTCCCCGGGAAGGAAAATATTACCATAGATAGAAACATCCTGAGATTTTTTCCCTGCTCATTTCCCCTCCTTGTTCCTGCTTTTATTATCAGATTTTGTAGAAATCTACCCATGGTGGGACTGGTTTGGCTGAACTATGAAATCTTCAGGTTGAAGTTTGAAGCTTGACATACTGGTGAACTTCTTTCCTAAGAGATGGACATGACTCAGTTGCATTGGAAACACTGTTCACATGTACAGTGTTAAGACTTGCCCTTGAGTCATTTTACCTTTAGTGATTAAACTATAGTTTGGAATCAGCAGTTATGACAGTTTATAGGGAAGTGGCACGAGCCAAGCCTTATTAAGTTTGGCTTGCATTATGCAATATAACATGTACTCATTCTCTCAAAGTTTCAACTTTTGATGGGTAGTGAGTTATAGTTGTGAATTGCAAATCACTTGCAGTATGATTGGAAGATCTAAATAGAAGAGACTATGAAAACACACAAATGTAAAGAGAAATGAGGATTATTTATTTTATTGGCTGCAACATGCCGAACAGATGCTCTTCTAAGAACCCTTACAGATATAAGTAAATCAAAACATGGCCCAACTGCATATTATCCATTCCATAGGACTGTACAACTGATGTTTTACAATACATTATCTGCCAGAATAGACATACAGTATAAGCATCCTGCAGTGAGATAATCTTGTTATTGATTGTCACCATCTTTTAAAAGCTCCGTGAAACATGTATTCTGCTACACAATCCAGGGGTGGAATGAGAAAGAACTGAACCCATCTTTCTTTGATTTAGGGAATCTTACTTCTAGCTAGGATCACATTCTTTCAGAGAAATCTTTTAGGAGTTGCATGCCAGAGTAAACAATGAGAGAACAGGGAGGCCACAACATTTCTCTTTCTGCCTCTTTTTCCTTGCCACTTGAAGGATGGTGCTTCATCCTCTCTGAAATAATATCCACCACCTCCCCAGGAAATCTGTTGCATTGCTAAACAAGTGTTACATTAGAAAATTAATTTAACAAGTATGTAAGTGAAAAAATGTTATTGAATATTGAGTATTTTGCTGTATGGAGGTGTCATTAGCAAAATTTCCCAGAATCTTGTTAGTAGAATAATATATGAAATAAACAAAACAAGCCAGTAAGCTAAGCAATTTGTGTTCTGGAAAGCTTCATCGCCATTTTTATGTAGGTATCAGCCTTCCCATTATAGTAGGTAAGGAAAAGTAGCATGAACAGAGAGGTAAAGATTGAGGGAAAACTTCCATCATGCATGCAAGGCAGAGTTGTTCCTTTCTCTGCTTCGTCTATGCCACTTTCATTACAATTAGGGAAAGGATTTCATCCTTCAAGGTTCTTCACTTTGCTATTGAAGACCTTGTCACAGAGGTTGTAAAAGGCCTCACTAAGGAAAACTGATGCTGGTCTTGTGTTATGGCATTTGTTTTCCATAGGCATCTGATTGGTTTTTGTGGGAACAGAATGCTAGAAGGAAACAGACTTTTGGTCTGATTGATCACTGGTCTTCTTAGCAATTATTTCAGAATTTACCTCTCCTCCTTTTTCCAGCTGCAGAGTTAATCAATTGCCATGAACAAATTAAAA
Organism: Natrix helvetica; assembly: GCF_964273705.1. NCBI lineage: Eukaryota > Metazoa > Chordata > Lepidosauria > Squamata > Natricidae > Natrix > Natrix helvetica. Next base: position 60,202,775 of record NC_138548.1, read on the forward strand.
GGGATAAGTCATTTGATTTGAATTTTTGGAAGAAAGTTTATAGCTGGAAATTTTTTTAGAGATTTAAGTCAAGACTGATGATCTCAATATCTCAATATTGATGATGATGATGGAACAGTATTTTTTGAAGTGACCATAAAGGGTCAGGTTTTTGATAATCTATATGTTTATAAATGTAGGAAATGTATACAAATATTTTATTTATATCTATTTAAAATATATTGCACCCTTTAATTGTATAACATTAAATCTCCAATAATCACATTAAAGGAAACCATTATTATGAGTAATATTGGAAGTCCTGTAATCCTCCCAGTCAAAAAACTACGATACATAAACTAGGATGAAAATGGACCAATGAGAAAACATTGAATATGTTTGTTTTGTATTAATTAACCTATTGTCCAAAGAATAGATCGGCTGCAAATGTTAAAATTCAGTGGAAATGAGAACAATTTTGTCATTGGCTTAAAACTGTGTTTCTCAGTTTTGGCATATGTAGACTTCAACTCCCATGCTGGCTGGAGGATTCTGGGAGTTGAAATCCACACATCTTAAAGTGGTCAAGATTAAGAAACACTGTTTGAAGTATAAGATTGTTGTATTGAAGTCATGGTAGAACTCCTCATGAGATCTCTGAAGAAAACTATATTTGACATATATATCAGAAAGGTAATACTGTCCATGTTACAAATCATTGTAAAAGTGAGAAATAGAGGGCCCAGCTATCTCACTGAAGCATGTTTTATTTGCTATGCTGTCTATAAAATCCGGTTGACCTGCTCTGGGAATGTCTGATTTGTAGAAGTAAACCAAAGAACAAATCTTAGCTCTTTATTGCTGACCTAAAACAGTTTTTTTTCTGTTGACTTAAATCAAGGTTAAAATGGCTGTCTTAATTGCTTTGTTTTTAACCTGAAGGTAAGAAGCTTTCCAGACAAATATCCCATATGTTCCCAGGAAGAAAACATACCCCTAAAGCGTTTAGGAGAAAACACCACATCAGAGACGTCCCACTTTTCTTATCTCTGTATGCAAAACTTGCTAATATCACATGTCAATCAAACTTAGAAAAAGATTAAAAATAGAACTCTTGTACTGGTGCATGTATGTGCAAGCACACCCACACTGAGACACTGAAAGAGGTAGGCATACAGAGAAGTGTAACCGTTTCTTCCTTCCCAAGGGCCATGGTTTCCCAATCTGGATAAGATATACTGTATGCGAATTGGTATGTGGGATCAGACTGAAATTTAAAGTCTTCATGTTTCTACGGTGGAGTCTTATATAAAACAATTCTTACATAAATTCTTTGTAATCTCAAATATTTGCCTTTCTTTGGAGTATTTTTTATTCCTTTTCCTAAATTCTCCTTGCAGAAGGTGTTCTCTCAGCCTTACTATCTCGGTACTCATTGTTAATTGATTCCAAGAGGCGAGTACCAAAATGACAAGTACTAAATTTTTCCCATAAGAAATAATGTAAATAAATTTAATGCTTTTCCAAACAAAAGACAATGCACATTTTAAAGCAATATTTAAAAAGATAGGGTTACATATCATTACTTTACTTGAGAAATAAACCTAAAAAATAATAAATACTTAGATTAAATAAAATAAAAACTTCACTTTACCTGAACTGAGGAGAAAAATAAGTGCTAAAATACACAAAAGGACCACAGGAGCTAAGATAAGACTGCAAGGGGATGTGCCCAAGATAAGAGCTTTACAAAGCCTTTTCTATGGGAGTGAGAAGTGAAGGAGGAACCCACATAATCCATATATAAACACCAACCTCATTTACTTTGAAGAGGAACATTGGAAGTTGTATAATAGCTTTGATGTCTGATCCATCTAATCTAAGACTTGATTGCCAGCATTTCTCTGGATTTTCAGCAGTTTTCCAAGATGCTTTAGTTGAATTTGGGGGATTTTCTTCCTGCAAAATATATCCTACATTTAACTCTTACAGACTCTCCCAAATATCTTTGATGGGAGCCTTCCTCTTTACGACAGGGAACAGAAAGCATGCTTTTGTTTTGCAATGTGAGAATTTAATCAGGTCACTTTGTTAGAACTTTTTAAGATTCTGCCTACTGTTCTAAAATAGCCACCATTCAAAGTACTTAAGACCCTTTTAAAGCATTCATAAAAAGTAGTATGTCAATACTAAGTTGGAATCGGCACACCCTCACACACAGATCGCTAACAGCATTTAAGTCCGTGATGGCGAACCTATGGCGCCTGTGCCACAACTGGCATGCAGAGCGCTCTCTGTGGGCATGCAAGCCGTCGCCCCAGCTCAGCTCCACAGTGCATGCACAGGCTCTTCCCTCTGGCCAGCTGGTTTTTGGGTCTCTGCCGTGCATTCACGGGGGGTGCATGCGTAGGGGGAAGGCATGCACGGGGGGAGTATCGCATGCACATTGCATTATGGGTGCACATACACTTTCGGCACATGACAACAAAATGGTTAGCCATCACTGACTTAGGTAGTCAGAAATGAGGCCAAGTAGACCAGGGCTAAAACAGAAACAAATCCTAAATTGAAAAGTGCAACATATCAGTGTACCCACCCAAATTCTATTTGATGGTCTTTCCATGAATCCTAGATGATAATGAAGATACCAAATGGATCTTTGTTCAGAGGTTGCAATGACACAATCACAATTTATATCACCTGGCAATTTGTGAGGTTTTTAATTTTTTTTTGACAAGGTTGATTGTTCCCTCCCTTTGCAATAGCTTAATGCCTATTTTTGTCTTATTTTCTATCAAAAATTTCCAGATGTTTTTGTTTTCCCTCAGCAATCTGCTGCCAAATTTTATTGCATCCTGGAGTCTCCAAATGGGGTTCAGAAATTGGCACATAGCCTGCAAATGATGGGTTCTGGAGAAATAAATAAATTCCAAGTCCTCTGCTTTACTTTTTTTCTTAATGACTTGAATAAAAAAATAAAATACTTATCAAATTTGCAGACGATACTCCATAGATACATTAGTTAATACCCAGAAGACAGATATAAAATTAGAAATTATCTTGATTGCCATAACAAATGGTTTAAAGTCAGATAATGAATTTGAACAGAAACAAATAGAATGTTCTTCACTTAGAAAATAGAAATCAAATGTAGAGGTATAGGGTAGGTCTAACTTATTTAATTAAAGCACCTGTGAAAAAGTTCTTGGTATTTGATTGCAAACTGAATACGAGTCAGTACTATTGTTGGAAGAAAACTCCGGCCCAGTTCCAAGCTGGAGAAAGATGGTGGGGAAAAAATGGAGGCTGGGCGCAAGGAAATAAGGTCTCTGTTTATCTGGATGCCAGAAACTTTAGTTGACAGCAGCATGTTTCTGGAGTGGGTGACAAAATGGGGTTGGGACAGGTGGGCTTTTATACATTGTTTGGGGCTTTGTGATTGAGATGCCTGTTCCTGTGTAAGAATGTGTCCTTTAATAGTTTAATGGCTGTTGCCAGATTCCTATGGGATCATGTGGGGGTCATGGCTGGCTCTTCAGGGAAAAGGGGAAAGGCAAATCCTAGGTGTTTTTCTGAAATAATCTTGTCAGCTTTGGCTTGCCTGTTGTGTTGCTTATTTGGAGTCTCTCTTTGCTTAGGAATAGTCTGGCCCAGTCTTTCTGAATGGATACAAAATCTCCATTCCTAAAGACCAGCCTCTTCAAGCTTCTGCTTGAGGCTGTTTTCCCATGGCAGGAAGACTGGGGCTCCTTTTTGCCTTTACGAACATGTTTCTCCTCTTCTCCTTTAGGGAAAATATAATATTCTGCTTCTTTTAATATTCCCCATATTTTATTCTCTAGATATGTTGAAATAGATCAGTTGTAGGATTCAATTTTTTTTACTACCTGTTCTATGGGCATGGCTTGGTGGGCATGGCAGGGGAAGGATACTGCAAAATCCCCATTCCCTCCCCAATCCCCATTCCCTCCCAATCAGCTGGGACTCGGGAGGCAGAGAATAAATGTGGGCGGGGCCAATCAGAGGACGCATTTACCGGTTCTCCGAACTACTCAAAATTTCCGCTACCAGTTCTCCAGAACTGGTCGAAACCTGCTGAATACCACCTTAGAAGTAGATTCATCTGTCTAGGGTAGTTTATTTTGGATTACTGCACTGAGATGGACTTCGAACAGAGTAGTCTAACTTCTCAATTCTAACTCTATTATTGTGATAGATTATTAATGATTTCTGCATGAGTTGATTCCAAATTGTAGTAGGAACAATGCCCAGTTCGATGACCAGATTATTTTATAAGTATCAGTTTTATATAGGACTTTCTAAATCTACTTTCTTTTCAAAAGTACAATTCTTGAAAAACACAACACTAAAATTTAAACATTGTCTTTCTAGAGGGCCACCCAGAGTCACTTGTATAGTGACATGGGTGGCATATACATTTAATACATAAATAAAATGAAGACAAATAGGTTTGTTAGCCTAGAGAACTATTCAACATTGTATTGTCAATAGCAGCAGGACAATGTACAATATGTTGGAAAATGTGATATGGCATGTACAGTATTGATGCGCTATCATGCAAAAAAAATGTGAATGGCCAGGTGTGTGGGGTGCCACAGCTGTGTGACAAAAACCCTCTCTCATTTTGCGCTATTCATATAAAGGGGGTGGGGTGTTCAATTGGATGGTCACAGCTGCCATTTTGATTTTCCTGAAGCTAGTCCTGGAACTCACAATTGGATCCAATGCAACAAATGAATAAATTAATGTGCAATTAATACAATTTGCATACTGCTTTATAGATTGATTGTAAATAATTGCATTTTCTTTGCTGTGTGCCTTGCATTTTCACCATGGATTATGAGTGAATTGAACATATAAAGGAAATCATTTAATTAACCTTTGCTTTAATTATAGATCAATTTAATATCAGTAACTGCTATAGATTTAAGACAGGGTGGCACAGTAATATATTAAATTATTTGGTTGACTAAATTAGCCATAATGAGTATATTATGCATCCTACCTATAAAATTGTTTTTGCTATTCAACTGTTATGTATGATCGTGTGGATATTTGAGGTACTTGAAGGTATACTGAAGGTTTGGAATGTAATAAACAATACAGAGTTAATTATTTAGTCAATTGCTAACTAAATACATCTTTTAATCCATCCAAGTGACTGTAAGGCTGCTATAATGACAGCCCTACTCAAGATTAGACTGCAACTAAAAATAAATTTTAGAATTGAGGGGATGAGCTCTTCAATATTTTTATAACTGGATTGTAAGAAAAGGTGGAATATTTAAAAAGTCTGCAGATTCCGCACATTACGAAGGAAAGCTAATACCCAAGTTAAAAGTTTGAAATGCTCTTGATAGATGGAGCAGTGATAGTGAACCTTTTCGGTACTGAGTGCCCATACAGAGGTGTGAGTGCATGTGCACGCACCGGAGCGGCAGAAACCCAAAGACCAGCTGTCCAGTGCGCATGCGTGAGCCAGCCATCTGGTCTTTGGGTTTCCGGTGCATGAATGTGCTCCGGTCAGCTGGTCTTCATGTGTATAGTAGCGCCGGAAACCCAAAGACCAGCTGGGCAGTGTGCATGCATGCGCAAGCCGTTTGGTCTTTGGGTTTCCGGTGTGTGCATGTGTTCCGACCAGCTGGTCTTCATGTGTGTAATAGCGCCAGAAACCCAAAGACCAGCTGGCCAGTGCACATGCATGCACCAGCCACCTGGTCTTTGGATTTCCAATGCGCGCATGTGCTCCAGCCAGCTGGTCTTCATGTGTGCAGTAGTGCCAGAAACCCAAAGACCAGCTGGCCAGTGCGCATGCATGCGCCAGCCACTTGGTCTTTGGGTTTCCAGTGCGCACATGTGCTCCGGCCAGCTGGTCTTCATGTGTGTAGTAGCGCCGGAAACCCAAAGACTAGCTGGCCAGTGCGCATGCATGCGCCAGCCATTTGGTCTTTGGGTTTCTGGTGCACGCATGTGTTCCAGCCAGCTGGTCTTCATGTGTCCAGTAGTGCCAGAAACCCAAATACCAGCTGGCCGGTGTGCATGCTGGTCTTCAGGTTTCTGGCACTCCAGCGCATGAAAAGACCAACTGGCTGGCACCCGTGTGCACACCAGAAACTAGAAGAGCAGCTAGCGATGGCACGTGTGCCCATAGAGAAGGCTCTGCATGCCACCTCTGGCATGCGTGCCACAGGTTCACCATCAGGGGGCTAGACACATAGCTGGAAGGAACAGAATGAAATATAAAATACTGTAGAACTGCATATTATTTATTTAGGAAATAGAAACCAAATATATAAGTACAGAATGAGGAACTCATTGCTGAGTAACAATACTTGTGGAAAATACGTTATAGTAATAATTGATTACAAATTGAATATGAATTAATAATATGATATGAATGCAAAAAAAAAAAAAGATTTTAGCCTACATTAACAGAAATACAGTTTCTAAATCATGGAAAGTAATTATTTTCATTTTATTTTATGTTGGTAATAGCCCAGCTCATTTACTGCCTCTCCTTCTGGGACCTACAGTAAGAGTCAGCCAACTGCATCAAGTTTCAGAGAAGGGCAATCCGGATAACCAGCAGATGACAAGCTAAATTTTATGAAGAGAGACGGAAGGAAGGGAGAGTGTTTAGTTAGAAGAGAAGACTCAGGAGAGATTAATAGCATTGTTCAAATGTCCTGTGGAAGAAAGTCAAGACCTGTTATTTATCTCCAAACAAGGTACGCAGAATAAAAGCTTTAAATCATAGCATCTGCAAGTAGCCCCAAACACAAAGTAGTGAGGGCAAATGTGTGCTGAGATTGTGATAGAAATCCTACCTGCAAACACAAGTACATCAGTCATGGGAACTGAGGCATGATAATGCCATGCATATTTTGCCACTTGGTCTCGTTCGCCCCTCTGTAGAGCCTATGAACCAAATCTTCACACAAGGTCCACCATTCTGCACAGGTAGTCCTCGACCAGTGGTGGGATTCAAATAATTTAACAACCAGTTCTCTGCCCTAATGACCAGCTGGGTAGGTGTGGCTTGGTGGTCATGTGACTGGGTAGGTGTGGCCAACTCAACATGACTCAAGTCGATGGGCACTTCCCCTTAGCTGTTACAATGCAATAAGGATTAATTGGAGAGGGAGTTTCTGTAAGCAGGGCAATAAAGATTAGGCTAGAAACAACACCAGAACGTTTCCTTCCTGCCTTCCTTATAGGATTAGCCCTGTAAAGTGGAAAAAAACAAAAAGAGATGTCTTCCAACAACTGGTTCTCCAAACTGCTTAGAAAGTTAACAACCAGTTCTCCCGAATAGGTGCGAACTGGCTGAATTCCACCACTGTCCTTGACCTATGACGAACCCAAAAGTTATGTTGCTAAGGGAAACATTTGTTAAGTGAGTTTTGCCCCTTTTTATGATTGTTCTTGCCATAGTTGTTAACTGAATCACTGCACTTGTTAAGTTCTTAACACAGTGAATCTGGCTTCCCCATTGAGTTTGCTTGTCAGAAACTCACAAGAGGTGATTGCATGGCCCCGGGACACTGCAATGGTCATAAATACAAAGCAGTTGCCAAGCATCTAAATTTTGATCATGTGACCATGGGGATGTTGCAATGGTCATAAGCAGGGGTGGGTTCCTGCCAGTTCTAACCTCTTCTATAGAAGAGGTTCCACAAATCTACAGTGTCGTTTAGAACTGGTTCCAGCTCCCTCCCCCCACCCGTCCGCACATCATCAAGATGAAGAGCAAGAGGAGGAATTCTGGGAGTTGAAGTCCACAAGTCTTAAAGCTGTCAAGTTTGAATACCCCTGGGGTTTTTTTCTAAAGGGTTAGGGGTGCAAGGGTCTTGTAACCTGACAGCTTTAAGACTTGCGTGCTTCAAATGCCAGAGTTTCTGAGCCAACACTTTGGTTGCTAAGCAAGAGCGTTGTTAAGTGAGTTTCACCACATTTTACAAGTTGGCCACGCCCACCCAGTCACATGGCTGGTAAGCCACTTCCACCCGGTCACATGGCCAGCAAGCCACTCCCACAGAGCAGGCCACACCTACAGAAGAGTTTCTAAAAAATTTGAAACCCATCACTGGTCATAAGTCACCTTTTTTCAGTGTTGTAACTGTCACTAAATGAATAGTTGTAAGTTAAGGACAATCTGTATTTTTATGCACCATGATGATGTAAATTGGACATGGATTGTGACTGGTAGAAAGGCAGCACTAAAACTGGACAATAATGGATAAATGTCATATTTGGATTCCATAAGGTTTATAGAGCTCACTGGGTGATTTGAAGTCAATCACTATCTCTAAGCCCTCCTTTTCTCACAGGGTTATTGTGTTATGATAAAATGAGAGAGAGAGGACTTCCCCCAATTTGCTATCTTAAACTCCCTCAGGCCAGATGGTTCATAAATATAGTAATATTAATTGTCTTCTTTTTAATCATCTTGAAAAAAATTCAAATGGAATATTTCCAAAGCGTGGTGAAGTAACCCCAGTGACTCCCAGAACATATTAAGCATTTTGTTTGTCTGCCTAATGAGGGATGATGGAATTTTAAAGTATTACATAGTAGGCAGAATCAAGGGGTGAAATTCAGCAGGTTCTGGACAACCAGTAGCTGAAATTTTGAGTAGTTCAGAGAACTGGAATATACCACCTCTGGCTGGTCCCAGTGTATAGTGGGAATGGAGATTTTGCAGTATCTTTCTCCTGCCACAGCCACCAAGCCATGGCCACAGAACTGGTAGTAAAAAAAATTGAATTTCACCACTGGCAGTATCTAAACTATATATTAAAAAAAACTTTTTCTAGCATTTCTGTCTTACTTTTACTTTGGGAGGCTGGTGATGTCCATGGGGAAGGGTATCTCTCTTTTCCCTAATCCCCAAAACAAGCCTAGGAAGATTTGTTGGATTGAGACTTATTGGCTAAAATCATCCATCGTATGGTGGACATTTGGAATTCACTGGTGACAATCCAATAATGCGATACCACAGGGATTCTCCAGCCTTTGTTATAAACTCATTAGTTGGACTTAGGAGCTGCCTTCTTAGACTTATTACTTAAAACATGGATGTTGTAAGATCAGTCTCTGTAAAAAACATATTCCTACATATTGTAAAGATCTTTAAGACCATCTACAGCAGTGGTTCCCAGTCTTTGGGAGCATGGCCAATCTTTTTTGGCCATGCTCCACCTAAGCATCTCTAAAATCCTGATGCCCCCCCCCATGACATATAATTCTTACTTTACTCAAAAAGTGAACTCTACTGTTAATTTGGTTTAAACAAGGTTAAAATTGCCCCCATTAAAAACCAAATTGCTCCCCCTGTGGGGCATGGGCCCCACATTGGGAAGCACTGATCTACAGGTAGTTCTTGATTTACAACAGTTCATTTAGTGACTGTTCAAAGTTACATAAGAGACTTATGACCATTTTTCACACTTACAAATGTTGCAGTATCTCCATGGTCATGTGATCAAAATTTAAATGCTTGGCAACGGATTCATATTTATGATGGTTGCCGTGAGGATCATGCGATCACCTTTTGTGACCATCTGACAAGCAAAGTCAATGGAGAAACCAGATTCACTTAACAACCATGTTACTAACTTAACAACTGCAATGATTCATTTAACAACTGCGGCAAGAAAAGTTGTAAACCGGGGCAAAACTCAATTAAGAAATGTCTCACTTAGCAATATAAATTTTGGGATCAATTGTGGTCATAAGTCAAGAACGACCTCTATGTGAAATGTGTTAAATGCTCTAAAGTTCTACATAAAAGTTATTGATTAGTGTTAGAGTGGGGAGGATGGAATCAAGAGTGAGAAAGATTTTGTTTGTGTGACAAATTTCCGAAGTGTAACTTTTCTCCCTCTTCGGTACATCCCCTTACTAGTGTAAGGTTCGAGAATACGTTTAGACCCATAGAAGTTTGAGAACACACCTTTGGCTCATTGTGACTTAGATGTATTCTCAAACCTCCATGGGCCTAAACATATTCTCGAACCTTACACTAGCCTCCTTTGCCCAATCAGTTCCAAAGAAGATGTTTTCAAAAGGGTCATCTCAAGTGTGAGCAGAAATGCAGCTGGATTCCATTCTCAGCCATCTTCTGGACCTAGAAGCTGAGTCTCAGGAAGCCACTGCAAACAGTGAAACCTTGCCCCCTCTGGAGTCCATGGCAGACCGGTACTGAGCAAATGCAGAGTGCAGGTGTGAGGAAGCAGTTCTGACAACCCCATTCCATTCTGTCCCTCCTCTATGACTCCTCTCTATTGTTGTTGTAAGGTTTGAGAATATGTAAAAAGCTGTTGCAACAGTAATAGTTGTCTTTAAAAAGAAAAGTAGAGCTCAAGAACCCTGCCCAGATGCAAATGATGTGTGAATGAAGGTCTCCATATTGCTTTTCTCCAAAATTTGAATCTGGATAAGTTGATATTTCATTTGATTCTTTGGGGTGTGAACACTGTTCCTTTTTTATTTTTTATTCTGTACTTTTGCAAAAGTTTGTGTTCCGGAGATCTTCTTAATACTTCCTGCTCCTGCATACAAAGTGATATTTTGGTGATAGGAGAGATCCAATTCACTTCTAAACCTGGCAAACAGAGGGAAAGATCTCATACATAGAAGGATTTTAATATGGGAGCCAAAAATTTAGATTTGGTGAGAAATACATTTTAACTGTGTAATTTTGGGGGAGTATCCTATCATGACCATTATGAGTCTCATATAATTTTGATGAATGAATAAATGAATGAAAGTTCTTCCACAAGAGGTCTAGATATGCAAGTGTGAAAGCATCAGTCCTAATAAGCAATGTTATATGAAATGATATTTTATTGGAAATTACTTCCCCAGGGAGAAGAATTAAAGCTGATCTCCAAAGTCATGCCTTCTCTTCCCCCACCCCTCTTTTAGCCATAATTTACATATTTTACAATTGCCACCAGAATTTGGACCATACACATTTGAAATGCAAGGTGAAGAATCTCTTTCCTAGAATTATTTTTCCCATAAATTATTTCAATAGTTCTTTTAGCTTGGAACTCTGATTTATAAGCCATTTATAGATTTATTTAAGCACACTTGGCTGAATTATAGAAATGCCATGTTTGAAATGAAAGTTCACAGCCTATTGTTCTGCTTCTCACGCAACTAGTATACTCAGACAATAAAACAATCTATAAAATTAATATATAGGGAGAGAAAGGAAGAAAAACTCGAAAATATGTAACACTAGGGCACATTTATCTCCTTGGATGAAATTAAGATGTCATGTATACATACTCATACCAAACATTACAAAGATATTGCTATTCTGCTATGATGGAAATGGAACCCCTATTTGTAGCATGTCATGTGTTTTATTTATGAATAATTTTATTATACAAAATTCATAACTAATCAGAGTAATTAATGTTTACAATGGATGGGAAAATGTAATTACCCGGTACATTTGATTAGGCTATTTGTGAATCTACCTTTCAGGGGTGTGATGAAGACATTTAAGAAATTTGCTGTATGAGCTACCATCTATTCTTCAGAGATGGAAAGAAATGGGATAAATTGTGACAAGTAAAGAATAAATCCTTCATTTGTGTCTACACAATGCTATAACATTTAAGCTGATAGGTACTAGTTCCATTCGCATATAATGGATGCATAAATGCATGTATGACATTTGTACTTTGAATTTCAGAGGTTATGATAAGCAATAGGAGTTACTATAATCAGCCAGTTAACATTTCTTTTTTCTTACGTTTTGTTGTAATGCAGAGTAAAGGTCATTTATTTTTATATATTGGTTTGCTAACTCTATACAATTGTTCTACATCTGTAACAAAAAGTGTACAGATTCAGGCCTCTGGGTTGGCCGGAGCTGACTCAGATAAGAAGATTCTGTAATTATGAATAAAAAGAATGATATAATCAATTTCTTTTCAATCTATTTAATGTAAGTAGAAAAAATTTGGTAATATGTAAAATAAGAAAACAAAAGTTGAAAAATAATGGAAATTGCAAACCAGAGGGAATGAGAAGAGGATTTCATCAATGGTGATTGTTAGATACTTGCTCTAACTACAGTGGTTTCCACCAAGGTCCTCTGTTCCAGCGGGAACAGAGGTTTAATCCTATTGGTCGAAGGGTCTGACAGCTCCCTATAAAAGGGCTGCTGTCAGACTCAACCTTCGCTGGATTGTTCTCACTTGTACTTAATAAAGAGCTGTTGTTACCGTTAAGCCTGTGTGTGCCTATCCATTACCCAATCTAACACTGGCGATGAAGATGGAATTGGAAGGCAATTTGGCGAACTGAAGAGCGTAGCAATCCAGCAACTACATCCAGCTCGGAGCTCAGCGTGTCTTCAAGCAGCCATTTTTGAGCGGCAAACTCAAAATGCCCTCTGAACACAAAATGGCCATGCACACCCCACCAACTCCGTATGACCCAGTCACCGAGCACTGGGATTCGTACATGCTACAGTTTGACTGTTTCCTCGAGGCAAACGACCTCATGGGCCTTTCTGAAGAACATATTCTTTGGATACTGTGGCTGGAAAGTGTTTGAGACGGCGAAAGACCTCTTTGAGCTGACACCGCTACAATTAGTCGCCTGGTCCGTGCTTCAGCAGACACTAAGGACCCACTATGTGCCCAAGCCATCCAAGCACGTTCGCCGGCATCAGTTTAACATTAGAAACAGAAGGAGGGCGAGTCAATTAACGAGTACGTTGCGGCGCTCCACATAATTTGCGGCGTACGGGACATTAACCTACATAGGAGGTTACTTGCTAAATTTAACCTCACTCTGCAGATCGCCTTGGACGAAGCCAGGGCGCCGGAATCAGCCGTCCAATCTACTGAGACTCTGCAGCGCCAAAGTGCTCCACAAGACACACGAAAGAGTACACACATACATCGCGAGGCTGCAGAGCCTGAGAGTGAAGACGGTGAAGATGACAGTTGCTGCATGCACAGTAGCTGCGGCCAGCCAGCGCACAAATTCAAACCGCATCTCCCATCTTGCGCTAGTTGTGGAGGAGACCATGCCAGATCGGCTAGCTGTTTCCGCGTCGCAACCTGCCAGTGCTGCGAGCGAAAGGGGCACATCACCAAGGTGTGCCAGAGCTAATTCCCTGCCACTGCCTGGCAGCCTAGAAGTGCACCAAACCACCAACAGAGGCCCAGTCAAGGGCCTGGCAGAAGCCACCACAGCACTCAGAGGGCGACAATAGAGTTGTCTACCATACGTCAATCAGCCAAGTCCGCACCAGGTGGCCCAAAAAGCTGAAGGTCACAGTCCTCATCGAGGACTCTCCATGTGAGATGGAGATTGGCACTGGGTCATCACTGACCACCATACCATGGTTTATCCTAAAGCAGGCTATCCCTAGCCTAAAGAAGCAGCATCTTCACACCCCTGACATCCGCCTACGCGATTACCAGGGAAACCGGGTACCTTCCAGGTGAAGTTCAAGCAGTTCAGAGGAAAACTCCCAGTGACAGTGGTCAGCAGCAACCTGCAGAGTCTTCTAGGGCTAGATTGGTTCCAAGCCCTGGGCCTAGAGGGGGCCGGTATCAACCCCTTGAAAGTCGATGACGCTGAAGCCATCTTTAAGGAGTTCGAGGATATCTTTGGAACCAGTCTGGGTAAGTATGTGGGGACTCCAATTTCTTTTAGTTTGGACCCCAACATAGCTCCAATAAGGCTAAAACCCAGGAGAATAGCTTTTTCTCTCCGCCCCAAAATTGACAGGGAAATTGACAAGCTCGAAGGCCAGGGAATCCTAGAGCCGGTTGATCATACACACTGGGAGACCCCTTTAGTGACACCTGTCAAATCTGACGGGTCTATCCGCATCTGCATGGACTACAAGTGCACAATAAATAAAGAGCTACAACAAAGCGCCTACCCTGTACCAATTGTACAGCACCTCCTTCATCCATTAGCCCCCTGAAAATTTTTTGCAAAATTGGACATGGCTCAGGCATATCAACCGTAGATGGTGCTATGGCAGAGGCCCAAACCATTGTAACGCACAGGGGTGCATTCAAATGTCACCACCTGCAATTCGGCATTAGTATCACCCCTGGACTGTTTCAAAGCATCATGGAACGGCTTTTGCAGGGGATTCCAGGAGTCATCCCCTATTTTGACGACATCTTGGTATCGGCTGCAAACAAGGCGCAACTTTTAAAACATATACGAACAGTTTTGGCTCGAATTAGAGACAAGGGTCTCCACCTCAAAAAAGAGAAATACCAAATTAACGTGCCAAGGGTTGAATTCTTAGGGTACCTAATTGACGGCTCTGAGATTCACCCAACTGCACAAAAAATCAAAGCAATTCAGGACGCCCCCACACCTCACAATCAAACTGAGCTGCAGGCATTCCTCGGGCTCCTTAATTTTTACAGCATCTTTCTTAAACAGAAAGCCACCGTTGCTGAGCCCTTACACCGTCTCCTGGCTAAGAACGCGAAGTGGTCCCGGGGCAAAGCCGAGGCTGCTGCATTTGCCATGATAAAATGACTCCTGTTGGTGGATTCCTTCCTGGTACAGGACAGCCAGACCCTGCCGTTGGTGCAGACGTGCGACACTTCCCCATTTGGCGTTGGTGCCGTCTGTAGTCACCGCATGCCCAACGGAACCAAAGTCCCTATTGCATTTTACTCCAGGACCTTGTCCACCACAGAGTGGAACTACAGCCAGCTGGACCATGAGGCTTTGGCTGCAGTGGCTGGAATAAAGAGGTTCCATGAGTATTTATATGGCCAGGATTTCGAACTGGTTATGGAGCACAAGCCGTTGTTGGGCTTACTGGCTGGGGAATGACCTACCCCAGTGTCATTATCACCACGCATGACCAGATGGATCATCTTCCTAGCTGCCTACTCCTACCATCTCATTCACCGACCAGGCTCCACTTTGGGGCACGCTGACGCTCTCAGCCGCTGCCTGCTGCCTGAACTTCTCCCGGACCCTAGGAATTGGAGAAGGCATATTGACCAACTCCGTGGCCACCTCCCCAACTCCACTCTTACACAACCAGAGATAACTCCTGCATGAGTTAGCCAAAGCTCTACCCAAACGGCGCAAACACTCACTCCTTCCACGGCCAGCTCAAGTCTGAGGGTACCGGGAAACTTATCTGGTTATGTTGCAGGCCTGCAGCGAGCTCCGAGCGAACCTGCTCTAGAAGCTCCATCCACAGCCTGTGAAAGGTTCCAGGAGCTTCCACCAAGCGGAGCTGCGGAGCAAACAGGTCCGTCTGACCTGTCCAAGGAAACCCCTTCTAGCGAAGGTCAGGCAGAGCTACCCAAAAGCCCGCCTATCTGCATGACTACGCAACTAGTAGGATTGTTCCATCCAAGAGGGGAGGGGTGTTAGATACTTGCTCTAACTACAGTGGTTCCCACCAAGGTCCTCTGTTCCAGCGAGAACAGAGGTTTAATCCTATTGGTCAAAGGGTCTGACAGCTCCCTATAAAAGGGCTGCTGTCAGACTCAACCTTTGCTGGATTGTTCTCACTTGTACTTAATAAAGAGCTGTTGTTACCATTAAGCCTATGTGTACGAATCCATTACCCCATCTAACAGTGATCTTTATATAGATTTACAAAATATAAATCATTTTGAGAGAAATATAGAGGAGTATATTTTCTGCATCTACATGGAGGGAAGTATGCAGTGGAGTACCCCAAGGCTCTGTTTTAGGCCCAGTACTCTTCAACATCTTCATCAATGATTTGGATGAGGGAATAAATGGGGAACTCATCAAATTTGCAGATGACACCAAGCTGGCAGGAATAGCCAACACTCCAGAAGATAGGCTTAAGATACAGAAGGATCTTGACAAACTTGAACATTGGGCACTATCTAATAAAATGAAATTCAATGGTGAAAAGAGTAAGGTTCTACATTTAGGCAACAAAAACGGAATGCACAGGTACAGTATAGGTGGTACTGTGCTCAATAGTAGTAACTGTGAGAGGGATCTTGGAGTTCTAGTGGACAACCATTTAAATATGAGCCAGCAGTATGCAGCAGCTGCCAAAAAAGCCAACACAGTTCTAGGCTGCATCAACAGAGGGATAGAATCAAGATCACGTGAAGTATTAATACCACTTTATAATGCCTTGGTAAGGCCACACTTGGAATACTGCATTCAGTTCTGGTCGCCACGTTGTAAAAAAGATGTGGAGACTCTGGAAAGAGTGCAGAGAAGAGCAACAAAGATGATTAGGGGACTGGAGACTAAAACATATGAAGAACGGTTGCAGGAACTAGGTATGTCTAGCTTAAGAGAAAGAAGGACTAGGGGAGACATGATAGCAGTGTTCCAATATCTCAGGGGTTGCCACAAAGAAGAGGGAGTCAAGCTATTCTCCAAGGCACCTGTGGACAGAACAAGAAGCAATGGGTGGAAACTAATCAAGGAGAGAAGCAACTTAGAACTGAGGAGAAACTTCCTGACAGTTAGAACAATTAATCAGTGGAACAGCTTGCCTCCAGAAGTTGTGAATGCCCCAACACTGGAAGTCTTTAAGAAGATGTTGGATAGCATCTGTCTGAAATGGTATAGGGTTTCCTGCCTAGGTAGGGGGTTGGACTAGAAGACCTCCAAGGTCCCTTCCAACTCTACTATTCTATTCTATTCTTTTGAACATGTAAAGAATGACTAAGTCATCTTATTAATATTTTTGGGAGGAGGGTGGTGGGATTCGTTTTGATTTTTAGATTTCTTGCAATGAAATTGGCCAGTAGGACCTTACTTATTTGTTAGAAGAAGGCCTCTGGTCCAGCATCTCCAGGTAAGACTGGGAAAGATCTTTGAAAAGCCAGTCTTGACCATAGATCTTCAACATTTTTCAGGCTGTGTAAAAACTGTTACTTTAAAACAAAACTCCCAGAACCTCTGTTCAAGAGGCAAAGCTTTAATAATAGAAATTGTCCACATTCAAGGTAACTTTTGTTTGCTCTTAACCTCTTATAAAACCTTGTGGAACCTTAGGACTTTATTTGAAGAACTTGATTAAAGTAGAAATCCCAAGACTTCATGTAATGGCAATGATTTGGGAGAAAAGAATAGTTAAAAAGTCAAAACAGGTATCCTTAATTGTTATAAAGGGACGTGGTGGCTCAGTGCCTAAGATGCTGAGCTTGTTGATCAGAAAGGTTGTTCTGCACTTTGGCGATTCGTATCCCTAGTGCTGCATAATGGAGTGAGCTCCCTTTATTTTTCCCAGCTTCTGCCAACTTAGCAGCTTGAAAGCATGTAAAAATGCAAGTTAAAAAATAGGAACCACTTTTGGTGAGAAGGTAACAGTGTTCCGTGTGCCTTTGGGGTTTAGTCCTGCTGGCCACATGACCACGGAGACGTCTTCGGACAATGCTGGCTCTTTGGCTTAGAAACGATGAGCACCACCCACTAGAGTCGGGAACGATTAGCACATATATGCGAGTGGAACCTTTACCTTTAATTGTTATAAATTCCTAACCTTTGGGGGGAGGGTAATGTACAAAATGTGGAATTTTGAAAATATGCCGTGGTTTCCATGAAGGTAAGCAGACAACCAGATCTATAGCTTGATCTTTTTCCTAGACCTGAAAAGAAAATATCTTGCCAAAGAACTGAAGCATTAGGCCGAAGGGAGGTTTGAATATAATTGTAACCGCACCACCGCTACCATCATCATCAACAAACTGATGATGCTTCAGAGGTAAATAACATCATTAATAAAAAGTATAAAACCTGGTGAGCGTGTTTGCAGCCCAATTTAAATATTTGTTCCCTTAAGCAATAAAATGCCCATTTCACAGAAGGCACAGTTAATTTGTGCTGAAATATATAACACAAGAAAAATATCCACTACGTTTTGTATTATAGACACGCACAAAGGCATGTATATATCGCAACAGTCACAACAGATGATATACACCCAGAAATCACAAATTCAACAACAATAGACCAAATGTCAGAAGGAAGACCTCCGTTCCTCATTCCTTCCTACCTCTAGATTCTTCCTTTTTATGGATAGGCTTCTTAAAAATAAAACTAAATATTGAGTTGTAGTCTAATCATTAAAAAAATGAAGTCTCTGGAGTTAGAGGCATTTCTGATAATAAAGAAGTTTGCCATTCTGGCTGGGAAATTCTGAAAATTGAAGTCCAGCTATCTGAAGGGCACCATGATTGGGCTATGAAGACAATGCCATAATTCCACCTAATTTTCTTTTAAGTCTGATGAATAAAGTGTGTGCGTTTGTGTATTTCTGTGCTTGTGCTTGTATATCACATTTGGCTTTGCCCCTATGACTCCAATATTTAAAGAGTTGTAAAGAGCCCAGAAGTAGGTGCTACATTGATCGAGATGCATGCAAATAAGGTTAAAGTTGGCAGATGTTGAAAATACAGTTTTGGGAAGGGAGAAGGAAAAATTAAGCCGTGCACTTCAGTGGTCTCACTATGAATAGCATATTAGTTATTAGGAAGCGTATTATATGAATCATTTCCTATAAGATTAAGGAAAAGCCTGGAATTCTGTGCTGAATGGGCTTATTTTAATGTCCACCAAAGTTTCATCATTCTTTTGCTCTGCTCAGTGAGTATCCCAGTTGTAAACCAGCTGCACTAACATGGAGAGACACCTTGTCATGATCTAATTTGAAAAGGTTTATCTCAGATGTCTTACTGTACAGTTGGCTACCCTCTGGAAGAATAAGTTCACAAGCTGATGCTACTTGAAATGCTTTCCTTGTTCCTGATTTTCCATCTCTAGCCAATTCATTTTCCCCCATTCATTTGAGTAAACAAAGAAGACAGATAATTGGGCAAGTTTTCAATGTCTTGCTCTTTACCTATATTAAGAACTGCAAAAAATATTCATATATCAACCTTTCCTCCATAGTGTAAAAACATGAATTCTTTTTTCTTGTCACAATAAATCACCATTTCTATGTGTGCTATGAAACATAATACAATCTTGCAGTCCAGTTGAAAAGAAGACGAACCAACCAAGCAAATCTGGTTTCTATTGCCAAGGAAAAAAGACCCACTGAATAGAATTTTACTTTATCTTGTTAAAGGAAACCAATTTCCTTTGTAAACTGGAAGACAATAAAAAAAATTCAACCATTTAAATCAATCTGTTCTTTAAAAAAAAATATCTGAGAGCAATATTGTCCTATTCTCATGTTGATCTAAGTCCAATAGCCATCAAGAGAATAGGAAAAGGCAGCAGTCACTTGCAAAGAACTGAAAATCTTTGAAACTGAATAAATAGAAGCAGGAAAAATAAAATAAAGTAATAAATAAAAGAAAAGAAAGAAAAGAAAAGAAAAAAGAAAAGTCCCTCTCTTTTTTTCTAGGGCAAACAAAATTGATAAAAATGCAAGAGAATAGAATCTGGGTACTTTCAGGCAAGGTTTAGACAGTGCAATTGCTGCTCCTCATTTGGAAAAATTAAAGCCGCTGGAGTGAGGAAGAAAGGACCCAGATACATTCTTAACACACAGAAAACAAAATTCATAGAGTTCCTAGATTGTGTTCATGATTATGGAGGCTTTTCCAGGTTGGGGTGTGGCAGAGTTTGCTATATAACCTCTGCTATTGTGATTTTGGAATTCATGTTTTGTTGCTCAGGTAGGAAGTGCACAACTGGGAATGGCTCATAGTTAACACCAGCACCATGGAGCATGTTGAGGACCATGCTTCAAAAGCATAGCTCCTGCTGGACATTTGTACTTAATGACACTCAAATATAATACCATTTTAGTTCTCAGCAGAAAGCATCAGAGGTCTGGTCACAAAACAAAGAGTTTATAGATTTGTGATGGAGAAGAAGCAAGGAAAACCTATAACTCACCAGTCTGAATAATCTTTCCATAATGTAGAAGATAATATTTTAATCCCTTGTTTTTTGAATACAAACCTTTACACTATCAAGAGCACCTCTTTATTTCCCTCTCAGTCCTTGTTGTTTGCAATTGTCTTTTAGCTGACATTCTAACAATTTATGCCCCAGCCATTCTCAACTATAGGCCTAATAGCAGGGACGTGCGGTCAGGGGAGGCAGGGGAGGCAGAGCCTCACCACTCTCATCATGAAAAAAAAATGGAAAAGGGAAAAGGCGCTGAGGAGCCTCGGGGAATGGGACTGTGCGAGCCGCGGTCCCCTTCATGTTGACTCAGGAAGGCGGGGAAGGGGACCACGTGTGCAGGACAGAGGGAGGTGCAGGAGGCTCCTGTAGCCTCAGCCTCCCTCCTGCACACATGGTTCCATTCCCCACCTTCTGTCGGGTTCTGATGCCGGAGCTCATGTTCCAGGGCGAATGCGCATGCACGAGTGGCTCCCTTCCTCGCACTGAGCAACGGCAGGTTTACAGGAAGTTACTCGCGAAAGCAGAAAGTGCGATGGACTTTTCGGACCATCAGCTACCGTTTCCCTGCCAGCTCGGTCGCGAAAGGACCCTGGAAACCGAGTCGTGGCCGGCGCCTTGTTAAGAATTCCCCACCTTCCTGATGACGACACCAGCCTCACCTGCCATAAACCTCACCGCACGTCACTGCCTAATAGATAGATTTACATTGATTGGCTTTGGATTCGTTTACAGATTCTTCTGTATAGTCTTAGCCATCTATCTGCAATCTGCATTTTGAAAGCTTACAGGTACTTCTCAGGCAGTTTTTGGTGGTGGTGGTGTTTTATTTTTAAAAAGTTATGAGAGTATTGCCTATAGATGTAGATTTTGTACAGACAGGTATAATGAAATAAGATAGTTGCTTTGGTCAGGAGTCTTTCCCAGCTCTACCTGGATATTTTAGTTTTTTAAAAACAATTGTTGTGTTGCTGAAAAGCAGACTTTTCCTAGTAGAATAGGAATAGTACCCAACTAAATATAGCCATAATAATACACACTTTTGGTTGAGGAAATGTCATGTAAAATACTCTGTGCTTGCAAATCCAGACAAGTCACTGATATAAATAAGTGATAAGTTTCTTTCATGAAAATTGAGGTATGCTTTTTGTTGCTTCTACTCACATTGAGACTCCTAAAGCCATAAGCCATGGAAACAACCTAACTTAAATTGAAACAAAAATCAAAGTAATGATAGTTGGACTTCTTGTTTAAACTTTCCTGATATTGTACTTTTATTTTCTCCATGTTTTCTCACACATCTATTAGCCTACAGGTAAACAGCCCTGCAGGCTGTTTCACCTCTCCTGAGGTTTTTAGAATCTGTGCTGTTTAACCTTTTTTGCAGATACAATCAATACTTGTACAAATGTCACACAAAAACTTTTCATCAGAGTATACACAGAGATTCCGATCTTGCATTTATTGTAAAGGCTGAAGAAAATGACCTGCCTAACAGCTTAAACAGCTGTTTTTTGTTTTATTCTCACATAATTATTAAAGTTGCATATCTAGTAAATATCTAGTAAAGCCATGGTGCTCTGCTCATGGTTTCTGTTTGATTAAATCCTGGCTGGTTATCACTTTGAGTACAAATTTGGGTCTGTAAGGAGCAAATAATACGTAACACGTTTCTAATATGCAATAATTACAGGTTTAAATAGTTGGAACAATCAGTGTTCAGTGATTTCATTATTAGATGGCACTGTAATTTATGCTAATCTTGATAACAGTTCCAGATGAGAATGGTTCAGATACTTCTTGCAATTATTTACACTCTGTATTTCTGAAATAATAGAAGTGATTTGTAAAAAAAAAAATTAACAGGGATTTCATTTACTTTGCTAGGAAACACATGTAACTAGCTTTGTCAACAACTAAAAAATTAAATTTGATCTCCCTCCCCCATGCTCTTGAATTCTCTTAGCCCTATTATATGGCTAGAAATTATGGCACTTCCTCAAAGCTCAATTTTCAATCCATTTTTACCTCCCAAACCATTTAAAAGCTGACATTCCCCTGGCCTTGAAATACGGAGAGCCATCTGGGAATTCCATGAACCAATCAGTTCTCCTCTGCTGACTGATTAGAGAAGGTTCTTTTTTTAAATGAATCAATTGATATACTGGTCCCTAAATGTCCAAGAGCCCAAATTCCATCACTCACACACTACGCATAGAGGAAAAAAGATAGTAATCTCTAGCATTCCTTTCCCTAGCCAAAGAAGAGAATATTTGTAGCTCAAGGTAGAAATGAGGGATCCTTGTCATCCTTGGCAAGCTTGTTTGTTTTCTTGCAGACATTTCCTTACCCAAACTAGGTAACATCATCAGTGCTGGTAGGGAGTGGGGAGAACAAACACCTGTCCCCATCAGCCCTGATGATATTACCTAGTTTGGTTAGTGAAATGTCTGCAAGAAAATAACCAAGCTCAGAAAGCATCAAGGACCCCTCGTTCCTTTGCCTCTACATTGGATGCATTTTGCTTATTATACACTAAGCAAGAAAAATCAAGCTAGTGTTGTTGTTGTTTTGCAAGGACTGTGAACTTATATAAAAAGAGGCTAGAAAGATTAAGAGCAAGTGACAAGAAGTAAATTAGGTAGAGTTTGGGGTGTTTCTGTTGGAACAAGAGAGTATTTGACCAGGAGAATTATGATTAAGTTCATTGGTAGGGTTATGTTTTCTAGCCAAAGATAGTTTGCAATGGATGCTGAATCATCATTTTGTTTGTGCCGTATTGCTGGGAGACCTGATAAAGAAAGAGCAAGATATTAATTAACAGATATCATTGATAACACTGGTATCAGTGATAACAATGATAACCAATATCAGTGTTGAAAAAAAGTGTGGTTTTGCTCATTTTAAATAAGAACTAGTACAAAACCAGTAATTCCAAATCAGTGTTTGGAACAAGCTGATATCCAGGAGACAGAGGGAGAAGAGGCAGTCTGGGAGTGGTTCAAAGAATGGTTGTTGTTTTTTAAATTGATTTTTAAATCATTTTTTTTGTAAAAAAAGTTTTTTATTTTTAAATCTGAAGGTGCCAAATAATTTCACACATTTTCTTTTCACCATGCCATCAGACCAACAAGCATCGGGAAGTTCTTCATCAGTAATGGTTTTCTCTTACCCTTGCTACGGTTCAGAACCCGGGAGCATGTGTATGCGTCAGTGGTGTGTTCCTGTTCCCGTTGCAACTGGTACGGTGCAACGGGGCCAGGCGTCCACCACATGCATGCAGCGGAGCATCACGCAGGCGCTGTATACTCCATGCGCATGCGCAGAAGCCCTGATCATCTCAAATACAGATAAGGAGGGCGGGCGGGCCCTTTGGAGCACCATACGGGAATGGTACCTGGCGCTCCCAGCTGGCACTTGTACACCAGTACCGGTTGTATCTCATCACTGGTATGCGTGAACTTGCTTCACTTGTGCACAGTGCTTCTGCATATGCACAGAACCTGTGCATGCGCAGAGCATCCGTGATGAGTGGTCTGGGCGGGTGGGTGATATGGGAAAATTGGATGGAAGCAGAGATATTGATTTTGATGAACTGCTAAATGATGATGACCTTTTTTAAAACATATTGTGTTAAGTGATAAAAATCATTTATTAGATATAATCCAATAGCAATATAGTATGACAGTTGCAACATGCATTAGACAAATATATGTAGAATACATACATACATACATACATTCATTCATACATACATACATATATTTACACACACATATACATACATACATACATACATACATACATACATACATACAGTGTATATATATATATATATTATATACTCTTTTTACTGTTATTAATTAAAAAGTAATAAAAAATAAAGTGGAAATCACAATTACATTATAATTATGATGCGTGAAAGCTCCTGTCAAATACTTCAATCTTTCTTCAGGCTGGGTTCATGCTATTTTCACAAAACAGAGACATTCCTGTATTTCTTCCAAGCCTATTTTAATAGTTTTAATTTTATTTGAATTTTAAACTATATTACTATATTTTTTCATTGTTTAAGCGCAACAGCAGCAGAAATATTTACCTATATAATTTACCGTTACTACTGATATTCAGAAAGCATAAACATGCACTACAAATACGAAAAAAAATGATATGGTGCTCAATAGACATAAGCCCTGCTTCTTATCTAATTTCCTAAAAGCCCTGTGTCCTCTCACATTTCCTTTCCTTTCCAACTAGTTTTTTTTCTTGCTCATGCAAATGTCTTTGAAGCAAACTTGTTCTTTGTTTGATAATGGAAACAATGGGTGAATCCCCCTTCCAAAAGCTTCAGTCTTTCTTTAGACTGGGCTAACTAAGTGAAGCAGACATCTTCCTGTACATAACCAAATGCATCTTAGCATTTTCAGGATGAATAACAAGCCATTTTCCTCTTTGAAACACATAATTCTCCTGACACCATCCCTTTATCAGTACCTTCAACTGCCCTCCTGCACATCAGGAAGTCTACCTGTGTTCTACGGGAGAGATCCAGGGGTGGGCTTCAAAAATTTCAGCAACAGGTTCTCTGCCTGGTTGCTGGGTGGTTTGGCCATGGTGGATATGGCCTACTTGGCCGCCTGCACCACAGTGGAGGGCACGTTTTCACCCTCCCTGGGCTCCGGCTCTTGACGTTTCTCATCTCCCCCCACATTTTTTCAAAGGCTGCCATTTCCTGGCACTGGTTTATACATTGGTTTCATTTCATCTGGCTTCATTCTCCATTTTGCCTTTCAGAAATGTAGACTTCAAGTTACTGAGAAAAGATTCTGCATTGGGGCAAGCATTTGGAAGGATGTAGGCAAGTTTAGAGGCACTTCAGTATCCAATGGTCTTTATGTTTTTTTTAAAGAAACTATCTGCTACATGTCATCCCTCTTCAACTTTTTGCAGATTGTGAAACAAAACATGCATTGCTTGTGGTCCAGGAAGGAGGAAATCAGCAGTATGTTGTTAGAAGAATGGTCAGCTTATATCTTAGCAAGGTCGGTTGGGAGACCGTGGCTGCTGGCTACGCCCGGTCGTTTGAACCAACCCCCGCAGCCTAGGAGGTCAGGAACTACAGAGCCAGGGCCTGAGGCTGATGCTCTGCAATGCAAGGTCCTTGACCAACAAGGCCCCCCTCATTAACGAGTTGATCTCGGAGGGGGAGCTGGACCTTGCAGGGATAACGGAGACCTGGTTGGGTCACGAGGGTGGTTTACCCCTCGTGGAAATGTGCCCACCGGGTTTCCGTGCATTCCATCAGCCTCGGGCCCTGGGTAAGGGTGGTGGGGTGGCGGTAGTTATACGGGATTGTCTAGAGCCGAGGGAGTTCACTGTTTCTCAGATACCCGGGTGTGAGTCGCTGGGTATGAAATGGGGCCCAGGGAGGCAGTGGGGTCTGCTGATTGTATACTTGGCTCCTCGCTATACGTCAGCGGCCCTGCCCGAGCTCCTCGAGCTGGTCTCGGAGACGGCGGTTGAGATACCCAAACTTCTGGTTATGGGGGATTTCAACCTGCCGTCGACGGGAGCAGCGTCCGAGGTGGCTCGGGAGTTCATGGCTTCCATGACAGCCATGGGCCTGACCCAACTAATTCAGGGCCCCACACATGAAGGCGGCCACACACTGGACCTTGTCTTTGTATCTGAGCAGTGGACAAGTGATCTGGGAATAGGGGATTTAGAGATTACGCCCCTGTCATGGTCAGATCACTCATGTCTCCGGCTAGACTTCCCTGGCGCTACCCTCCACCGCGAGGAGGAGGAGCCAGTTTGTTCAAGCTGGTACCGCCCCAAGCACTTGATGGAACCGGATAGGTTCCAGACGGAGCTTGGGCCTTTACCTGTAGCCCTGACCCGCGCTCGGTCGGAGGACCTAGTCGACGCCTGGAATAGGGCGACGGCGGGGGCCTTGGACCGGGTTGCGCCTCTGCGACCTCTCCTACGGCAGCGACCCACCCGGGCTCCCTGGTACACCGAGGAGCTTAGGGTGATGAAGCACCATAGGAGACGTCTAGAGAGCAGGTGGAGGTCCTCACGCTCCGAATCTGACCGAACACAGGTAAGAGCCTATTTACGGACCTACCTTGTGGCATTGAGAACGGCCAAACGTAGACATTGTGCCGCTCTCATTGCGTCTGCGGATAACCGCCCTGCCGCCCTGTTTAGGGTGACCCGCTCTCTCCTGTCGCAGGAGATGCGGGGGGCACCCTTGCAGGGAAGAGCAGAGGAGTTTGGGGAATATCTGCAGGACAAAGTCGCTCAGATCCGGAGCGGATGGGCCCCCCCCCAGTGGACCGGACGAGCCGTCATCAGTGAGTCTTGTGAGCCCACTCTGGGAGGGGTTTGACTCTGTTGCCCCCGAGGATTTAGATGGGTTGCATGGACGGCTGCGACCCACCACATGTTCAATGGACCCGTGCCCCTCCTGGTTGGTACTGGCATCCTGGGAGGTGACACGAGGCTGGCTTCTGGGCCTGGTGAACGCCTCATTGAGTGAGGGTTCCTTACCGACTGCCTTGAAAGAGGCGGTGGTGAGGCCCCTGCTCAAAAGGCCTTCACTTGACCCAACGGAGCTAGCTAATTACCGTCCAGTCTCCAACCTCCCCTTTTTAGCAAAGGTTGTTGAGAATGTGGTGGCGCAGCAATTTCCACGTCGCCTCGACGAATCCGTATATCTAGACCCATGCCAGTCCGGCTTCCGACCCGGGCACAGCACCGAGACAGCCTTGGTCGCGTTGGTGGATGATCTCTGGAGGGCCAGAGATAGAGGTTGCTCCTCTATCCTGGTCCTATTAGACCTCTCAGCGGCTTTTGATACCATCGACCATGGTATCCTACTGCGCCGGCTGGAGGGGATGGGAGTCGGAGGCACCGTTTTACGGTGGTTCGGCTCCTACCTCTCTGGCCGGATGCAATGTGTGTTGACTGGGGGGCAGAGGTCGACCCCGAGGCCACTCTCTTGTGGGGTGCCGCAGGGGTCGGTCCTCTCGCCCCTTTTGTTCAACGCATATGTGAAGCCGTTGGGTGAGATCATCCGTGGTTTTGGGGTTGAGTACCATCTGTACGCTGATGATACTCAGTTGTACATCTCAACCCCAAGCCACCCCAACGAGGCTGTCGAAGTGATGTCCCGGTGTTTGGAAGCCGTCTGGGTCTGGATGGGGGACAACAGACTTAAACTCAACCCCTCCAAGACCGAGTGGCTGTGGCTACTGGCACCTCGGTTCAGCCAGCTGATTCCATCACTGGCCATAGGGGGCGAACAATTGCCCCCTGTGGAACGGGCGCGCAATTTGGGCGTCCTCCTAGATGCCCGGCTGTCAATGGATGATCATGTGGCAGCCGTGGCAAGGGGGGCGTTCCACCAGGTTCGCCTGGTGCGCCAATTGCGCCCCCTTCTGGACCGTGATGCCCTACGCACAGTCACTCATGCACTGGTGACATCTCGCCTGGACTACTGTAACGCTCTCTACATGGGGCTTCCCTTGGGACGCGCCCGAAGACTGCAGCTAGTCCAGAACGCAGCCGCGTGGGTAGTCATGGGGAGTACTAGGTACTCCCACGTAACACCTCTCCTGCGCGAGCTGCACTGGCTGCCTGTAGTCTTTCGGGTGCATTTCAAGGTTCTGATCACCATCTTTAAAGCGCTCCATGGCATAGGGCCTAGTTACCTGCGGGATCGCATCCTCCCACATACATCCCTGCGGCCAATTCGCTCTCACAGCAGCTTTTGATACCATCGACCATGGCCTTCTCCTGGTGCCGTCCACGAGGCAATGCCAACGGGCGACACCGAGGAGTAGGGCCTTCTCTGTGATGGGCCCAACCCTCTGGAATGACCTCCCCCCCGACATTAGAACCACTACTGACCTCCGCTCCTTCCGACAGAAACTGAAGACACACCTGTTCCGACTGGCTGGTCTGGCATAATTTATAACGTCTACCTCCTGGCATACACATTCTTACTGGTTTTTAGAGGGATAGTGTTTTAAATTTAACCTGATATGACATTGGGATTTTAAATTTTTGTATCGATTTATTTATTTAGCTGTACAGTTTGGCATATTTTATCCTCCTCTCATACATGTATTTATGTAGTTATTACTATGTTTTAATTTGTTGTATTTTGATACGGACTGTACACCGCCCCAAGTCCCTTTTGGGAGAGGGGGCGGTATATAAACGCTAATAAATAATAATAATAATAATAATAATAATAATAATAATAATAATAATAATAATAATAATAATAATAATAATCTCACATTCAGATACACAGAGGAGGTAGAGGGGTGGGACCTACAAAGCATATTGGTTTATGGGCTACTTGCCACCATCAAGTATGCTAATTGGTTAGTATGCAATGCAAACTAAGGATGCTAAAACAGAAATTCAAAAACACATACAGACACCTTTTAAAACCGTACCATGAATTTTAGAATTAAAACAACAACAACAACAAAGTTAGCATGAACATGTTCAGATTTCATTTAGACCCCATGCTCTGTAACAGTACAGGGAGCAATGCAGGCTGGTAATGTGGAAAGCAGCCTGCTTTTAGATTGTTTTTTTTTTGCTAAGTGAGGTGTGTCAGCACTGGTTTTCTCTTTCGCAGCTAAGGACACTTTATCCAACTGTGTGGGCCACAGGCTTGTTCTGCCTTCCCCACCTCACACCCCCAGGTTTGCTGCAAGTCTCTCTGTCCAGTGAATCATACACAGCTACGTGCATGTGAAAGAGGAAACTGAGGAGTTCACCAGAGTACAGAACTCCAGAAGAAAAAAAAGTCTTTTATGGAGCAATCTCTTCCAGGATGTCTCTGACAAGGACAACGGAGCTTGACCTTTTCACGCTTTATTTCATTTCCTCAATGATGGAATTTCATGCTTGAAAATGCTAGCTGGATTCCTGGTTGAATGACTACCATATCAGTAACAAAAGAAGGACCAAACAGATGTTGGATGTTTTTCTTCTGGATCCTTATTGTTGTATATTATTAAATTCTAGTTACTGAACAGAGTAGAATATTTGTAGTTCAGGGTTCACATGAGGGGTCCTTGGTGCTGTCACCCCCAGTTTCTCATTGCGCAAGCAGATGCTATGAAGCTGCTTTCTGAGGGGTCCTTGGTGCTCTCTGCTTGTTTTCTTGCAGACGTTTCATTACCCTAACTAGGTTACATCATCAGTGCTAGTAAGGAATGCTGCTTGCAGTCAGTTTATGTTCTGGTGTCTTGCAGAACAGAATGTTCTTTTCGTGGTCTAAAATTAATGATGACTATGTTTTTTTTAATTAAAAAAAGTGCATGCCACTTCAATCATAAGAGTATAAACAGCTTACAACTAACACAATAAAATCACAATAAAATAACAGCCAATAATTATCAACTTGGCAGATCAGGTAGCAGCATCATAATCCTTTCAGAAAACTTCACCAAATAATAAAAATTTAATTTAGATTTAACACTAAAAATAAATCCCCAAAGCTTCTGTGGAAATACGTTGTTTTAACTGTCCTCCTAAATATTACCAGGAAGGGAGATATTTTAAAGTGGGATTGAAGAAGAACAGAATATTCCAGAAGGTGGAGGCCATAATAAAAATACAAATGTGGCCATACCTGCTCCTGTCCATGGTGAAGTAGGAAACTGTATTTTGCATTAACTGTAGTTTCTATGGCATTTAAGGGCAGCCCATATAGACTTAAGTGCAGTAGTCTAACTGCAAGGTGGCAAGGACTTTTGAATGATTATGGCGAGCTCATTCTGTTTCAAGCACAGCTCAATTTGCTGAGAATAGCTCTCTCAGTTATGGCTTCCACTTGCTTCCATAGCAGGGTCATGCATCTAGGAGGATCTCAAGATTTTGGACCAGTGGTTTTAAAGGACCACAATCCATAAATCGGTCTTCTACCTTGCTGAGATTAAGTCTCTAGCTTGCTTCTTCCCATCTAGTGCAGTGATGGCGAACCTTTTTTGCCTTGGGTGCCAAAAGCATGCGTGCCCACCCCCATAATTTAATGCCCCTCTGCCCCATGCATGCGTGCATGGCTTTCTTGGAGCCTGGGGAGAGCAAAAACGGCCTTTCCCACCACCCCTGGAGGCCGGGAATGGCCCATTTCCCATCTTCTGGTGGGCCCAGTAGGTCCATTTTTTGCTCTCCCCGGGCTCCAGAGATTTTCTAGGAGCCTTGGGAGGGCAAAAAATGGCCCAACACACAAACTGGAAGTTCAGGAATAGACTTCCAAGTTGCCAGGTGACCCATTTTTCTCCCTCCGGAGGCTTCAGGAGGCTTCCCTGAACTTCTGGTTTGCCCATTGGGTGGTTTTTCACCCTCTGGAGGCTTCAGGGAAGGATCTGGAGAGCAGAAAAAATGGCCAAAAATCAAGGCCAAAAACCAGCTGGCCAGCGCACGCATGCATGCTGGAGCTGACAGGGGAGCACCTCGAGTGCCCTCAGAAATGGCACCATGTGCCACCTGTGGCACGTGTGCCATAGATTTGCCATCACGGATCTAGTGTCTTACAACCTCCAAGCACAGGGCTAAATCTTCTACCTCGTATATCTCCTCTTTGACAATTAGAATGAACCAGGAAGGGCAAAGCTCATCTCACAAAGATCCTGTCTACCTCATTGCAATCTAAAGGTCCAAATGAATCCCAGATAATATTGTAAGATGGTATCCATGTCAATACAGCCATTACTCAGTTCTGAGTGAATATGAAAGATTTTATCCTCAAAATGCTTCGGTTTGAAACACAATACTATAAAATACAATAATAGGGACACTAACCATTATATCTATTATTTAAACAGCAAATCAAGCCCCCCCCCCACATCTGTATACTTTTAAGGTGACTTTCAAAAGTTGAGTAGAAATTGCATTTTCTATGACTAACAATGAACTTTAAAAGGAAACAGAAAGGCTGTAGTGGATTTTCCGTAGTTCTTATGAAGTTACACAAATCACAATAACTTTGCTTTAGAGATCCTGGCGGGTGTTGATGCATTTGGCTCCTGCTCTGTTGTTTGGGCTCACGGCCAAGGTTGAATCATGTCCAGGAGTTTTCTTGAGAATTTGGGAGTCACCGTGAACTTTTGTGCCCCTTTTTTGTCCAGTAAGAAGGAATCTCCCTTTAACAAAAACAAGACATTAATAGCTCAGGAAAGATATCTGATTGTGGAAAAAAGAAACATCACGTGATGCATTTTGAGAAGCTAAAATGAGAAATAAATTGAAATGGAAGAAGGGAAAAGAAGACTGGAAAAATATATCTCCAAACATTTATAGGGCTGATTTTATTTTTCAGAAACAAAGTACTGGAATGGAATGGAAATTATTGGCCGCTGCACTACTTGAAAGTGGGGAAATTGCTTGTAACTAACCTGTTTTAAACTCTAGCAACAGTCTGCTGTGCCAGCAAACCCAGTGTCCATTTTCTACTTATTCTGCCTAATTAGGTCTGTGCTATTCGGAATCCATATTACATAGCAAAGGTCACAAAATGTCAGGCAGACCTATCACCTTCTGTTAAAACCTGTTAACGTGTAACTGCTTTGCTTTCATTCTGGGAAAGACACCCTTGACAAAGTTAATCACTTTGACCTCCAAAGAGCAACCTTTCACCAAGCAAAAACCCTTGAAGCCAAATGAAAGGAATAAAATGCAATTGTTTAACAGCAACCTTGGGTGAGGAGCTGTTGCAATGAAAAGAAAAGCTGAATATTATTATTTCTTTTTCCTGGATTGAGGCGGCATTCCTCAATCTAGCATCCACAGACAGCCATGTCAGACTAGGTCTACTCTCCCCTCCAGTTAACAGATCCAATCGCTGTGATGGTGGAAATTCTGGTCAAGTTGGAAAATGCAAACTTCAAATGAAATCATTTGAAGCGATGACAGATTAAAGTAAACCAAGCTGATAAATTATTTTGTCACTGGAAGAATGTACGTGCTTCTTAAGAGATTCTTGTCATGCATATAATGAAATATTGCCTTTGACCCTAATGTATCCAGATTTTATTTTCTCTGGAAAATCTGCTTTTAAAATTATCATATTGCGCAACAACAATGAAGGCCACATCCTCAGAAGCGAACCATCATTTAAATAGAGGATCAACATGATTTATTTCCAGAATGTTTGGGACATGTGATACAATAACAAATATCATATTGTTCATTGCTTTTCAGATGTGTTGTAAATCACATGGCTCTTTCGTGACAGTGGGAAACTCTAATTGTTCTTAGCATAAAGCATAGAATAATCCCAGGACTCACTTAGGATCTTGGAAATCTGCCCTCATGAGAATTCAAGGAGTTCATTGATTTTAGGGTGTGGATGTTTGAGATTTGTCTACTGCCTAAAACCTTACCAGACTCCAGGCAGTTTAAAGAGCTTCCATATAAAATACAATAAAAATCAGCAGAATATTTATTTAAAATAACAATTTCCGAAATCTAAAAGGACAAAAATGATTGCACAGGCTCAATCCAAGCCTCATGGGCACAAACAAAGCAGAGTCACTATAATAAATCATTTTTTTGCCCTTTTATGAGATAGTTTTTAAAACAATTAAAAATGTAGTTTCTGTTTCATACCCAGATGACCATGGTTCTGGATAATTCATATCCTCTAAAACCCTCTGAAATTGCAGCCTCACCACTTTTCCTCTCAAAAAGGAACAATAGTTATCCATTTTTGTTGGATCCAGATCTGGTCTCCGAAGTGTCTCAATCAGTATCTCTGAAAGGGTCTTTGGTATCTTCACTTCTTTCAAAAAGTTGTTGATTGCAGTCTGGTTCCAGCAGTCTCCTTCCAAGCAACTTTCATTATCCAGGTAGGTCAGGGTCTCTGTCCACAAGTGGCAGAGTCAAGATCACAGAGAGCTTCGCGTGCTATATCAAGGTTCATAGACTCAAAGACCTCCTAGATGACACTGTGAGATATCAGCCCTGTCTGTTTCAGTATATTCTATCCATTCAGCTTTCAGCTCCGAGCAAATGTGAGTGATGTTATCAATGAACTGCTTTGTCAAGTAATCACAACTTTCACTGACTGAATTTTCTGGCCCATCCTTTCTCAAAAGCAGGACATTCTGAACAGCAGAGTTAGTTGACATTCACAGACACAATAAGGGCAAAGAAGTAATTATGTTTTGTTGCCTTACCTTAGGTGAAACAACACTTTCAGTTGGGCTCTTACAGGTTTCCAGGCAGATTTTCATGTTTCCTGCTAATAAACCAAAGACCCTGCAAGATTGGTGGTGAGAACAGGTTGCTCATAAGTAATCTCATTAAGAGCATTGCCTCCATAATGCAGTGATCAACAGGGGATTCAGAAGAAGCACTATCCAGATTACTGAAAAAACTTCTAGTGCTATTGGAAGGCTACTAGATCTATCTAATATTTGGAGCATAGCATATTAATGGACTCCTCTGCCCTGTAGAGATTGGTAGCTCTAGTTAAATCTCATTGTTATGGGGAAGTGAACTACCTGAACTACTAAGTGAATTACCTAAACTACCAAGAATAAAACAACACTCACACTAATAGTGACAGGGCAAGACACTTGTATATAAACAGAGAACAGACCCCACTGATGCCTCTCTTCTAGCACTGATGATGTTATGTAGTTGGATAATGAGATGTCTGCAAGCAAACAACCAAGCTTAGAGAATACCAAGGATCCCACAGTTCAACTCTGAGGTACAAACATTCTCTTCTACTGGAAGCAATCTGAATTTAACAGTGGTATGATGAATCCTACAGAATCAGATCTTAACACATCTGCTTTGAGGTAAACACCAGGTCTAAGATATTATAAGCCACATGAATTGGTCCAGTGGTGATCTGGGACAAGCCCATGATTTTCAGTTCATTTCACATAAACTCCTAAACTTCTGATCCCAAGGAAGGCAGTCACTCAGTACTCACTGTTTAAGTAAATCCACAACTATCCTCACAGTGCGATCAAACAGCTCAGTGATGGATGTCAACATGCAGATGGGACAATGGTACAAAAACAGCACCCAGCTTGTGCCTTTGGTCAAATTTCACAAGCAAGGCTTCACTTTTGGCAATTTGAACAACAGTCTTCAATATAACTAGAGTCTGCCAGTAAACAATTGCCCCACTAGCTCATTTGCTCCAAGATTGGGATAGATGCAAAACATGAAACCTGGCTGATGTTTGTGAGTGGAACTGTTTTCTCTTGTTTCCTCTTTATCCAGCCAAATCTCAGTGACAAATGCCAGATCTCTCCTTTCATCCATGATTTGATCAAAATTATGCCTAGCTGTTTTTGCCTACTACATAAATAAACCTCCTATCTCATAGCAACAAATAATTTATTTCCAAGATAAACAGACATTTATAACAGCCTGCAGAGTTGCTTTTTCCAACTCAGTATATTCCAAGTGTTGGCTTTCACCAATCATAAGCCTCAAGAAGGAAGAATTGTGTTAGCTGGGGATTAAGAGGGTTGAAATCCAACCCATTTTGATAGCACTGCAATATGCAGAAATTCAGGAAGGCAGTTATAGAGGTAAACGAGAATGGGACTATGCTATTTCGCATTTCTGCTGGGAAAGGGACAATCCACCTGAAGGCTCAGTTTAAGAAGCTTCCATTCATTTTCTCCAGATTTTAAATTATTGGGTTCCATTTGCATCACATTGCAAGGCAATTATGGACCATTGCTAGCCATAGATAGTGTGTTATGTTTGTAGTTTTCTACAGAAGCTGTTGTGATAATTTTATGACCTGACTTGAAATATTACTCTTTCCCATTCCCATGCGAGCATAATATAGAATATTTCACGTCTCTAATGCTTTATGTCTGTTTTTCTTACATTGAAACCATTATGCCAGTTTGTGCATTACAGGCAGTTTTAAGGAGAGTGGATGAGGGGCTTTTCTTTACAACTTTGTTTTTAATATAATATATACATTTTTATACAATATAAATTTCTCGCATCACCCAACCAAGATGACGGGGAGGTGCAACATTTATCACCTTCAACTGATGTTTGGTGCCACCACTTTTTTCTTCCTTCCTTCTAGCAGGCCTATAACAACAAGGACAAAAATAATATGTATTTTCTGTTATTGAGCAATACCAGGGCACTAGAAGTGTGCAGTATTCACATACAAACACAACATTAATAATAATAATAATAATAATAATAATAATAATAATAATAATAATAATAATAATAATAATAATATTTAATGCTTCTAGACCGCCCCCTCTCCCGAAAGGGACTCGGGGCGGTGTACAGTTCATACAAAATATAACAAGATACAATAAAATTAAATATGTACAGTTGACAGTTGACATGGAGGAGGTTAAAATGCAGTTAAAAGAACTGTACAAAGCAAATATAAATATAAGTTTAAACCCCTAAAAACAGATACAGTAAATTAAAAACCCCTAAAATAACCAGATATAATATATTTGCCAGGAGGGACAGTTGAATTATGCCAGGCCTGCTAATCGGAACAGGTGGGTCTTCAGTTTTTGCCGGAAGGAGCGGAGGTCAGATGTGGTTCTAATGTCGGGGGGGAGGTCATTCCAGAGGGTTGGGCCCATCACAGAGAAGGCCCTACTCCTCGGTGTCGCCCGCTGGCATTGCCTAGTGGACGGCACCAGGAGAAGTCCCTCCCTGTGTGAGCGAATTGGCCGCAGGGATGTATGTGGGAGGATGCGATCCCGCAAGTAACTAGGTCCCGTGCCATGGAGCGCTTTAAAGATGGTAATCAGCACCTTGAAACGCACCCAGAAAACCACAGGTAGCCAGTGCAGCTCGCGCAGGAGAGGTGTTACGTGGGAGTACCTCGTACTCCCCATCACAGCCCGCGCGGCTGCGTTCTGAACTAACTGCAGTCTCCGGGCGCGTCCCAAGGGCAGCCCCATGTAGAGAGCATTGCAGTAATCCAGGCGGGACGTCACCAGCGCATGAGTGACAGTGCGTAGGGCATCCCGGTCCAGTAGGGGGCGCAATTTGCACACCAGGCGAACCTGGTGGAACGCCCCCCTTGCCACGGCTGCCACATGGTCATCCATTGACAGCTGGGCATCAAGGAGGACGCCCAAATTGCGCGCCCGTTCCACAGGGGGCAATTGTTCCCCCCCTATGGCCAGCGATGGAATCAGCTGGCTGAACCGAGGTGCCGGTAGCCACAGCCACTCAGTCTTGGAGGGGTTGAGTTTAAGTCTGTTGTCCCCCATCCAGACCCCGACGGCCTCCAAACACCGGGACATCACTTCGACAGCCTCGTTGGGGTGGTTTGGAGTTGAAATATACAGCTGAGTATCATCAGCGTAGAGGTGATACTCAACCCCAAAACCACGGATGATCTCACCCAGCGGCTTCACATATGTGTTGAACAGGAGAGGCGAGAGGACCGACCCCTGTGGCACTCCACAAGTGAGTGGCCTCGGGGTCGACCTCTGTCCCCCTGTCAACACACATTGCCTCCGGTCGGAGAGGTAGGAGCCGAACCACCGCAAAACGGTACCTCCGACTCCTATCCCCTCCAACCGGCGCAATAGGATACCATGGTCGATGGTATCAAAAGCCGCCGAGAGGTCTAATAGGACCAGGATAGAGGAACAACCTCTATCTCTGGCCCTCCAGAGATCATCAACCAACGCGACCAAGGCTGTCTCTGTGCTGTGCCCAGGTCGGAAGCCGGACTGGCGTGAGTCTAGATACTCGGATTCGTCAAGGTGTCGTGGAAACTGCTGTGCCACCACATTCTCAACAACCTTCGCTAGAAACGGAAGGTTGGAGACTGGACGATAATTAGCTAGCTCCATTGGGTCGAGTGAAGGCCTCTTTTTTTTTTATTATTGAAAAAGTTTTATTCAAACATATTTTCCCCTTTAAGCCCCCCACCATACAGTGTAAATCCCATACAGATACTATACCCCCTCCCCTCCCCCCAGCCCCCCCTAAAAAAAGGAAATTCAAATATTATACCAATTATTTTACCCCCTCCCCTCCCCCTGTCTAAAAGTAGATTACTCATACACATATTGTACCCCCTCTCTTCCCAACAATCACAGTATAAATTTCTCTTAGAATAATAATAGCCCATCAATCCCTTCTTCTAAACTAATTTAACATATATAAATCATAATATAAATTTCTCTTAAAATAATATTTCATTAATCCCATCTTCTAGTATATTTATACATATATATTACCCCACCCCCCACCCTAACCCACCCCCACCTCCCACTCAACCCCCCCCTGACTTCCACTATACACCACTCTAATGATTCCAAGCATCCCATGTATTATTTACTCTAATCAACTATCAGTCTAAACAATCTTAGCTAAAGGCTACATAATACCTCCTAGTCTGGTACTTATTCTGTATATAATCAATCCATTTTGCCCATTCCTGTGTATAATTCTCCTGCTTCTGATCTTTTAAAAAAGCTGAAATTTTTGCCATTTCGGCGAACCCCGCCACTTTCTGAGTCCATTGACCAATTGTCGGTAAAAAATCTTTCTTCCAATGTTGCGCAATCAGCAGCCTAGCTGCTGTGACCATATACAGAACCAATTTTGTTTCCCCTTTAGTAAGATCCTTAGCTATACCCAGTAAAAACATTTGCGGAGTAAATTGTATTCTTTTTTTCAGTACATTTTGCATGACCCACCATATTTTTATCCAAAAAGCCTTAACCTTATTGCAGGTCCACCATACATGAAAAAAGGTAGCATCTAGGCACCCGCATCTCCAACATTTTGGTTGAATATTTGGGTACATGCATGATAATTTTTTAGGATCTAAATACCACCTGTAAAACATTTTATAAAAATTCTCCCTTAAATTCTGTGACTGTGTAAATGTAACATTCTGAACCCATATTCTTTCCCATGTTTCCAACATAACAACTTCACCAAAATTCTGAGCCCATTTAATCATACAATCCTTAACCAATTCACTTTCTGAATCTCTTTCTAACAGTACATTATATATTCTTTTAACTTGTTTTGGGCAAGTCTCTTTTATCTGCTTAATCAGATCCACTTCTTTGTCCATAAAACCGACCCTTCGATCTTCTTCCCATCTCTTCTGTAGCTGTATATAATGTAACCAATTTAAAACAATTCCTTCTTCCAACAGTTGTTCCAAAGTTTTTAACTTCCATTCATCCCCATCAGCGATAAGCACATCTTTGTATAAACAACCCCCGAGTGACTTAATCATAATCCCCATGGTGTCTGCAAGATCCAACCAAAGCGGTATTTTATAATCCCAATTGGGCCGGTGCTTCTTCCATACTCTCATCAGGGCACTTCGGAGAACGTGATTGTTGAACACTTTGTCCACCCTATCTTCATAAAAAAGATATGCATGCCATCCCAGAACAAGATCATGGCCTTCTATATTCAGCAAATCCATTTTTGTTTTCCCAAACCAATCTGCTACATGTGTTAGTACCGCAGCTTCATAGTACAATCGAAGGTTTGGGAGTCTAAGGCCGCCTCTTTCACGAGTATCTTGCATAATCTTCATCTTTACTCTCGGTTTTTTCTCCTTCCAAACAAATTTATTTAATGTTGCTTGCCAATTTAACAAAGTTTTATCTGTTTTAAGCACCGGTATCATCTGGAATAAAAAGATAAATCTAGGTAGAATGTTCATTTTAATTGCTGAGATCCTTCCAAGCAAAGACAATTGTAGCTTTTTCCATACTTCAAGGTCTTTCTGGATCTTTTGCCACAACACTTCATAATTATTTGAGAAAAGTTTTGTGTTTGATTCTGCAATTTGTATTCCTAAATACTTGACCTTGGAGACTATTTCAAAGCCTGCTAAACTTTCAAATCTCTTTCTTTGAGACTCTGTCATGTTTTTAACCATCATTTTCGTTTTGTTTTGATTTAGTCTAAACCCAGACACCATGCCAAATTCTACTATAATATTTTTCATCTGGATTATTGATTTCAAAGGGTGTGAAAGGGTAACAACCAGATCGTCGGCAAATGCTCTAGTTCTATATTCCTTTTGCCTAATAGTTATGCCATCTAAGGATTCTGAGTCCTGAATTGCGTTCAACAAGACTTCCAAAGTTAAGATAAATAACAATGGAGATAATGGGCAACCTTGTCTTGTACCTTTTTGTATCTCGAAAGTTGTTGACAGATTTCCATTAATAATAAGTTGTGCATTTTGTTGCTGATAAATTGCTCCAATCGCCTGCTGAAATCGTGGTCCCATATCCATCTTTTCCAGAGTCTTGGTTAGAAAATTCCAGTTCACTCGATCAAAGGCCTTCTGTGCATCCAAGAAGACCAGCGCTGCCGAGATCTGCTTATTCTTATCAAGATAGTCAATTAAATCTATGAGTTGCCTTACATTCTCCTTCATATGTCTGCCTTCAATAAATCCTGCTTGATCATGATGAATAATCTCTTGAATAACCGGCATCAATCTGTTGGCTAGTACCTTAGCAAATATTTTATAATCTGTATTCAGAAGAGATATCGGCCTATAATCTTCTGGTTTCTTAGGGCCCTCTTTATCTTTGGGTATTAATGAGATAAAAGCCGCTTTCCATGAGGAGGGTATTTTACCGCCTTGCTGTATGTTACAAAAAAGTTGTGTAAGATATTCAATCATTTCCAGTTGTAAAGTTTTATAGTACATTGCAGTCAAACCATCAGTCCCTGGAGCCTTTGCTAGTTTAAGTTGGTTTATAGCTAAAGTGATCTCATCAGCAGTTATCAGACGTTCCAAATTTGCCTTTTGAAGCACAGATATTTTAGTAACTCTTTTTTCTTCCAAAAAATCATCTACTGACTTGTTCTGTATATTATCGTGTACATATAACTTAGCATAATAGTCCACAAATGATTTTTTAATCAAATCTTGTTGATATACCGTCTTCCCTCCATACTCAATTCTATCAATAATTCTATCATTCGTGTTCCTTCTCAAAGTATAAGCCAACCACCTACCAGGTTTATTAGCGTTAGCAAAGGTGTTATGTTTAGCAAATTGCAAGTTAGTTGCTGTTTGTTCGGCTATAAGCATTTGAAATTGGTCTTTCAACAATTTTAGCGCCATCTGGAGCACCTCGTCTTTCGGGCTTGTTATAAGCAGCTGTTCTTTGCTTTTTATTTCATCTTCCAGTTCCATTCTCCTTTTCTGTCTAGTTTGTTTATGTTTGAAATTCATATGTATCAGGACCCCACGCATGTAAACTTTACTTGCATCCCAAACTGTTTCAATGGGAGTACCCTTATTCATGTTAAAACTGAAAAATTCCTTCATGTGTTTTTTAAGTTCATCAACATTTTTTTCGTATCTAAATAAATTTTCATTTACTCTCCAAGACCTTCTTGGCCTCTTCCCTAGTTCAATTTGTAACCACACCGGGCTATGGTCCGTAAGTGTCCTGGAGAATATCTTGGTTTTCTTAGCTTTAGGGAGTAGATCCGGTGTTAACAAAAAGAAATCAATTCTTGAAAAGGATTTATGTCTATCTGAGTAAAAAGAAAAGTCCATCTCATTTAGATGTTGTATCCTCCAAACATCTTTTAATTTCAAGTCATCTTGTAGGTCAAAAAAGGCCTTTGGCAATTTGGTAATGAATTTGGTCGTTGTTCTCTTATCTATTCTTGGCGAAATCACTCCATTCCAGTCTCCCATAATTAAAATACTCTTAAAATTCCAATCTAAAATTTTTAAATGAAGCATCTTGTAAAAACTTTCTTGTAATTGATTAGGTGCATAAATTCCTAAAACCAAAATAGCACCAAAGTCTGTATCAAGTTCAATTGCTATATATCTACCACTGTCGTCTGCCTCTATAACCTTGGTTGGAAATCTTTTATTTATATATATCACCACTCCATTTTTCTTTACCAAGTTAGAGGCAGCATACAATGTTCCCAGTTTTGAATTCACTAAATACTTCTGGTCTTGCAGCCTAATATGAGTCTCTTGAAGGCAAACAACATCATTATTAAATTGCTTCAAATAATAAAATATTTTTTTCCTTTTTTGTGGAGAGTTCAATCCATTCACGTTCCAAGATAATAGCTTAAGCATCTTTGGGTCTAATCTGGAGCGTAAGGGCCTCACCACCGCCTCCTCACCCAGGGAAATATAATATTCTGCCTTTTTAATATTTCCTAGAATATTTCATTTTTCTAGGAGAGGGGTGGGTGCTAACTTCCTACACTGTTTAATACCTCCCCTGGGCATAGCTCTGAATTAGCCAGTGGTAATCAATCTTTAAAATCCTAGGCCTTTGGAGGCATGTTATCATATTAAAATCCACCAAGATCCAAAATGGCACCAAATCTTTGTTTAAAATAGTAATTTTTAAAATGAGAAATACACAGCAGCAAAGAAAACAGGGTTGGCTTTTGTCTTACAGCAAAAGGATTATGATTCAAAAAGCAAATGAAGCAATGGAACAATAGGCAGGCCATCTGTTAGATCCGTGATGGCGAACCTATGGCACGCGTGCCACAAGTGGCACACGGAGCCATTTGTCAGGGCACGCGCGCTGGCCAGCTGAGTTCACCTTTTTAAAAGCTATTTTTCGCCTTCCCCAGGCTCCAGAGGCTTTATAGGAGCCTGGGGAGGGCGAAAAGAGCCTCCCCCGCCCCCTCCGGAGGCTTCAGGGAACGTCCGGAGGCTTCCCTGAAGCCTTCGGAACACTTAAAACCACCCTCCGAGCAACCCGGAAGTGACTTCCGGGTTGCTCGGATGGTCGTTTTAAGCGCTCTGAAGGCTTCAGGGAAGCCTCGGGACGGCCCCTGAACAGGCACGAGACGTGCGTCTCCATCGCCCGGGCCCAGATCGCCTCCGCCGCGCGGCGCCTCAGGCTCGGCGTCCTTGCACCCGGCCTTCACATCGCTGCCGCCGCCGCTACCACCGCCGCTAGGACGGGCTCAGCCGAAGGGAAGTCCGTCAGGCCTTGGCCGTGCCGCCCTCGCCTCCTCCTCCTCCTCCTCTAGCCGCGCCATCGCAAGGATTAAGGCGAAAGGGGGGGGGGACGGGGAAAGCGAAGAGGGCTTTGCATGATTTTTTTGACTTCCCCAGGCTCTAGAGGCTTTATAGGAGCCTGGGGAGGGCGAAAAGAGCCTCCCCCGCCCCCCCGGAGCTTCATGGAATGTCCGGAGGCTTCCCTGAAGCCTTCGGAACACTTAAAACCTCCCCGCCCCCCCCCGGAGGCTTCATGGAACGTCCGGAGGCTTCCCTTACTACATCGCAAGGATTAAGGCGAAAGGGGGTGGACGGGGAAAGCGAAGAGGGCTTTGCATGATTTTTTCGCCTTCCCCAGGCTCCAGAGGCTTTATAGGAGCCTGGGGAGGGCGAAAAGAGCCTCCCCTGCCCCCCCCCGGAGGCTTCATGGAACGTCCGGAGGCTTCCCTTACTACATCGCAAGGATTAAGGCGAAAGGGGGTGGACAGGGAAAGCGAAGAGGGCTTTGCATGATTTTTTCGCCTTCCCCAGGCTCCAGAGGCTTTATAGGAGCCTGGGGAGGGCGAAAAGAGCCTCCCCCGCCCCCCCGGAGGCTTCATGGAACGTCCGGAGGCTTCCCTTACTACATCGCAAGGATTAAGGCGAAAGGGGGTGGACGGGGAAAGCGAAGAGGGCTTTGCATGATTTTTTCGCCTTCTCCAGGCTCCAGAGGCTTTATAGGAGCGGCAGCGATGTGAAGCCTGAGGCGCCGCGCAGCGGAGGCAATCCGGGCCCGGGCGATGGAGACGCACGTCTCGTGCCTGTTCAGGGGCCATTCTGAGGCTTCCCTGAAGCCTTCAGAGCGCTTAAAACGACCATCCAAGCAACCCGGAAGTCACTTCCGGGTTGCTCGGAGGGTGGTTTTAAGTGTTCCGAAGGCTTCAGGGAAGCCTCCGGACGTTCCCTGAAGCCTCCGGAGGGGGCGGGGGGGGGGCTCTTTTCGCCCTCCCCAGGCTCCTATAAAGCCTCTGGAGCCTGGGGAAGGCGAAAAAATCATGCAAAGCCCTCTTCACTTTCCCCGTCCACCCCCTTTCGCCTTAATCCTTGCGATGTAGTAAGGGAAGCCTCCGGACGTTCCATGAAGCCTCCGGGGGCGGGGGGAGGTTTTAAGTGTTCCGA
The DNA here is from genome assembly GCF_964273705.1 of Natrix helvetica. Taxonomy (NCBI): domain Eukaryota; kingdom Metazoa; phylum Chordata; class Lepidosauria; order Squamata; family Natricidae; genus Natrix; species Natrix helvetica. Next base: position 60,245,826 of record NC_138548.1, read on the forward strand.
AGGCTTCAGGGAAGCCTCCGGACGTTCCATGAAGCCTCCGGGGGGGGCAGGGGGGGCTCTTTTCGCCCTCCCCAGGCTCCTATAAAGCCTCTGGAGCCTGGGGAAGGCGAAAAAATCATGCAAAAATGGGCGCGTTGTGCGCGCATGGGCACTGGGGGCACGTTGCATTATGGGTGCGGCACGCCCGCACACGACCCCCCCCCGCGCTCCCCCCACTTGTGGCACGCGAGCCAAAAAAGGTTCGCCATCGCTGTGTTAGATATTGTAAATAGTTACAGAGGTTTCCACTCCAGTCCTCCATTTAGGCGGGAAGCCTGGGTTAATCTGATTGGTTGAGAGGCCTGACAGCTCCCTATAAAAGGGGAGCTGTCAGACCTCACAGTTGCTGGATTGTACACACTTGACTGCTAATAAAGAGCTGTTGTTGCCTTCATGTCTGGAGTCTGTCCTCTCATTGCCCTGATCCAACACTGGCGATGAAGGTGGGCTCGAGAGGAAGATAGGACAAAGAAGAACGAGACAATCCAGCAGGTAATCCAGCCCGGAGCATTCGGCGCGGTTTTCGAGCAGCCATTTTAAGGCGGCAAATTCAAACTGCAGAACAAAATGGCTATGCACGCTCCGCCAACTCCGTTCGACCCCATTAACGAGCATTGGGAGTCATATATGTTAAGATTCGAGTGCTTCCTGGAAGCCAACAATCTCATGGGGGTGCCAGACTCCCGAAAGAAGAATATGTTCCTGGGATACTGCGCCAGAGAAGTTTTTGAAACGGCTAAGGATCTGTCAGAGCTGACCCCGATTCAGGCCGTAACCTGGATGGCCTTGCAACAGACTTTGCTAATGCACTACGCGCCGAAGCCTTCTCGCCACGTTCGAAGGCACAAATTCTACATGAGAAACCAACGAGAGAACGTATCTATCAACCAGTATGTAGCTGTCCTGCGAAAAGCGGCTACCCACTGCAACTTCCAGAACCTAGATGACCACATCTTGGATCGTTTAATATGTGGGGTAAGAGACATTCCATTACAGAAACGCCTGCTGGCTCGAACTAACCTAACCCTGCAAATCACCCTTGATGAAGCAAGAGCATCCGAATCTGCTGACCGGTCTACAGAGACGCTACAGCGCCAACACTACGCGCCCCAGACTGCCACTAAGCAAGCGAGAGTTCACCATGAGGCCTCAGACCAGGAAACTGATGACAGCGAGTGCGATGACAGCTACCGCATGCGCAGCAGCCGCACAAAACCGGCGCGAAATTTCAACTCCAGCTTGTTGCCCTGCGCAAGCTGCGGAGGGAGCCATCCCTGGTCTACTTGTAAATTCCAGGATGCAATTTGCCGAAATTGCGAGAGAAAAGGGCACATCGCAAAAGCATGCCACAGTTAGGGGCCTGCCACCACTTGGCAGCCACAAACATGCCAACAGAGGCCCACCTCAGGGGCTTGGCAAAACCAGAAAGGGCGCCCAGAGAGAGAACCAAGGGAGTCAGCCCAGAGAGAGTATTCCCAGAGAGAACCACTCAGAACCTATCTCACCACGATAGGTCAGGTCCGCACAAGGCGGCCCAAAAAGCTGAAGCTCACGGTCCTCATTGAGGATGCTCCTTGTGAGCTAGAGGTTGACACAGGATCATCGCTCACAATCATTTCCTGGTCAACGCTCAAAAAGGCTATTCCTAGCCTCAAAAAACACCAACTACGGAAACCAGACATCATGCTACGTGATTACCAGGGGAACCGAGTCCCCATCGTTGGCCAGGGCACCTTCAAGGTCCAATTCAAGACCATCATGGCCCAGCTACCCGTCACAGTGGCAAGCGCAACCCTGCAAAGCCTCCTGGGGCTCGACTGGTTCGAGGCTTTAGGCCTGGCTGTCACCGGCATCAACGTGGTCCAGGACAACAGCGCTGCCGAGGCAGTTTTTAAGGAGTTCGAGGACGTCTTCAGCTCCGGCCTCGGTAAGTATGTGGGGACACCAATCTCATTTAATTTGGACCCCAACGTAGCGCCGATCAGGCTCAAGCCCAGGAGGGTACCTTTCACCCTCCGACCCAAAATTGATAAGGAAATTGACAAGCTGGTGAGCCAGGGGATCCTAGAACCAGTCGACCATGCTCGCTGGGAGACCCCAATAGTGACCCTGGTCAAGCCGGACAGGTCAGTCCTCATCTGAACGGACTATAAATGTACAATTAATGTCGCGCTACAACAGAGCGCCTACCCTGTGCCCATTGTACAGCACTTACTACATTCGCTAGGGCCAGGATTTTTTTTTTGCGAAATTAGATATGTCGCAGGCATACCAACAGTTGCCTGTAGATGGCGCCATGGCAGAGGCCCAGACCATTGTGACGCATAAGGGTGCATTCAAATGCAACCGCCTACAATTCGGTGTTAGTATTGCCCCTGGACTGTTCCAAAGCATCATGGAACGGCTTTTGCAGGGGATACCAGGAGTCGTCCCCTATTTTGACGACATATTGGTATCGGCTGCAAATGAGGCACAACTTTTAAAACGTGTTAGGGCTGTTTTGACAAGAATTCGCGAAAAGGGTCTCCGCCTCAAGAAAGAAAAATGCCAAATTAATGTGCCCAGGGTAGAGTTCCTGGGATACATGATTGATGGTTCTGGGATCCACCCGACATCCCAAAAAATAAAAGCAATTCAGGACGCCCCTACATCTCGCAATCAGACCGAGTTGCAAGCTTTCCTCGGGCTCCTTAACTTCTACAGTGTCTTTCTCAGACAGAAAACGACAGTTGCTGAACCTCTACACAGGTTGCTAGACAAAAACGCCAAATGGACCTGGGGACGAGCAGAGGCCACTGCTTTCGCCACTGTCAAGCGCCTCCTGACAACAGACTCCCTGCTGGTCCAGTACAGCCAAACGCTGCCGCTGGTCTTAACTTGCGACGCCTCACCATTCGGCGTTGGCGTGGTCCTCAGCCACAGAATGCCAAACGGAACCGAAGCCCCCATCGCCTTCTACTCATGAACCTTGTCTCCCGCTGAACAAAACTATAGCCAATTGGACAGGGAAGCCTTGGCTGCTATAGCGGGAGTCAAGCGGTTTCATGAGTACCTCTACTGGTGAGACTTCGAACTTGTGACCGATCACAAGCCGCTGCTGGGGCTGCTGGCTGGGGACCGACCCACCCTGGTGTCTCTATCTCCATGCATGACCAGGTGGACTGTTTTCCTGGCTGCCTATTCGTACAAACTCGTTCATCGCCCCGGCTCCACACTCGGTCACGCCGACACACTCAGCTGCTGCCCCCTGCCTGAACTGCTAGCAGACCCCACTCCAGAGACCCCCGTCCTCCTCATAGACTGTTTGGACTCTGGACCGGTCTCCTCTACAGACGTTGCCTGCCTTTCGGCGAAGGACACAATTATTAAGCAAGTGCTTAACTGGGTATGGAGGGGGTGGCCCAAGGGGCCTGTTGGGGCTGAATTTAAATCATTTCATACCAAACGTGATGAATTGTCTGTGTTAAAAAGTTGCCCTCTGTGGGGGGACCGGGTGGTTGTTCCACACAAACTGCGTCGTTCAGTATTGGAATCTTTGCATGTGGGGCACCTTGGCATTGTCAGGATGAAGGCATTGGCCAGGAGCTACGTCTGATGGCCTAACATGGACAGGGAAATAGAAGAGTGGGTGGCCACTTGCACGCCCTGTCAGGAATCCAGACCAGCCCCTCCAGAGGCGCCTGCTAAGGAGTGGGAGCGCCCTCAAGCACCATGGTCTAGGGTGCACATAGATTTCGCTGGCCCCGTTCATGGCCAGACCTTTCTGATAGTTGTTGACGCATATTCGAAATGGTTAGAGGTAGCCCTGATGACCTCTACCACGGCAGAGGCGGTCATCAAGGTGCTACGGCGCCTGTTCGCCACGCACAGCCTGTCTGATGTCTTGGTCTCTGACAACAGGCCCCAATTTACGGCCATGCACTTCGAGACCTACCTAGCTAGCCAGGGAATTCGGCATGCCCTCGTCGCGCCATTCCACCCGGCCTCCAATGGACAGGTGGAGAGAATGGTGCGTTCAGCAAAAGAAGCGCTCACTAGGATGGGCCCAGGTGATTGGCAAACACGCATCGATCATTATCTTTTAATTCAGCATATCACGCCAAGCACCACCACAGGGAGAAGCCCAGCCGAGCTTCTCATGGGTCGCCGGCTAAGGTCCCACTTAGACCGGCTACACCCAAACTACTCTGCCACATCGCCCCCAGACTCTACCAGCAAGATTCGGAACTTTAGCATAGGGGATTCAGTATACGCCCACAACTATGCAGGGGGGGGGACTTTGTGGATTCCTGCCACGGTGATAGGCATCACTGGGCCTCGCTCATATCTCTTGGAGCTAGAGGATGGTAGAAATTGGAGGAGGCACATTGACCAACTCCGCGGTCGCCTAACCCACTCCAATCTTAGGGCACCAGACAAAACTCTGACGCCAACTGACCAAGGCTCTACTCAAAAAGAGCAACCAGTCACTCCTTCTACAGACTTCTCAAACCCGAACGAACCGGTAAGCATACCTGACTTTGTCGCTAGCCCACAGCGAGCCCCAAGCGAACAAGCTCAAAGGACTCCAGCCGTGGCCAGGGGTAAGTTCCAGCAACTTCCATCACCTGGAGCAGAGGAGCACAGAGGTCCCTCCGACCTGCTCCACGAACTGGTTCAAAATGAACTGCGCAGGTCTGAGCGAGTCAGGCAAAGACCTGCCTATCTCAAAGAGTACGTAACCAATAGGAACACTCCAACTAAGAGGGGAGGAGTGTTAGATATTGTAAATAGTTATAGAGGTTTCCACTCCAGTCCTCCATTTAGGCGGGAAGCCTGGGTTAATCTGATTGGTTGAGAGGCCTGACAGCTCCCTATAAAAGGGGAGCTGTCAGACTTCACAGTTGCTGGATTGTACACACTTGACTAATAAAGAGCTGTTGTTGCCTTCATGTCTGGAGTCTGTCCTCTCATTGCCTTGATCCAACACCATCCAAAAGAGCTCTGAAAGGATTTGGGGTCCATTCAAAATTAAAGTCAAAACACTAATGTTTTCTAGCTGCACCTAGAAATCTGTGTGCATGGAATTCCTTCTTAGATTCTTTAACTTCTTTTCTTGCCCTTACATCCAGCTGATCTCCTGGAGAACACTGAAAGAATAAGCAGCCGTCTGCAAATCCCTCTCTCAAGGGACACACTTGCCTTGCGACAAGTAGTTGGGACTAGTTCTCAGCTGGAGATTTTACACACACACACACACACACCAGAGGTGGTATCCAGCAGGTTCTGACCAGTTCTGGATAACTGGTAGCGGAAATTTTGAGTAGTTTGGAGAACCGGTAAATACCATCTCTGACTGACCCTGCCCCCATCTATTTTCTGCTTCCTGAGTCCCAGCTGATCAGGAGAAAATGGGGATTTTGCAGTAACCTTCCCCTGGAGTGGGGTGGGAATGGCGACTTTACAGCATCCTTCCCCTGCCCCTCCCACCAAGCGCCACCCACCATGCCATGCCACACCCACAAAGCCACGCCCACAGAACTGGTAGTAAATTGTTTTGAATCCCAACACACACACACACACACACACACACACACACACACACACACACACAAATGCATTCGCATACAGACACACTTCTGACTTGTTTCTGAGTTCCCTGTTATCAAAAATATAATTTTGTGATTGATCTGTTGTCAAGGGAATCAAATAAAGAATAATTTCTTGATCTAGGACCATTTTAGGAAAAAGCAGTAGAGCAGCTCCTTTTCCGCTCCAGCAAAAAAAGAGGTAATCCAGAAATCTTTATGTCCAAGAACACGAGATGGTATCTTTTGATTTACATACAGAATTAAAGTATACATTCTTAACCTTTGTAAAAACTGTAACTATGATTCTTAACATTTTATTGGAAAGCTATATTTGTAGCTGTAAAAGAAAACACTGTTGAAATTGAAATGGTTTAAATTGAAATTGGGTTTGCGTATAAGCTACTAAAGCAAAGGGGTAAATTAGGAAAATACAATATATAAAAACATTTCAGTATTGCTTTAGAATGGACAAAAGACATTCTCAGGAAGTTTTTCTCTTTGTCTATAATGAAATGAAGCACAGCAGAGAGACCACATCATACTGCTTGTGCCAGCAAGGGTTGGAAACTATTATAGTAGCTATGTAGCAAAAAAGGATGCGTAGAGAGAGGCAAACGGTGTTCATGCCTTTCAGATTGGAATGTGGGCAGTCTCTGCAGGAAAGTAAGCAGGAAATGCAGATGTGCCAACCTGAATATCCTGGGTGAGGTGATGATGGTCAGGCAGCAACGTGGAATTTTGATGCTATCTCCAAACATTATATAGTTATTTGTAGGAAAATGCTACAGCACTTGGACCAAGGGCTGCACAATATAAACCTTTGCTTTTGCCAGGCAATATGAAATCACCTTTCTATAGTCACCAAATATAGAAAGATTGGCCTCTTTAACTCCCTTCAAAGCCTACTTTATCCACCTTCAAAGTTGTGCCAAGATATGATGTGCTTTCTAATAAGCCTCTTATTATATCTGATGACAGTGACAGATAGCAAGAGTGCTTTCAATGGCCATGGAATGTTTCAGATTCTTCTAACATAGCATCATTCTGGGGTGCTGGGGAGACTTTGAATTTCTTCTTCTAGACCGGTGACCTTTTGAAGGAGAACCCCTCCAGGCAGATATCAGTGGAGGACACTACACTGCAGTGATGGCTAACCTTTTCCAGACCAAGTGCCCAAAGCACATGCACGTGTGCACAAATGCGCAGGTGCCCAACCCCCCCAAATGCAATGCATGTGCCCCCTGCGCATGTGCCCCACCTGCATGCAAGCGCAGTCCCTTGCATGCCCCCACTGCCCCATGTATGCACATGCTCTCCCTGCACACGCCCCACCCCCCGCTCATGCGTGGCAGAAACCTGAAGACCAGCTGGCTGGTGGGAGGCGCACGCATGCGCAGTGGATTTGAACTGGGTTGATGGCTCGTGTGCCATCAGAGAGGGCGCTCTGGCATACGTGCCATAGGTTTGCCATCATAGCTATAGTGTATCCTGAAGCCAAACCTAGTTTGACCACTTATAGTTCTAGTTTTGTCTGTTATAAACTAGATGTATGGAACACTTTTTCCAACCTAGATGTCCTCCATGTATGCTCTTGACCCCCTAGAATTTCCCGACTAGCGTGCTCCTTACTGGACATCAGAGTCCTCCAATCTACACTGTATCTGCTATATCATGTGCAAATTTAGGACTGCAGAATGTTACTCCTAATGTACTACCATATTTAATTTTTAAATTGTGGGTTTTTTTAATCACCTTAATTTTTAAGGTGATTAAGTGGAGATTATAAGTAGCTAGGGCACAATCACATTAATGAATTCATATTAAAGTTAAATGAAATATTCTACTGTGGCCATTTTTCCACAGTAGAACTTGAGATAGAACTTTTGGCATACCTCTTGAAAGCCAAGGCTTGCCTGTATTGTGAAAGCTCTACTCATAGAATTTTACAAATTGTCCCACTAAATAAACTAATACATTCATGTTTTCTGTGGTTCCATTTTTCAGTGAGAAGATTTCACCATTATTTTAATTTAATTGAATATAGATTGCATAAACATGTTTTAGTGCTGTTTAAAGACTTGATAAAGATGTTAAACAGGCAATTAAATATGGCCTTTTTGCAGTCTGTGAATTAATGTCTTGTGAGTTGATAACAGCATTAGATGTCAATATATTATACCCCACATTTAAAGCATGATTCTTCAACATCTAAAAGAGTAAATGCTAATAGCAGTGATGCAAATCAAATAGTGGTACGGTATGAACACAAATGATGTGTAACATTCCGCTGCTAGGATAAAAATCCAACTGCTATTTCATCTGTAGGTAAAAGAAGTATACATTATAAAAAGTGGAACAATTCATTTTCCCCACAACTGTGTGGTTTGGATGATGTTCATGCATGTAGCAGCATCATAAAAATTAAGCATTAATTACTTTTATTTGCATAGTACAGCTGCAATTATAATAATTTCATTAACAAACAAAAGTAAAAAACAAAAACGGTCTCTAGCCAGTTATTTAAGACAACTTATAAAATTCAGATCAAAGGTTTCTCATATGTGTTCTCCTAATATCAATATTGATATTAAGGGACACAGTGGCTCAGTGGCTAAGACCCCGAGCTTGTCAATTAGAAAGGTTGGCAGTTCGGTGGTTCGAATCCCTAGCACAGCATAACTGAGTGAGCACTTGTTACTTGTCCTAGCTTCTGTCAACCTAGCAGTTCGAAAGCACATAAAAATGCAAGTAGAAAAATAGGAACCACTTTTGGTGGGAAGGTAACAGCATTCTGGGTGTCTTTGGTGTTTAGTCATGCCGGCCACATGACCACGGAGACTTCTTCGGACAGTGCTGGCTCTTCAGCTTTGAAATGGAGATGAGTTTTATATTGCCCAAATGGAGTTACTGTTAATTTTGTGGTTTTTTGTATTTTTGGATAACAAATCTAATGGATGCTCTCCTCAAACTCATGAAAAACAACTCAAAATCATATCAGTGAAAGGATTCTGTAAACGGTATGTGGGTGAGGGAACAGAAAGCAGAGGACTGGCAGAATGCATCCATGAATACTAACTGGCAGTCAGAAGGCATGGCAATTTAACCATCATTTCAATTGGGAAAATGTGACAATCTTAGACCAGGCCAAATCCAAAAATGCCAGGGAATTTCTAGAAGCCTGGCACTTGGACAAATTAGCCATCAATAGACACATAGACATTAACAACATCTATAGTTTATGTGTGGGATGCGGTGGCTCAGTGCCAGAGACGCTGAGCCGGTCAATCAGAAATGTCGGCAGTTCGGCGGTTCGAATCCCTAGTGCTGCGTAATGGAGTGAACTCCTATTACTTATCCCAGCTTCTGCCAATCTAGCAGTTTGAAAGCATGTAAAAATGCAAGTAGAAAAATGGGGACCATCTTTGGTGGGAAGGTAATAGCGTTCTGTGTGCTTTTTGGTGTTTAGTCATGCCGGCCACTTTTTTCAATAGTATTGTAATTTTGAACACTCCCTAAACAAATAGTTGTAAGTCAAGAACTATCCGTATTCCTGATAGAAAGTTATGCAGAGCACAGAACAGGAGTAAAAAATAGGAGATCTAAGAAATAAAATGTGAGATAAGAAGAAAAGGAAATATAGATATATCTAGTTTACACCAACATCATTTGCTAGGACTTTCTATGTCTTTTTATCCTTACAAACCATCCTCATTTCCACCATTCATACACTGCTACATATTATATATAGTCTTTTGTTTTTGAAATTCCTCACTTCTCCTTTTGAGGAGCTCATCAGTCACCCAACCACGACTTTCTCAGTTTTCCTCTTCCCCTTCAGCTTATTCACTGTTCCTTCAGAAATTTGTTTTGCAAACTGATTCTCATTCGTTATGTTAGTATTATTAAGCTTTTCATTGTACTTCTGCTATCCCAGTTTTTTTTCTTTTGTGCTCAGTCCATATTCATTCAGCCCTCATTTGTTATTGACATTATCTTTTTATGTTTTATTACATACACTTTCTAAGTAATCCATTCCTATGCATTAAATTTCCTTTTATGTTTTACCTTCTCTCACTTCCTTATAACAAAGTAGCTAGAAGCGCTCTTTTTCACACAGTCCTTTTTGTTCCTTTTGTAAAATATTCATTCCTCACAACACGCTACCTATTACCTTTCTATAGCATTTACACATTTTAAAATGGTTCTATCCATTTCTCTCTATTTATTTATGTATTCATTTATACAGTTTACTATCTACAACTTCAATCATCATGGACTCTAGGCAGTTTTCAGATATTTACAGAGCCACAAGAGTAAAAACACATTTTAAAACTACAGTTACAAGAAGATAATAAGCTGTACATCTCAACCCTGGGCTCGATGAGTATCCGATAGTGTCAAAGTCTAACCTAGTACCAACAATATTGTGCTGTTTGGGATGGAGAGAAGCAGGACAGGTCCTGAGTCTCAGGCTCAGTCATGACAAGATCAAGTGGTTGCATTTATTTGGCCTCTCCATTTCTGGGGATCTTTTATTGCTTGCTCTTAATGATGTTGTACTTCCTAGTTCAAAACTGGTACACAACCTGGGAGGGTTTCTTAGTCTCTGAGCTCCTGCTCAGAGTAGGAGTAGAAGTCAGCTGAGTGCGAAAGAGCCATTGCAGAGGTCCATCTAAAGAAGACTCCTATGAGTCCCTTGGACTGCAAGGCGATCAAACCAATCAGTCCTAGAGGAGATCAACCCTGACTGCTTTTTAGAAGGCCAGATCCTGAAGATGAAACTCAAGTACTTTGGCCACCTAATGAGAAGGAAGGACTCACTGGAGAAGGGCCTAATGCTGGGAAAGATTGAGGGCAAAAGAAGAACGGGACGACAGTGAATGAGGTGCTGGATGGAGTCACTGAAGCAGTAGGCGTGAGCTTAAATGGACTCCAGAGGATGGTAGAGGACAGGAAGGCCTGGAGGAATGTTGTTCATGGGGGCGTGATGGGTCAGACACGACTTTGCAACTAACAACAATAACAATATCTAAAGTGCCTGGACCAGGAGATCTTCAAGTAGTCACTTTTGCCCTGGTCATTTCACAATTGTCATGCACTTTACCTAGGGCTTCCCTTTGAAGATCATCAAAACACTACACCAGAATGTTGGTGGCATGGACAGTATTGGGGGATCAAGAATGCCACTGTGATCCTACTGCTTTGCAGTCTGCAACTAGCTATTAATTGGCTTTCAGATGAAATTCACCATTAAAGCTCTTCATACCATGGCTATATAATACTATCTATTACTGCCTATTTCCAATTGTTTTTTTCCCATTCAGTTTGAGCGAGCTGAACTCTGTTGTTTTAACTGTGTTATGGGGCCCAAGAAATGCACACATTTGCTGCAGGACCTGCCTTCTGGAACAATATCTACCCAGAAACCCATAAATGCATATGTGCCTGTGTAAGCACACATGCACACAACTGTCTGAGGCTTTGCAGTTAGTCTCCAGAGGCTTTCCAAAACTGCTGTGAGATTTAATCATGAGAGGGAAGTAGGAATCCTAGTGGACAACCACTTAAGTATGAACTAGCAGCGTGCTGCAGTTGCCCAAATCGTCGCCCTCCCCCCATCATGCAGTCAAAGGCTGCATCAACAGAGGAATAGTATCAAGATGACATAAAGTATTAGTACTGCTATATAATGCCTTGGTAAGACCACATTTGAAAGATTGCATCCAGTTCTGGTTACCACAAATAAAAAAGATATTGAGACTCTAGAAAAAGTGAAGAGAAGAGCAGAGATGATTAGGGGGCTGGAGGCTAAAGCATACTAAGAATGGTGTCTAGTTTAATGAAGAGAAGGACTAGGATGACACGATAGCAGTCTTCCAATATTGGAGAGACTGTCACAAAGAGGAACCTATTCTCCAAAGTACCCAAAGGCAAGGCAAGAAGAAACAGATGGAAACCTATCAAAGAGAAATCCAATCTAGAACTAAGGAGAAATTTCCCGAAAGTGAGAACAATTAACTAGAAGAATGGCTTGCTTTCAACAGTAGTGGGTGCTCTAACACTGGTGATTTTTAGGAAGAGATTGGGCAGCCATTTGTCTAGTATGGTATAGAGTCTCCTGCTTGGGCAAAGGGTTGGACTAGAAGACCTCTAAGCTCTCTTCCAACTCTGTTATTCTATATTCCTGGCTTCTAAAAAGCCAAGAGAGGCACTTCTTGTTAAGAGACCTTTTATAAGAGGAATGATGCCACTGTTTGCTGCAAAGCTTTCAGGTCCCCAGACAACAACATAATCTTTCACGTAACATTCACTTCTTCAACCAACACATTCTAACATTATCATAAGCATTCCTTGTAGTTCTACCCATTTACCTATATTAAGCAACCAAGGGGACATCACATATCCTTGTCTATACTCAGTGGTGAACCATTTGCAAAACTTTCCATTTATTCTCACACATGCTATTCTTACACTATTGCATTTGATTACACCATACTAGCACAAACATTCCTTAATTCAAGCTTATTCACCTTAACATATACTTTCTTCAAGTCACTACATGTACAATGAACTTTCTCACATGCATACATTTTTCAGCGACCTATCGAAGAGCAGCTGTCTGGTCTTGCATGCCTTGCTCATGATAAAGATGCTCATTGCTTCCCAAATTTTGCTCATTGTTATCTCTAGTGCGCTTTTGCTCAGAATCCTACCAAATAAGGCACCTTTCCGGGCACACTTAAATGAATATAGGATATAGGATAAATGAATTATCCTATATTTTTACATAGGAGAAACCAAACCCCCAAAACACACATTGGCAAACTGGCATGCTATCTCTACGCTTGGAACTTTGTGCAAAAGCGATAAGTTAACAAGCCTGTATAACCATGAGATAAATGACCTCAACAGCCAGAGAGAACTACTGCAAGGCAATTCCAAGGTCAGCAATCAGAACTGGCTAATTTTAATACCATAATTAATACTGAACATTTCAAAAAAGAAAGAAAGAAAGCTTAAAGTATAATTGTATTCAAGTATCCAAATCTGGTAAATGCTAAAGTTATGCTATTTATGCAAATTGAAATGATAAGAAGGGACAATTATGGATTATAATTAACAGATAATACAAATGATCCCATGGTGAAGGTCTTGCTTTTCCTCTGTCTTACAAGACAAAGTAATTGATTTTTATAAATGCTAATTTATGTACGCTGTTAACTATTAACACACTGTAATATTTATTAAATTCAATAGTTATGTGGGTTAAGTTAATTTCTGACTTTAAAAGTTCTTCTGAAAAAACAACAACAACCAGGGCTGTTAAGAAGGGATAGAGAGAATGTGAAATTAAGAAAGAAAAGAATATAGATGTTACTGACTTTTCAAAATGAAATTGTAAGTGCCCTTGTTTTAAATACATGTTTTCTTAAAAGGGAACACATTAATAATAATCCATAGGGTAATTCTACCTGTTTAATGTGTTCTGCCTGTTAGTTAAAATAATAATAAATAATAAAACAATGGCAATATTCCGGATTAAGATCTTGACTTGAATCTTTCCTAACCTTACATCCTTCAGGTATCTTGCAAATGGCTTTGATTCTACAGGTGGGAATTCTGGAATTGTGCCAAAACATTGGGGCCTCTAGAAATACTCCAGTAATTATTTAGAACTTTTCTATTAAATCTGTGGAATTTCTTTAATAAATTTGGTGTTTGTGATCTCAGTAGCATCTCTTAAAACTTCAACATCTGAAGATGGTTCAGATTGTTTGCTTAAGTGTTACTAGTCAGAATTTATGCTCTGTGGCTATAGTTTATTTTTGCATGTACAACTTCAGTAACTACAGGGAAATATTTTACACCTAATGGCAAATACCTATTTGCCTTCACTTCTGTCAACAATCACTTAATATTTAAATTCAGGGAGGAGATGTAATCTGTTTTTGACTAAATTAGACTTGTCTATACAAGGTGCACATAATCCCCTAGGGAAGTTTCCTTTCTTTAGGGGCTTGGGATGAAGGCTTGGGCGTGGAGGAAGAACAAAAATGATAAATTATTTCTTGCTTCAAGCAAATCAGTGCATGGGGTATAGAAAGAAAAAGAGCAGGTGAAATTACAGCCCTACCTTTGTTTATTTGTTTATCACATTTTTGTACTGCCCAAAGTCACAGGACAGTGTAGAAATGTGACTTTGGGTGGTTTAAAGACAAAATATTGTAAAAACAGGACTAAAACCACAGTTTAAAAAAAAGATTAAAAACAAGGTTAAAACTTACAAGTTAAAAGAAAAACAATTCAAAATTAAGAAATTAACCAGGCTAAAAGATTAACAAGATAAGCAACACCTATACCTTCCCATAATTTAGCTTGCAAATTCCATTGGAGAGGGAATATTTGTCAAGTGACCAATGGATCAAACTCACCAACCTGATTATGCATAGGAATTTGGGAGAATTGGGGCAGGGGTATCAAACTCACAGCATCCTGTTAGGTATCGTGACTTTTCCCCCTTTGCTAAAACAGGGGTGGGGGTGGCCAGCGTGTGATGCATCTGGCCCATGGGCCGCAAATTTGACACCCCTGAATTAAGGTTAGGATTAAAATGGGAGCAAGCTTATATACGGACATATGAGTAATATATAAGAAACCTGTTTTCATTGTTTTTACCAGATGTACTATTTGAATAGAATGATAAGTTATGCTTGCTCCAGAGAACTTTAATATCTATTTGATTCATAGATTAGGGTTGAATCCCCAAAATAGTTCCTTTAAAAAAATAACACCCCAAATATTTTTAAAATGGGATGCTGCAATGCAAAATAGCTCTTAGGGTGTTTTAAGGATGTTTTTAGACCAGTTGGGCTCCATGCGTTTTTTTAGACAGGAACATGGCAGTTCCAGCTCAATGCTTTGTTTAGAAGTGTGCTGAGAGTATCCTGTTGGTTGCATGAGAATAGAGCAGGGGTGTCCAAACTTGGGAACTTTAAGATGGCTGGGGAATTCTGGGAGTTGAAGTCCACAAGTCTTAAAGTTCCCAAGTTTGGACACCCCTGGAATAGAGGGAATGAACAGTGGTAACGTTCTATTAACTCCATGCTTTGTCAACTTGCAATCATGCTTATTTTGTAGCAAGCATTTTGCAAATGAGCTATTTTACAACAGTACAGGTAATCCTCAATTTACAACAGTTCATTTAGTGACCTTTTGAAGTTAGAATGGCACGGAAAAAAGTGACTTTTGACAGTTTTTCATACTTATGACCTTTGCAGCATTCCCAAGGGCATGTGATCAACCCTCAGATAGTTGGCAACTGACATGTATTTTTGACAGTTGCAGTGTCCCAAGTTCATGTGACAGGCAAAGTCAATGGGGAGGTTGGATTCACTTAACAACTGTGTTACTAACTTAACAGCTGTAGTGATTCATTTAACAATTCCATCAAGAAAGGTCATAAAATGGGGAGAAAGTCACTTAACAAATGTTTTGGTTAGCAAGATTGTGGTTGTAAGTTGAAGATTACTGGTACCTGAGACAGCACAGAAACAAGGTCAAGAAATTGTTGTTGCTTGATATTTGTCCCAAAGGTGCTTTTTTCAAGCGGTAACTGGACTTGCTGGGTTTTCTTTGAAGACATTTTGCTTCTCATCCAAGAAGCTTTTTCAGTTCTTGGATGAGAAGCGAAACGTCTTCAAAGAAAAACCAGGAAGTCCAATTTGCCTCTTTAAAAAAGCACCTTTGGGACAACCATAACCTGGAGGACTTAGATCCTCCATAGATATTTAGCTTTGCTTGATATTTATTTATTCAATCAATTTATATAATTGCTCATCTCGATGACTCTGACATTTTGAAGAGATGGAGAGCCAAATTAGCCGTTGATCTTGCCTTTTGACATATACAGGCTCCACAATGGAAAGAATCTATGTGGTTTTTTTTTATGAGAGTGTTCGTAAAAGCTACTGGTATTCAGTAGCTGCCATTTACATTTCTTACCATATTGCTTTGCAGTAGCATGCGAGATGAAAATGAAACTGGCTGTCAACCAGCCATCCAGCACTGAATGCCAAGGGGAAAAAAAATAATACGCCAACAGCTCTGCTGAGGTTTAGCTTGCTATTTTGATAGGAACACTGGGTGTGTAGTATTTTGGAAACAAAAATTACCGTGGGGTAAATATGTGAGCATGATAGCCTTCATTAGATACAAACTTAATTGCTCCAAACTCAATTACAGAAAATACGTCTTCAGCAACAGAGTGGTCAATGCCTGGAATGCACTACCTGATTCTGTGGTTTCTTCCCCAAACCTCCAAAACTTTAGCCTTAGATTGTCTACTGTCAACCTCACCCCATTCCTAGGAGGTCTGTAAGGGGCATGCATAAGCGCACCAACGTGCCTACCGTCCCTGTCCTAAGAACTCCATTTATTCGTATCCATTTCATGTATTCAAATCATGTTTATACATATGTCATCTAATCATGCTTGACAAAATAAATAAATAAAATAAATAAATTAGGCTTTTTCAGCTTTCTGTAAGGAAAAATGTCCAACAGTGAACAGAATCAGAGAAGTACAGAGGTGTTAAAATTTAGAAGCTGTAAAGAGTTCCTATGAGATATGGGTGACTAATCTACCAGGCATGCATAGATTACAATGAACATCTGTGTTTGGCTCAAAGGGGTTTGGTTCAAAATTTCAACATGTAATTACAGATATTCCTTGATATACAACTACAATTGAGCCCAAAATTTCCATTGCTAAGCAAAATGGTTAAGTGAGATTTATCCCATTTTACTATCTTTCTTGCCACGCTTGTCAAGTGAATCACTGCAGTTGTTAAGTTAGTAACACTGTTGTTAAGTGAATCTTGACTTTGCTTGTCAGCAGGTTGCAAAAGGGAATCACATAATCCTGGGATACTGTGGTTGTCATAAACACATGCCAGTTGTAAAGCATCTGAATTTTGATCATATAATCATGGGGATTAGAGGTGGATTGCTGCCAGTTCGGCCCAGATCGGCCAAACTGGTAGTAGCTGTGGTGGGACCAGAGGTGGGTTCCTACCGGTTTGCACTGGTTCAGTAGAACCGGTTCGTCAAATCTACCGAACCGGTTAGAAGAGGTTCCACCGGTGGACCCGGAAGTAAGTTCCGGAATGCCTGCCATGGACCTGTCGCTCATTCGCCCTGCCCATTCCATCACAGCTCACTCGCTCTCCTGCCCATCCGCATTAAACTAGCTCAGCCCGCCACTCACTGATTGACTGGAGTCCAGCCAATCAGTGAGCGGGCTGGAGTCCCCCCCGCTTCTAACACCCGTTTAAAAGCACGGTGGGTCCTCAGTTCATTTTGCTTTGTTTCACTTCGCCTTCCAGCAGCTTGCTGCTTCCCTCAGGTAAGCAATTAAGCATGAGGAGGGGCAGCGGAGGCGGCGGGAGGCGGCAGCCTAGCTTACACCAGCTTGCGGCTTTCGCGAGGGAAGGATCTTCAGGCCTTGCCTTGCGAAAGCCACGAGCTGGCGTACACCACGTGGCTGAAAGGAGGAGGTGGGCAGTGGTGGCGGTGGCAGCGGTGTGTGTGTGTGAGCTGGCATGTGCCAGCGGCGCCTGCAGTGGGCCGGCGGCAGCCCGAGCTGGCATGCACCGGGGACAGCGGCAGCAGCAGGCTAGCTTACACCAGCTCGCGGCTGAAAGGAGGTGGGCGGCGGCAGCAGAGGGGGCAGCGAAAGGGCAAGCTGGCGTGTGGCGGCAGGCGGCGGTGGCAGGTGGTAGGCTAGCTTATACCAGCTCATGGCTTTCGCGAGGGAAGGCCTTCAGCTGGGGTATGCCGTGTGGCCCAAAGCAGGTTTCCTGCCACCCCCCTGCTCCCTCCCATCTCCAGCCTCACCTGGCTGGCTAAGCCTGCCAGGCTGTGGGCCTAACTGACCCAGTTGTCCTTTGTCCCTTCAGTCCAGCTTACCTGCTGCCTCGTTACCTGCCTGCTGCTCCCTGCATCCATTGCATCCGAGAGCTGCTGATTCTGCCAGCTGGTAAATGAGCCGTTTTTTTTTATGCTTTTAATGTTTTTTTAAAGAATATTTTATTTATTATGTATAGAATTTTTAAAATCATTTTATTTAAAAGTATTGAGTATGGAATTTTTAAAAATGGTTTATTTGAATTTATTGTGTGTAGAATCTTTTTAAAAATTGTCTTAGACTATTTAAAAAAAGATTCTATCAAAAATAAATTAAAATAAACCTTTAAAAAAATTCTATACTCAGTACTTTTAAATGTATTGTGTATAGAATATTTTAAAATGGTTTTATTGTAATTTATTGTGTATGGAATATTTTTAATGGTTTCACTTTAAATTATTCTGTGTGGAATACTTTGAAATGGTTTCATTTTAAATTAGCGTGTATGGAATCTTTTTAAAATTGTGTTAGACTATTTAAAAAAATATTCTACCAACAATAAATTTAAAAGTATTGTGGATAGAATATTTTTAAATGGTTTTATTGTAATATATTGTGTACAGAATATTTTTAATGGTTTTTAAGGACTTTTTTATTTTTTTTAAAAAAAATTAAAATTATTTTTAGGGAAATTTAATTTATTTATTATTTATAGAATATGTTTATTACAAGAAATGTTATTCATTTTTGCAAATGGTTTATTCATGATGCAATATGTTGCTTTTAAGTGTGCAGGTTGGTGCATGGTTTATGTGTCTCAAAGTGGCTGCTTTTCTATGGGCAGGCCAGGTTGGTGCAAGGCAGCTTTGCCAGATTTTGTGTGTTTCTATGTGATACCTGGTTGTTTAGGTAATTGTGAGGTGGTTGCTGGTTCTGTGAGCTTCCTGGCACTGTCCTTTATAATTTCCCACAATGCCTTGATCGTTTTTATTCCAGTGGCTTTGTCTTTCCTGTTCTTAGGGTTAGGGAAAAAACTGGTTTCATCTGCAGTCTTTTGGGGGAAAATTGTTATTTTTTGGTGTTTTCCTGGCACTGTCATAGTTTGTGGGTGTGTAATGTCCCGCAGTTATCTACACATTAATAATGATCAAGTACTAATAATATTTCCTTATACATTTTAGTGATCTTTCCTTACATAATTGGTGTTTTCTTTCATACTTTTGGATTTCTAATTTCTGTTTCTGTTAGTTAGCAATTGCTAAAACAAATCCCACATGAAAAAGTATTCAAATCCTTCTTGATTTTAATTGTCAATTTATTTATTCCTGCATATTCTAATATTTATTCATTTTTATATCTCTGTTTTTACACTGTTGTGCAAACACAATTCCAGCAGCTGCTTACATGTGTAAAATTAAGTATGTATTGTATTCCCTTTCAAATAGCCAACAAAATATTTCTGTTTTTAAATCCATGTCTTGCTTTACCATTGCTTCTAACCACAAACTCTTGAATAGCTACTTGGACTGATCTAAGTACTGAACCTAATTCATATATTCCTGTTTTTTTTGAACTGAGAACTAAATTTCAGAAAAAGAAATATGTATTGCTCTGTGAATCTACCTATGACATTCATTCTTGATCTAATTTCTTGGATGAAAGACTATATCTTTCCTGTTTGTTGGGGGACATCCTTCCTGAAAAGGCTGTACATTTTTGGTTGAAAACAGAGGTCCCTTCTGTTACCTGTAGTGTAGTCCTCAGCTTACAACCACAATTGAGTCCAATATTGTTTTATTTCTTCTGCAGTTAGTATTGTTTAACAGGATGAAGAGGCAACAGAGTATAACCGCTAGGACAGTCATCTTTCCTATGTAAATAGCTGTTTTATTGCTTTGTGTGCTTCTTTCATCCTTAATATAGTAGTGCAAGCAATTAAAGTCTTCCTTTCTGTATCTCTTTGTGCAGACCATTCATTGGAGCAAGGTGGTCAGTGGGTGACTTCAACACACAAAAGGACAGTAACCTTCCTTTTCTATTATTTTGTGTGCTTGTTTCATCCTAATGCAGTGCATGCGATTAAAGTCTTCCTTTCTGTGTCTCTTCTTTGTGCAGGTTATTGGAGCAACGTGGTGAGGTGGTGGTGTGCAGAAGACCGGCAAGGCAGTAATCTTCCCTCTGTAAGTAGCTGTCTTTATTGCTGGGTGTGCTGGGTTCATCCTTAATATAGTAAGTGCAAGCGATTAAAGTCTTCCTTTCTGTGTCTCTTCTTTGTAAAGGTTATTGGAGCAAGGTGGTAAGGTGGTGATGTGCAGAAGACCGGCAAGGCAGTAATCTTCCCTCTATAAGTAGCTGTCTTTATTGTTTTTGTGCTTGTTTCATCCTAATGTAGTACTCTTTTATTGTTTTGTGCACTAATTTTAATATTATTGTAGTTTATCCATTGGGGCAAAGAATTCAGTGACATCGTCTTGGCCATTCCCACCCAGTCACATGGACAGCAAGCCATTCCCACCCGGTCACATGGGTGGAAAGCCGCTCCCACCCTGTCACATGGGTGGAAAGCCACTCCCACCCGGTCACATGGGTGGAAAGCCACTCCCACCCGGTCATATGGGTGGAAAGCCACTCCCACCCGGTCACACGGGCAGCAAGCCACTCCCACCCGGTCACATGCGTGACAAGCCACTCCCACCCAGTCACATGGGCGGCAAGCCACTCCCACAAAGCAGGCCACACCTACAGAAGAAGTTCCAAAAATTTTTGAAACCCAGCACTGAGTGGGACACTCCACCAACCCGACCGTACGCTTCTGCACAGATGCTTCTGCGCATGTGCAGATGCTTCTGCGCATGTGCAGATGCTTCTGTGCATGCGCAGAAGCATCGCATGCATGCGGGAACATGCCTGAACCAGGAGTAAAAAAATTAGCAATCCACCTCTGATAGAGATTCTATGCTACAACAA
The DNA here is from genome assembly GCF_964273705.1 of Natrix helvetica. Lineage (NCBI taxonomy): Eukaryota > Metazoa > Chordata > Lepidosauria > Squamata > Natricidae > Natrix > Natrix helvetica. The sequence goes on from NC_138548.1 coordinate 60,266,306, forward strand.
TAAGTGTGAAAAGTAGTCAGAAGTTACTTTGTTTAGTGCCATTGTCAAATGGTCATTAAATGAATGGTTGTAATTTAAGGACTATCTGTAGTTGTAATTTAAAAGGCTGTAAACACCTTGGCACTGATATTTACAATGGAAGACCTGACGCTCATGGATGACCATGTGACAGCCGTGGCCAGGGGGGCGTTCCACCAGGTTCGCCTGGTGCGCCAATTGCGCCCCCTATTGGACCTGGACGCCCTACGCACAGTCACCCACGCGCTGGTGACGTCTCGCCTGGACTACTGTAACGCTCTCTACATGGGGCTTCCCTTGAAATGCACTCGGAGACTGCAGTTGGTCCAGAATGCGGCCGCGCGGGTGATTATGGGGAGTACGAAGTACTCCCATGTGACACCTCTCCTGCGCGAGCTGCACTGGCTTCCTGTGGTCTACCGGGTGCGTTTCAAGGTTTTGATAACTATCTTTAAAGCGCTCCATGGCTCAGGACCTAGTTACTTGCGGGATCGTATTCTGCCCCATACATCCCTGCGACCAATTCGCTCGCACAGAGAGGGACTCCTCCAGGTGCCGTCCACCAGACAGTGTCGAGGGGCGGCGCCTAGGAGTAGAGCCTTCTCCCTGGCGGGCCCAGCCCTGTGGAATGACCTCCCTCCGGATATTAGGACGACGTCCGACCTCCGTTCCTTCAGAGTTAAGCTCAAGACCCACCTATTCCAAGTAGCTGGCCTGGCTCAACCATGATCCAACTATATCGCTCCTGACGGGTTTTTTATTAATGTAATTCAATAGAATTTATTTATTGGGTTTTTTAAATATTGTGACTTTTTAATTGTTTTAATTGTTAATTGTTTAATTGTTTTTTAGCTATCAGCCTACCTCCTCCTTGTATACGTTGTATACGTTTTATATACGTCCTTGTTACATGTATGTCCTGTCCAGATTTGTATTGTATTGTATTGTACTTTGTATTTTATTTGTTTTATTGTACGCCGCCCCGAGTCCTTCGGGAGAGGGTGCGGCTTAGAAATAAATATTCTAATTCTAATTCTCTCTAATTCTCTTATTTTTTCCAGCAACAATAAAATACGTGAAATTTGTTTCTTAGCCTGTTTCTTATCCTGACTAACTCAAAAGGCTGACTGATCCTTATGTTCTAGAGCATGTCAGGCCCAGAGTTGTCCTGTAGGGCAGTACCGGAGATGGCAAGGGATCACCCTGCGCCGGCCCGGCCCACCCCATCCCACCCCACTGAGGTGGCTGCGATGACCAGACCACACCCACCCCAGCCCCCCAAGGGCAAACAAAATCCTGGTATGGTCCGCAATGGGATCGAGTTTGACACCCCTGTTTTAGAGGTATAGAAAACCCTAGTTTGTTTGTTTGCTGATTGTGATTTTAGACTGTCCAGTAACCATGCTTCTCTTAATGGCATGCAAATGTATTAAAGCAGAGGTGTCAAACTTGATTTCACTTTGGGGTTGCTGTTGTTGTTTTGTCTGCACACAGTGCTCATTTCAAAACTAGCACTACAGCTTTTTTATGAATGAATTCCCTGTGAATACATCGCTTTTATCCATGAAAATGGTTTCTCCTTGTGTTGCAGCCCTAAAGGTTTGTTTGAATCTTTATTCAAGCAATATGGCTATAAATCATGCTGTGCTAATATTGAAGTTATGTCAGCAATAGAGAGTACAAACTCTGAATGTCAGATATGAAGTACAGTTACCATATATTAAATGAAGCCTTTAAACTTGAACGAAAATCAGAGAATATATCTTCAATATGGGGCTATTTGTCAACACAACAGCTTGGATTATGTAAGTAAAGATACTTTTTTTTTTACAGTGCATCATGCTCCTCAGCTACTTGCTTAGGACTGTCCTGCAGTTGACCATACTACAAGGTAAAGTTATTTTGCAGGGGATGTGAGGGATTACGGTCTTGTGCCATATAAGGCTTTAAAGATAATGACCAGCATCTCTTGAAGAAGAAACTGGGAAGAAACTGGATGCCAGGGAAGAGCTGTTACATGGACAAACCTAGGGACACCTATCAGAGTAGGTGCTGCTATGTTCTCAGGCCAGTTTGCAAGTTTCCAGATGGTTTTCAAGGGCAGGTCCCATGTAGAGCACATTGCAGTAATTCAAATACATTAGAGATATGTGATGATTTATGTGACTTTTGAATTTTTTAAAAAAATTGATAGTAACTGGATATTACGCTGATTTGAAGGATCTATGGATGGCCCATAGAGAGTTGGGGAGATGGTTGTACATGAAACCTCACATTGTTGTCTTAAATTTTAACAGTCACCATTTATGCAAAAGGCCACGAAAGAATTCTTAATAAAATGGTAAACCCTTGAATATGTTTTATTGCTGCAGATACTTTCTTAGAAGGGCCAGTTTATATATGTGCACAGGAGAGCCAAGGGGTATGCATTGCCTACAGAGTTCCTGATTAGACACTCACGTGTCCAGTTCATGGATATGTGAGAAAAATGTACCTAACCTCTCAATTTCATGTACTGGTTAAAGAGTGATCTGAATCAAAAGGAAGACTTTTTGTTATAAATCTGCTTGTTTGGTCCATATGTGTTCTTGCATCATGTACAGATTGTAATTGGATCCATATGAAATACATGTGTTAAAATTGAATTGTCTCTTAATCTTATAATTGGGTTATAATCTATATTGCAGTTTGTAAGTGGTGTTTCATATAAATATTGCTGGTATGCCAACAATGAATTCAATGGATTTTTGATAATCCCATCTGATTCTCAATATAAAAAACTGAATCAATGAAAAAGAGATTTGAAATAACTAGTCATATTTGTCCTGTACAGGATTAACAAACACCTTATTCCTAGCACAAGATTAGTCAGCAGAATAACAATTCATGTGAGTGTTACTGAATAAATGATTACTAAGCTATATATGTAAAATATTTGGCTTGTCCAAAAAGAACATTGTTTTCCCTCCCCCAGTAATTTACTTTTAGAGGAGGAGAATTGTTTAACTGAAAATATACTAATGAAGACATCATCCGGAGATGCCTACATACAAACAACACAAACATGCAAAGCAACACAACAGCTATCACAAAAACATCAACGACCAGACATATCACAATCCTCTATATGGAAAAAGTTTCAGAAATGATGGCAAGATTGCTGTGCCAACACGAGCTCATAATGGCCCACAAACCAACCTCAACCCTCAGATGGACTCCGTAAATCTACAAGGGCAGACAGAAATGAATAAAACAACCAGGCATCATATATCAAATCCAATACAGCAATTGCAAGAAGAACTATGTTGGCCAAACAGGGAGAAAACTATCAACCAGACTGCAGAAACACTTCCTGGACATCAAGAGTCATGACCCTCTATCCCTCATGTCCATCCATGAAGACTCAAAAGGACACAAATTTGATCTAACTAGGATCACAGTTGTAACCCAGGTGAAGTCCAGGAGAGAAACAAAGTTCCTGGAAGGCTGATTTTTCACCAATAAATCAATAAACAGACACATTGACATTGACCCAATCTACCAACCACTTAGAACAAAAGAACAAGATCAACCACGATCCTGAAGGCAGTATTTAAAGACCAATGAACAATCATGCTGCAAACAAAGTTATAACTTAACAGATCACAAGAAATTGGATCACATCACACACAGCCAATCAAACCAGACCATGACATTATCAGAAGACATCTGGACAACAGCAACAACAGTAATAATTTATATCACACCAGTGGTACTTAAAACCAAGAACTATGACTCAGCAACTACAGCCAGCCAATCACACAACTTGAAATCAGACTAGGACTCAGAAAGGTATTTAAAGGCTAGTACTCTCCCAGACAAGCATAATCCAAAGTGCACTGACGATGTCTCCTCGAATAGGGTGAAACGTTTGCAACCAAATCACCAAGGTCAGAGCTCAAGCCAAGAACATATTTTTTTCTATCTAATATTTGTTGGTATTGAAAAAGAAGTGCTCCAAAAGAGTTTATCCTGCAAATTACATAACGTTGTCACAAGCAGAAGACTCCAACTTGCAGGTTATATTCTCCACATGGAGAATAATCGAATTCCCAAGATGGCAATGAGATGGACCCCCCTCTCCTGAAGCCAAATGACAAAGAGGAGGCAAAGAATGTTCATAGAAGGCTTAAGCACTGTAAACATCACACAGGAACATGGTGAAGTACTTGCCCCAAACCAAAAATGCTGGAGTAGCTAGATATGCTACATGCACAGGAGGATCTAATACTCATCCTGCTAAATAATTGTTGGGGGAGAGCCATCTTAAATTCAGACTTAATTTTCTCTTGAGTAAATGATATCAAAGGGGCAAAAAAAGCACACTGACCACATCATTTCTAAAGTGCATATTAGTCATTGCAGCTGTGGTGCTAAAGAAGAGATTTTCCATTTTTTAATTTGCCAACTGCCTACACTTCCTTTGACATTTATGTCATGCTCCAGATGTGTTGGACCGTAGTTCATGATACACAAGCAGACAAGTTGTGTGGTGGGAGTTGTAACCAACAAATGTGGGTGGCAGCTGGTGGGAAAATCTGATCTATACTCTTAGTGCACAAAATATGTAAATCTTTCTCTAAAGCACTTATTCTTAAATCTCTGAATGCTCAATCTGCTATGAACTGTTCCAATCATCACAAATTACACATTCTATTGTGATGTGTTTTCCTTTGAAATATTGTCTATTGACTTTGTTCCAGCTGGGTTTTAATTAGTTTTTTGAATAGCCAAAGGTATTAAGTTTCAAGAGTTTGAGCAACTGACAGCATTCTTTAACTTTTAAGAAACCTATTTATCCCTTTCAATCATAGAGGTAAAGCTCCACTCCCTTTGTATAACCAAACCCCGACTTTCTTAAACAATCTGCAGAACTTCATTAATAACTATCAATCATGAAGGTCAAGTTTAAGGTTCAGTTACTTTAGCTGCATCTAGACAGCCTGATGATTAATAACCAATTATTATCAATTGGTATTGGTCTTAAATTCTTCAAGCCATCTTGAACTTCTTGAAAGAAAGCATATGGTAACTTCAGCTGACTTCTAGCAGTTTTAATTCTCTACTTGTAGCCGGTTTTGCTCAAGTGTTGAAACTTATTTTGCGGTCCCTGCAATTCCTTTCATCTTCAGAAAATAAATGTTGGCACTTTTATAATGGTATGTAAGAACACATTTTCTCAGTTATCTAGATTAATTGTTCCATTTCGTTTTTAAGAAATGAGAAAATAATAGCTATTTAGAATTGTGTGTCAATCACTATATGTCCTGGCTGATTTACAAATTTTTGGTCGAGATAGGTAGGTTGTACACATATTTTAAATTGTTCATAGATATTTTTTTTGCTATTTACATTTATAATGTCTTGCAAATTAGAAACGGCTTTATTGACATCTTTTGCTATGTCACTGTTAATAAAGATTGTCAAATTATCTTTTCAAAATGGAAATATTCTTGTTCTTTGATATACTGACAAACCTGATGCAACTTTTTCAAATACAAATTTTTCCCATGTCAACTCTTTTTTAAAATGTGACTGTTGCTGTTTAGGTGTAGCTTTCAGTAGCTGCCCACATATAGAAAAGGTTTTATGGATTGTTTTTATTGGAAAATAAAACAACGGTTTTGTTTTTATCTTTCACCCAATGACAACAACCGTTTGTTCCATATGATCTCATGATAGTCTTACATTCCTAATAATCACACTATTGACAATGCAATTGTCATAGATGTATTTTAACATCCACCTTTTAACTATGGCATCATAATTATCCCCTGTGATATATATGAAAATGAAAAAGAAAACCTCCGATTATACATCAGTCATTAGACCATGGAAGGATCTAATAAAATCAGCCAGTCCTCGAGACTAGTAAAAGAAGCCATTTTTATTTGAGCTACAGTTAACTTATTGCATTGCTAAAAGACACTGTGATTTCAGAGATCCCAGATTATGGGCAAATTACCTTGTCCTAAAATTGAACTGTTATCTGGAATAGGTTTTACCCAGCTTTAGCCAGCTTAAAAAGCAAGTTCATAAGGGCCAGTCCTACTAAGGGTGTTAACCAGAGAAACTAAATAGAATCTTTATTGTGTATTGTGATGTAATCTTTCAGATACTTATCTTCTACTTTCCCAATTAGAACTGAGCCTATAGGTTTCCTAAGAACATCAAATATTGCTGCTCCTGCATCCCACTGCATTTGATAGACTTTAGGCAGATTAACCAGACAACTCTGAAAGTCATGCAAATAAGGATGCAAAAATCTGAGGCAAATGAATGACACAATATTATTACCTGAGGTAACTCATGGGCTCATTTTTTTCCCTGGGAGTATCTTTTGTATCTTATTTGCAATGCTAATTTCCCAGCTGCTTTTTTCTCTTGGGAATAAATATAATTGAGATAGTATGGTCTCAAATAATGGGTTATTATCCACCCTCCCAGCCTAGGGTTCTCCTAAAGGGCAAAATTTACCAAATTTAAAGTATTATATTTTGGACATATTGTGTGAAGACGCAGGACCCTTGAATAATCCATAATTCTGGAACAAGTGGAAGGAAATTTAAAAAAAGAGGCTAACCAGCACCAAGGATAATGGCCTTGATTAAATTGCTGATGGGTATGCCACAGGAAAACCTGAAGGTTCAACTTGGACAAAGTCCATATAACCATTAAGAAAAGATAGAGGTTTTCCCTGTCCAGTCATGTTCAACTCTAAGAGGCAGTTCCCATCTTTGTTTGTTAGCTGGAGGGAGCCAGCATTGTCTGAAGACATTTCTGTGGTCATGTGGTCAGCATGACTATATGCCGAGCTGCAGAGAACTCTATTACTTTTCCACCAAAGTGGTACCTATTTATCTGCTCACATTTGCATTCTTTCAAACTGCTAAGTGGGCAGGAGCTGAGGCAAGTAATGGAGCTCACCCTGTTGCATGGCATTCAGTTCTGGAAGCTGAATTCTCAGCTTTCTAGCTAACAAGCTCAGTGTCTTTAATCACTGAATTATAAGCATTCACATTGACTTGATAGCACATAATTAGCAAGCATTATTAGCAGGCCTGTTTTGAGTCAAGCTTGATCCTGATGGCTTCACAGACACATCTATGTAGTTCCTTTGACACTAATATGGAAGTGGCTTGCCACTGTTGCTACAGTCATACTTCAAAATGTGGCACACATCCTGTTTGACATGTGACCAAGTAGTATTGCTGCATTTTGTTTTTAACAGGGAGATGCCATAGCCTACAGAGTTGGTAGATGAGGAATACTTTGTGGAAGATACTGAGCCCAAATCAAAGTGTTGGGTTTTTTAGGAATAGCAATTACAACAATCCAATTGGTTTTACTATAGTTAACCAAAGTTTCTAAGATGGAAGTAATTAGCTCCCATACTGCAGGTTAAAATGATAACTGCAAAAAAAACAAAAACAAATTTAAGCAATATAAATAACAGAGTAATGTTGGGTCTGAATGAACTCTAGGTACAGCTGGAAAAGCTTGGTTTTAGAGATCTTTTATTTGGGTTTCAGGTTTCAGAAATGTATTGATTAATTAATTTATATAGAACAATCAGAAGTCAGGATTGTTAGAGAATAGTGAGCATAAGCAAATAGAGGTAAAAGTGTGCCTAAATATTAGAGTATAATTAAGAAAAGAATTCAAAGAAAGGAGTTTTTAGATTTTTGGTCTTGGAAATGTCATGAATGGCTTATTTCATTCTGCAGTCAAGGGAGCACACAGTAAAGTACACTTTTGCCTTTCCATGGTTGGGATGGCTGTATTCTTAATAACTAAAGCATGCCTGGCATTGCAGACTAGGAAGCTTATCCCACGATATCTCTGGAGGACCCTGTTAACTGATTTTACACTCAGCCAGTTCTTAGATGATGAATCAGAACATCTAAGAGCTGCCTCAGAGAGTCAGAAATAATATGCAAGAAACTTTGAGCTCCAGACATATTGCAGATAAGGATTTCTGAGATCAAAGAACTGCTGAGCAACTTTCAACAAGCCAACCTCTATTTAAATCAGAACTCAAATGATCCAACATCTCAGCATTAGAGATAAAGACAACTGAAAGCCAGAGGTGAGGTTACTGGAAAAAGCAGGAAAACAAGGGCAGACCATGAAGAAAATAGAACAAGGGGAGACACTAAAACCTTTCCCTATTTATTCCACCTTGTTAAACTTTGCATTACATTCGTGATCTTGTGCTATTTGTATTACAGCACATTGAAATTCCAAACCTATTCACCCTGATATTTGATTGATGATTTAGTTCTGGCCTAGTTACTGTTCATTTAGGCCTGATTGCTAAACTGAAAACAGAAATGTGTTAGTTCTCCTTGCTTGACTATAGATGTACAATTTTCTAGATCTGCAGTCAGGACACCCATGAACTTGGCCCAGGCACCTACACATCTGGCTCTTCAAACAAGGGACAGCTGAGTAGCTAACCTCCACTCTCAATCAATGGAATAATGGGGACTTTCTCCCTGAGGTCACTGACTTCTGTTTTCTTGTGGATTAGAAAAAGCTTCTTGGGAATAGCAGTTCTGCCTGGGCAAGAGCTATCTTTCTCTTTATCTCCGTGGGACACTTAGAAGAATAAAGAGTAGTTGTGCTTCATTAATCCAAGAAGAATTGTCCCAAAGTAACACAATTCTAGGCTTTGGTAATTGCATTTATAGTTTCCTATACAAAAGGAACAATAGCTAAAATCACCTTTGAATGGATTTCGTGGCAGAGAACAAAAAGTCATTTGATGATTCATGAAAAGGAAATATGATATAAGTAGAAGCAGCTAAAAAGAAAAACATTACTTTAGAGATACGTGATCCATTCCATGATTACCTGATTAACTCTGGAAAATTCAATCCCCTTGCATTGCATAGGCCCTGGGCTTTTGATAAGTAAAATAGTCCAGATGTCTGATTTCCAGATGTGTTTGCCAATGGCTAAGCATTTAATCAAATATGCAGATTAATCAAAACTTATTTTGGGCAAAGGAACATTTTAGCATTTCTTTGGAAATTTGATTAGGCAATACAGAATCTTAGAACATAGATAGAGATATTTCATGGCTCCTGGAATTCAGTCACCTACCACTCAGTTATAGCTAATCTTTAATTTAAAAAATCTAGGACCAAAATGGTGTTAACAAGTATAAAACCAGAGTTGAAAAATTTGAACCAGGTAGAGAGGAATGCATATGCAGAGAGGCAATAGTTATTTTCCTGCAACATAAATCATACAGCCACTGTCTTTCTTTTTCAATTTATTGACCTCATCCAGAACATTACTGATTTTTTTTTAATTCCAGAAATTCTTAAGATAAATTGTCTTAACTGCAACTACTGTAGAGGTAGTAGAGTAAACTTTTCAAGAACTTTGATAATAAAAACTGGATCTAGAGAAGCACCCAAATTAAAATATCAGATGAAGAACATTCCTAAAGAACATTCTAGGTAATAAGTATGAATGATGTGGTGGCCTAGTGGTGAAGACGCTCATCTCCCACCCAGAAAAATGACAGTCCAATCCTAAGGTAGCAGCAGATGTTTCTCTCTCAGGGCACAGAGAAAATATCTGCTGCAAACTCTAGGCATCATTTACTGACATCTGGTCAGTAAATGCTCAGCTCCAGCTAGTTGCTCTAACTCTACTCTGCATAGAAACTACAGGTGAAACTAGAAAAATTAGAATATCATGCAAAAAGTTCATTTATTTCAGTAATGCAAGTTAAAAGGTGAAACTAATATATGAGATAGACTTATTACAAGCAAAGCAAGATAGTTCAAGCCGTGATTTGTCATAATTGTGATGATTATGGCGTACAGCTCATGAAAACCCCAAATCCACAATCTCAGAAAATTAGAATATTACATGCAATCAATAAAACAAGGATTGTACATAGAACAATATCGGACCTCTGAAAAGTATAAGCATGCATATGTACTTAGTACTTGGTTTGGGCCCCTTTTGCAGCAATTTCTGCCTCAATGTGACATGGCATGGAAGCTATCAGCCTGTGGCACTGTTGAGGTGATATGGAAAACCAGGATGCTTCAATAGCAGCCTTCAGCTCTTCTGCATTGTTCGGTCTCATGTCTCTCATCTTTCTCTTGTCAAGAGAATCTATGGGGCTCAGGTCAGGTGAGTTTGCTGACCAATCAAGCACAGTAATCCCATGGTCATTGAGCCAGGTTTTGGTGCTTTTGGCAGTGTGGGCAGGTGCCAAGTCCTGCTGGAAAATGAAGTCAGCTTCCCCATAAAGCTCGTCTGTGGAAGGAAGCATGAAGTACTCCAAAATCTCCTGGTAGATGGCTGTGTTGACTCTGGATTTAATGAAGGACAGGGACCAACACCAGCAGATGACGTGGTTCCCCAAATCAACACAGAATGTGGAAACTTCACACTGAACTTCAAACATCTTGCAGTGTGTGTCTCTCCATTCTTCCTCCATACTCTGGGTCCTTGGTTTCCAAATAAGATGCAAAAGTTGCTCTCATCAGAAAAGATGACTTTGGATCACTGAGCAACAGGCCAGGTCTGTTTTTCTTTAGCCCAGGTAAGACAATTCTGAAGTTGTTTGTTGTTCAGGAGCAGCTTGACAAGAGGAATACAACATTTGAAGCCCATGTCCAGGATCTGTCTCTGTGTGGTGGCTCTTGATGCACTGACTCCAGCCTCAGTCCACTCCTTTTGAATGGCCTTTTCCTGACAATCCTCTCCAGGCTGCGGTCATCCCTGCTCCTTGTGCACCTTTTTCTTCCACACTTTTCCCTTCCACATAACTTTCTATTAATGTGCTTTGATACAGCATTTTGGGAACATCCCACTTCTTTTGCAATTACCTTTTGAGGCTTTCCCTCCTTATGGAGGGTGTCAATAATGGTTTTCTGCACAATTGTCAGGTCAGCAGTCTTTCCCATGATTGTGATTCCTACTGAACCAGACTGAGAGACCATTCAAAGGCTCAGGAACCCTTTGCAGGTGTTATGGCTTAATTAGCTGATTAGAGTGGGACACTTTGAGCCTAGAATATTGCACCTTTTCACAATATTCTAATTTTCTGTGGGATTGTGGGTTTGGGGTTTTCATGAGCTGTGAGCCATAATCATCACAATTATGACAAATCATGGCTTGAACTATCTTGCTTTGCATGTAATGAGTCTATCTCATATATTAGTTTCACCTTTTAAGTTCCATTATTGAAATAAATGAACTTTTGCATGATATTCTAATTTTTTGAGTTTCACCTGTATACTTTATTCTCTTTTATTGGTACTTTTATTTCAATATGAGTGTTTTCAGTTTTTCTCTTTCTTTGGTAACAAGCAGTACAGCATAGTATGGAATGCGATCTGATACTAGAAATATTCATATTTTTATCTAGCACTGTTGATTGCAATGACATCACATCACCCATTGCAAGGGAAAGGTGACAAGATGAAGAACTGATTACAGTATAGCAATGCAACCTGGAACAAATCTGAAATTATTTGAAATATAGTTATGCTGCCCTGTACCCGTCCATAATCTATTGTTTATACACTATATCTGTTCAGTTACTTGTTGCTATAAAATGCATTAAACATGCAACAACGTCATCATTTTTGTTCTACATAGATGATCCCATTTCATATACTATTGTGGTGAACTGATTCAATTGCATTCAAAACTGACCATGAAATTTCTTATTTAAATAATGTAATGAGAAAGAACTTACATTAGGTTAAAATTGCTCATACTTTATAAGGAGGGTTATGAGATCAAGAAATGCTCTAGAAAAATCCAGGAACTATGGGTCAGAACAATTTCCTGAGTGCATTTGATAAAACTTCTGGAGTTTTTCCTGAGAGGGTCAGCAACCATTTTGAATAATTAAGTGGATGATACTAAACACTACAATACATGAACAATGAATTTTGAAACTGTTAAAAACAAACATGGAACATCTTATAGCAAGCTGGTGGAGCACTTACTGAATAGATAAAAGCATTTTAATTAATAGTTGCTTCCCCTTATCAGCTGATTGGCTTCAGGGTTTGTCTTAAATCAACTAAGAAGGGTTATCAAGTCAATGTATCTAATTATGCTTGGGAATTTTTTTTAAAATGTATAATTTACAGAATACTAATACATATTTATAAAATGTAGACATTAGAACAGAAGGTTTACAAATACATACACTGATGCTTCCAAGCCATCATTCATTTCTAAGTGTAATAAACGGAACTGTTTTTCAAGGCTGTAGATGGAATAATAATGGGGAATTATTTAGAGGATCTTTTCTCTAAGATACCATATGTAAGAACCAAAGGTCAGGCATTTATATCTGGTTATCAGTATAACAGTCTAAAAGAAAACTGACTTAATAATATACTCCTTTATTCAGTCAGTGATATCATTGGTTTGCAATACAAAGATTTCTATATAGTATTTATATTACATGACCCAGTTTAACCTTCAGATATTCCTGGTACTTTAACTGGCTTTCATGGAGTTTTTTTTGTCCACTTTACAGGTTAATTATATATTTCATCAACCCCACAATGATGTGCCTCTGGAATTGCCTCTCACCCAATGAAAACATGTATCATATACTAAATGTGAGATTATTCTAAAAGTATTTAGAATCAGAGGAGGTATTCCTCTGAATTTCAGTTGAATAACATTGGAGAGTGTTATTGCCTTCAGCTTCTCTTTGTCCTCTATTTATTTGGTTGGTGTTAGATTGGGTGAATGAAGGCACACTCAGGCTTCAGAGTAACAAACAGCTCTTTATTAGCACAAGTCAACTATGTACAATCCAGCGAAGGTTCAGTCTGACAGCAGCCCTTTTATAGGGAGCTGTCAGACCCTTCGACCAATCAGATTGAATCTCTGTTCCCGCCGGAACAGAGGACCTTGGTGTAAACCATTACCAATGTTTCTGGTATCTAACATTTGGCCTTGGTGTAAAGCAGAATACTGGATAAGGTAGGCCTTAAGGTTATCTAATAAGATTTTCCTTCTGTTCATGACACTTTAGACAAGAAGTGATCAAATAAAATCTGTCACCAAATAATGGGAATGGCAGCATGTGGCAAAGTTGAATGAATGAATAAACAAACAAACAAACAAATAAAACAAACAAAAAAATGTAGGACTCCAGCAAGTCTAGAATTCTAACAAGCAAACAAGCTTTCAAACAAGTTTAAAACAAGTTTTATTTATGGAAAGCAAGGTAGTGAGTTAGTTTAAGCAGGACAAGAAGCAATGGATAAAATCTGATCAAGGAGAGATCCAACCTAGACCTAAGGACAACTTTTCTGATAGTTACAACAATTAATCAGGGGAATGGCTTACCTCCAGATGTTGTGGGTGCTCCAGCACTGGAATTTTTAAAGAAGAGATTGGACAATGATTTGTCTGCAATGGTATAGGGTCCCCTGTTTGAGCAAAGGGTTAGACTAGAAGATCTCTAAAACATATGAAGAACGGTTGCAGGAACTATGTATGTCTAGTTTAAGAGAAAGAAGGACTAGGGGAGACATGATAGCAGTCTTCCAATATCTCAGGGGTTGCCACAAAGAAGAGGGAGTCAAACTATTCTCTAAGGCACCTGAGGGTAGAACAAGAAGCAATGGGTGGAAACTAATCAAGGAGAGAAGCAACTTAGAACTGAGGAGAAATTTTCTGACAGTTAGAACAATTAATCAGTGGAACAGCTTGCCTCCAGAGGTTGTGAATGCCCCAACAATGGAAATCTTTAAGAAGATGTTGGATAGCCATCTGTCTGAAACGGTATAGGGTTTCCTGCTTAGGCAAGGGGTTGGACTAGAAGACCTTCAAGGTCCCTTCCAACTCTGCTATTGTAATTGTAATCTCCAAGGTCCCTTGGAACTCTATTATTCTGCTATTCTGTTATTCTGTTTCAAAACATTTCGAGAACTTTTCTGGTTCTTGTTTCTACCTGACCTACTGTTTTACTTTGAAGGACCTGACAGCTAGACATAGGTATTATATAATGCTTTATGATGAGAATTTATGGAATGACTAGTGAAGACACAAGCAAACCAATTATCAAAACAGAAAATAGGATTAAAGTTTGTTTGGCTACAGAATTTTTTTTCTTATTATGGATACAACTGATTGATAGGAGAGAAGTCTCTGGTGCCAGCTCATATACAAAGGCTTTGGCAGCATGTCAGGCTGGAAATAGTAGGTGCTTACATTTGTAATCACAGAATGAGCAAGGGCTCACGTACGCTATACTTATTTGTAAATGAAGCCTTGGAAGTTTGTTATTGACAACAGGAGTAGCACTGGCAAGATTGCAGTCTGGGGGGCGGGGCTTCAGCATGGCAAACAAGTTGTACTTTGGGACTCTGATCCTTTAGCAGTTCTGCCTGAAGGCCAAAAGGTTGGAAAGGAGTGGTCATTGTTTCCAATGAAACATGCTGTGCCCACATAACCAGTATGTGGTCTGTGAAGCACTTGCCAAAACATCCTTTTTATTCAGGTTATTCCCAGGATATTACCGGACTCTTTGTCCCAAATGTTCAGCAGGAAACCCACAGGTTGGCCTGGTAATCTAATGTGCAGTAAGATTATGGAAAATAAGTTTTCTGTTGAACCTTTTAGGACAATATTTTTCAATCTTGGTAGCATTAAGATGGGGAATTCTGCCTGGGGAATTCACATATTGTAAAGTTGCTAAAGTTGAGAAACATTGCTTTAGAGCAGTGCTTCTCAAATAGTGGGGCGCGCCCCCCAGGGAGGGCGCGAGGCTCCATAAAGGGGGGCTCGTTCGACCTCGTTTGACTGTCAGGAGCGAAGCTGCCATGAGGTGACCACGCTCACGAGCATAACTTCTTCTCCACCTTCCAAACTTCAAAACTCGGCTGCCGAGTCTTCCAGCAGTGGCTGCTCTAGGAGTGCGCTCTATGGTTGTGGGCTGGCTGCTGGACAGAGAGTCTTTTGGATATAGAGTCTTCCAGACAGAGAGTCTTCCAGCAGCCAGCCCACAACCATAAAGCACCCTCCTAGAGCCACCGCTGCTGGAAGACTCAGCAGCCGAGTTTTGGAATTTGGAAGCCAGAGAACTTTGTCCTTGAAAGTAGTAATGTCTTTCTATCAGAGCATATGTAACTATTTGAACAAAACTGAAAGTTCATTATTTTCCCTTTGTTTTATATCTACAATCCTAAGCGTATTCAAGTTCCACTTTTTAGGCCTTATCAAAACAGTGCTAAACTAACTACGCTTGGACACAAAGCTATAGTAATTCTGCAAAGAGCAATCATCTATAGTGGATAGATTCTTCTGAATATTTATTCAGAGATATATAATCTCTCTCTCTCTCTCTTTTCTGCTACAGTTAATAAAGCTATTCTTTGTTGTAAATTGATCCACATTTCTTTCTTTTTTTTTATTCTCTTATACGTTAATAAGGATACAGTGTTATGCAGAGGTGTACTTATAACAATTTTATAGACAAATGATACTATTTACAGTCGCGCGGGGGGCGCGAAATGTTTTCTTCTTCCTAGGGGGGGCATGACAGAAAATAATTGAGAAGCACTGCTTTAGAGCAAGGTGTCAGCCGTACCAAGTAAGCCAGATAGAGAACATGGCCAGATAAACTAATTCTGCTTTATTGTAAGATTACATTAACAGAAACTTGCAAGCCTAAAAATACAATCACCTTTACCTGAAGGGACCTCGGTGTTCTCTGAACCTGGTTATACAATCAATATTACATGCAAGTTTGTACTAAAAGTACAATCACCTTTACAGCCTGAGGACTTAGGAAGGATCACTTCTGAGCCTCCACCCACTATGCGGTTGTGGACTATGATGTCTCTTATCTGACCACCCCCTAAGCAGCATCTCTTTGCCCCCATCTCCCAAGGTCATTCTCACATATGATAATCTATGGACTGATTTACTTGAATTAGTAATAGTGAGGAAGACTACGTGTAAATTACAAAACTATTCTCTGATGAGAGATGGATAACTGTGGAGTAATTGAAGGCCCTACCTAATATCTTAGGGATGCTGATTGCTCCAATGCACAAGGCAAAGTGGGCAGGAACATGGCTTTCTTTTGTTAGGGTGGAGAGAAAGGTTGGATGGATCTAACTATGGTTAAATCTGTTTAACTTGTTTCATAATATTCATGCGTTCTCACTTGAAATGATCTATGTATGTCTGGTGTTTGTGTAGTTGAACTATCTGTCTGTCTATCAGGAAATGCTTTTCACACGATCTTTCTGCGAATGAAGGTGCTCTTACTATTGGTAGCAGAGCACCTCTTCCCTCCGGAAGATGGAAAAGCCTCTTCTTCAGCAATCTCTTGTGTTATTTCAGAGAATCCCTTTAACCCTCCAGGACAGATTATTTTGGAGGCACAGAAACAGAAGAGGGAAAAAAGGATCCATGAACCTGGCTTTCTCTTTTGTGAACTCTGGAGGAAACCAATGTATTTATTTTAAAAGTTTTAAACTGTATGTTTTGCATTATGCAGGTAATGCACCAGTTAAGAAAGATAAACCAGGTAGGCTTAGGATTTTTAAAGCTTTAGGTACTAGAGAAGCAGTGGGTGGGTTGCAGGCCGTACGCCCCGGTACGAGTGTACCGGTGCCTGCCCAGAGCACCCGGTACCATTCTGGTATGGTGCTCCGGAGGGCCCACCCACCAGCCCGAGCTCCTTACCTGTATTTCAGCTCTTCGGCGCTTCCACACATGTGCACAGAGTGCACGGAGCACACAGTGCCTGCTTGACGCTCCACTGAGCAGCTGGAGCATCGCAGAGGTTCGTGTAGGTGTCACAAGAGGTAAGGGTGCACACTCTGTGCACGTTCATGGGGTGGACGCCAGGCCCCGTTGTAACCGTACCGGAACCCACCACTGTAGAGAAGCATGGAGAATGAGGAGTACTGATAAGATTCCCTGAAGGAACAATTTAAGAGTGGAATTCATCATCAGTCAGTCTCTGCTCAGGGCATTAGGATATACTTCTTGAGGCATAGCACAAGTCTGGCATTTCATCCTTATATCTCATCCCACAAAGAAGAATGTGAAGCTTGAAACAGAGGCGGGGAATTGTGTCTCTCCAGGAATTGCTGGAGTACAGAACTCAACAGTGAAGTTAAAGAGATACTTTTCAATAATTATTAGAATTGAAAATGGAGGAATATAAAGAAAGAAAGAAAGAAAGAAAGAAAGAAAGAAAGAAAGAAAGAAAGAAAGAAAGAAAGAAAGAAAGAAAAGGTTTATTATTTTGAAATTCCATTTCCCCTTATTAGTTTTGTTTTGGTAATTGAATGATTATCACCATTGTAGCATTTTAGAACAGTAAATAGGCTCAGGCTTAAATCAGGAGTTCTCAGACATTTGACTTGGCACAACTTGATCAGGATCTTTGACTTGTAATCAGCAGAAGGTTCTCAGATCCAGTATCGCTTGATAAGAATCCTTATTGCATAATAAAGCCACTAAAACAATTGTTTACCTCTGTTAACATGAAAGTGCAGGCCTTTTTATACATATAGTAGTTTGATTTCAATGCTTCCTTGAAACTGGGTGACCCATAGTTGCTGACATAAGAAAAAGTTGTGGGAATATTGAGACTCTCAACTCAATATTCCCACAAATAGGCAGCTAGCACCAATTCACATAGTATGCAATTTTTTCATCTCAACAAGTGCTAGTTTCTAATGCAGAGATTTTCCTGAATATACAGTATTTTCAGAATGAAATTTTCATTTCATTACAAATGTCCCACAGAATGAGGAATGTGGAAATTTACTAGACAATACATGTGATATGAACGGTAACCGTTAATAACTGACAAAGTACCCACAATCAATTGCAAAAGACAGCTTTACTTTCTGTCTTTACTTCACAGCTTTCATCCTGTGATGATACGCTTAGCCATCAAACCACAACATCTACCTATCTGAGGTCCTTGGGAAGAACTCTACATGTGGATAAAAAATGCCAAATCCAGTCTAAACATCTGGCTGACTATGGAACCTAATATAATCTTCATTTGTAGAATGGCCATTGTTAGGAATGTAAGCTAACAGTTGGGTTAGCAATATATAAACCAGGATGGTGGTACTGTAGCTTTAAGTACTGCTATAATGTGGTTGGTTGCTGTTATCTCAAGCAGCCATAAGAGGGAACCAGAATGACTGTTAGCTCTCTGTTTGCTAGATGCTGATCGGTGTATTGTGAGATACTGTGTTTTGCTACTGTTAGCTGTTTTGTGTGCTAAACTGATTATTTGATAACTGACTGACTGAACCGTGTATGACTTGGACTGTAAACTGAACTCTGAATACCTCTATATTTCCGCATACTAAACTACTATATTTTATACTATTCGGTGTCCCTGTATGCTGGTTTGTGTGTGTTCTTCCATACCACTCTCATTACGCTTCTCTGCACACTCGCTCTCCTAACGGGGAGCTTCCTTACTTAACAGCCATCATCATCATTGATATAACAGCAGTAGCCCCACTGTCTTCCTGCCACAGTCAATGCTGTTAGGATCCATGTTATTTCTGCTTTTGGCACTGTTTCTGGCACTTTGGTTAATTAGGTGTAGTAATTAAAGTGTTGGGTGCAAATAGGGAGATGCAGGTTGTACTGCACCCCTGATCACAAACACTTATTGGCTGATATTGGCCAGTCACACACAATCAACTGAACCTATCTGACAAGATAGGAACTAGAGAACAGAGTGCCATGAACACTGCCTTAAGCCTCTGGAAGAAAGATAAGGTATACATACAACAAATAAATAAACTTATAGCAACTTTAGTTCTTAACAATACATTATAATAAAAGTTTCTAAATAGCTGGTCAGCTGCTACTTTCAATGCTGATATGGGAACAATCCAGTCAAAGGTGCTCATCTTTAAACTCATCAGACTTAAAGGTGATCTATAATTTGATCATGCTTTAGGTTTTTGTATATTTACTTTGATGAAAAAAAAACCCCATTATATACTGTGAGACTTATTGCCCACATGAACTCTATTAAGACAAGCTTACCCAAAACAAAATTTAATGATTTTGTTATGCTTAGTGTCTTCAGGTTTTTCATTTTTATCATATCTCTGTATTTTGTAAATGCTTTGATGAACTTTTGTTTTGTATAAGAAAATCAATATACTGGTAGATATTCCTCAAATAAACAAACAAGGGCTCCAAATAGATGCCATCGGATGACATTTATTTACTTTGTAATTTAGTGCAATTCATCTGATTTGGCATTTTTGAATCATCACACAAATGGAAACTCCATTATCTGTCAAAATTCAAATGTTTCTTATTTTTGCAACCCATCTGTCAATTTTAAAAATAGCTAATAGAGAACCAGTTTAGTTTAGTGTGGTTAATGCACCAGGCTAGAAAGCAAATCCCATGTTAGCCTTGAAAGCCAGCTGGGTGATCTTGGGCCAGTCACCCTCTCTCATCCCAACCCGGTTCACAGGGGGGGGGGGGGGTTGTAGGGAAAATAGGAGGAGAAAAGTGTGTTTGCCACCTTTAGCTACTTATAAAAATAATTAAGATGGGATGTGAATAAATAAAATGTAAAAATGACAGGGAAAAGGCAGCAGAGATATATTAGTAAAAATTATTCACAAAACTATTAAATGTTCACAAATCCATGTATCAGGCAATACTGCACAAAACAGTGTTCTAAATATATCTGATTTTTATTATAACTATTTTGGACTATATACCACTGGACCTATATACAATTGGACTATATAACTATTTACCCTAACTCTAATAAAGACATAGGAGAAACCAAAAATTAAAACTGAAGAATGAGAAACAAAAATTGGCCAGTATAGAACTGCAAGCCTAGTTCTGATAGATTATCACAGGATTTAACATATCTAAAGTCAGATATAAATGATAAATAAAAGTATAACACAAAACGTTTAGCTAAACCTTGAGCAAATCACCGAGATAACATTTTGAGTTATCAACTTCTGATGATCAGAGCAACATTGGTCAGTGTTTTACATTCATGTTACAAACTTCACATATGTTCCAGAAGTTTTCTCAGTTTGAAAGCAACAAGTAAACCAAATTGCCAGTCTGATTTCTGAACGCAAATAGGCCTTTATTGGCTGTTCTTTTCACATTTTGTACATGTGATTCAACTTGGGGTGGGAAAGAGCATTGAGTTCCCTGAAAATTTAGCCTTGGACACAAGGTGGCAGCACAAGGTTTGTTTCTTTGACTCTGGAAGCTGAAAGATTCCCTTCCATGTATTTTCAGCCTTCCTTAGCAGAATGAAGTCATTGCCAAGAACCAAACGGCATCTCTACCCTATGCTGGATTGCAGCTTCCAGTCTTGTGACTGTAAACTATTTATCCTATCACTGAGCTTGGCTTTAATGCTGATTCTAGATATCCTCAAAAGTTTGCCAATCAGCCAACAAAAATGTAGTCTTTTAAGAGAAGGAATAGAGAGTAGTAGACGGATTGCATAATTTTCCAATGTGCAAAGATAAAGATGATGATTGAGAATGGCTTGTTGTCCTAGGAACAGATACTGAACCTGGGCTCCAATGTTGGCCATTTTAATAATGCCCTCGTCATCATGCCTTTCTCTAAGATAACACCACCAATGCTCTTCGGCAAATACTAATGAGCTCCCAGGTTCATCTCTCTCTCAATGCTGAATGCATTCTTAAAATGTTGCAATCTATACTAAGCATGTAAATATTGCAGATTTACATACATTCATTTAATTTGCATACTATATACAATATACAGCTGTGGGTGGGGATTTCCTGTTTGCTGTAGGTGGCTTTTGTTGCGCAATTGAGATAGAAGCAGACTTGGGAATTTAAACACAAAGAACAGAGAAAGAAAGTTAGACAGGCAAGGAGATTTTAACCATATGGGCAATGGCTGATAACTGTGATCAAACATATCCTCCTTGGCTTGTGGTTATCTTCCCTTCAAAGTGGAAGTATTAGAATTATGTTTAATAAAAGCATTAAATTATTTTTATAAATAAGTACAAATGAGTCCATTCATTCATTCTAGTGCAAGGAATCACTGCAATTGTATATTTGGACAAGTGTTTATTTCAAAAGGAATAGCATAGATTATAAATTCAAATTTGCTAATTCAAGCCATATAATTCATGTTTACTCAGAATTAAGCTTCAATATGCTTAAAAGACCTTAGATCCCAACTAGTTTAATTAGTTAGATCAATGTTCTCCCACCTCCTGTTCTTCAGAGGAATTATGAGAGTTGAACCCATGTATTATATTTGGAGGCCACCAGGTTGCAGATAGCTGAATTAGATAAATTGATTAATTAATTTATTAATGGTTAATTAATAAATCTAACCATTTATTTGTTTTTTTTTTGCAGTTAAGCAGTTAATTTAATTTTTAAAGATAATATTATTAATAGAAACACTTCTAAAAACTAGAAGTGATATAGCCAATCTTTAAAAAGTATATCCTTCTATTGGAAAGGAAAGAGAGATACTTTTTCCAAGATATTTCTCATTGTAGCTCTTTCTTTCTTTCTTTCTTTCTTTCTTTCTTTCTTTCTTTCTTTCTTTCTTTCTTTCTTTCTTTCTTTCTTGTTTTTCATACATTTTCTACGTTCAAAAATGAACTTTCTAAATTCGGGCTTCCTAGAATTATACTTTGATTATAATTAATCAAATGGAAGATCAGCTAAAATTCATGCGACGAAAGGATACTTTTTAAGTTATCAGGACAAAGTCCCTAAGTTTCAAGCATAAGAACAAACATAGGAATTGATATCCTGTTTTCCATAGCGTGCAGCCAAATCCATTTAGAGAGAGCATCCTATGAAATCTCTGATATATGTATTGCCTCAAAACCCAAAGAGAACCTTGATTAATAACTAAACCTGATGGTGTTCTGGAATGACTTAAATGTCTGGATGTTCTCCCAAGTCTTGGAGAGGGTAGGCGAAGCCCTTGTTAATTGATTTTTTCATCTGTTTCCATATGGTTAGTTGGCTGGATTTTCCATCTTGTCTATTCGTTTTATTGTCCTTTTTATCTTATTCTTTTATACTGTGAACTCAGATTTCATTTGGAACTGAACACACTGGAAACAAATCAAATCCACAATCCACCCTGATGCTCTCTGAATTCCTAAACGGTTTTTCTCTCCTTACTCCTTTTCCAAACTCCTTTTCTTTCTCTCAGGCTTCTGTGTATTCTCGCTTCCATTTTTTTCTGCTTCTTCTTTGCCTTGCCTACTGTTTGTCTTTGGGGCTAAATCTCTACCATGCTCAGTTCATTTCCTTCTCCCTGTACTTTTCTCCCACCCCTTCCTACAGTTTGATTCCTTCTTCTGCATTTGATCTCTTGTTCAATCACTTTCTTCTTTCCTCCTTTGCTTCAGTTCCCTCTTCTGCCACCATGACCTTCTCCCATAAGTCTTCATCACAATTGTTTTTGTTCCTTCTTTCTTCTCATATTTCCTTGACACAGACTCCCAAATTCTCATCCAAAACTGGGGACAGCATGTTCATTCAGATGATTCAAAAGCTATTTGAATAACCTCTTTGAATTGCATATGTAGCCTGCTCAAGAGTGGTATACACTTACCTTCCCTATTGGTTCGCACCACCCACCACCTACGCGCATGCACAGATCCTTCCACGCATGCGCTTTTGGCGGAAAAAATGGCCTAAATGGGATGCTGTAGAGCCGGGTGTGGGTGGACGGAGCTGCCCACCATTTCCGCTACCGGTTCTGGCAATCCGGTCCGAACCAGTAGAATACCACTTCTGAGCCTGCTGCTGTTCAGATGAGCCTCCCTACAAGGGCTGCTCGAGGCAGTTCAGTGCTGCGCTCCTTAGATTGAGAGTTTGCTTGGCTGATACATGGTAGCCGTAGATTAACTGATGCTGACTTTCAAAAGCTGTAAAATGCTAAAATAATACTCTTAATAAAAACAAGATGTTACCTTTTTTTTCACCATCTGTTGGAGAGCTCAGGCAGTTAAATTGTTACATAATAGGAGAAAACTATCAGCTTGCGCATTAAACCTTTTATATAATGCAATCAGGAAGTACATAGTGCAACTCTTGTATAAGGAGGTTGTTTAGACCTGTGAAATATTCCCTATCTACATATCTCTTTGGTTCAATATTCCTGCTGCCTGCAGACACCTAACTTTGGCTCTGCATCAAGATACTTTAGAACCAAATCATTTCTGCCAGTGCAATTAGACTGAAATTTCAATCTATTGCTAACAGGTTTTTTTTTAAGCTATTGAATTTTGTATAAATGATCCACATAGTTCATTATATGTCTCCATATAAATATAATGAATGTAATAAATATCCTGACCGGACTCAAGGTGGACTCAGCCTTTTATCCTTCCGAGGTGGGTAAAATGAGGATCCAGGTTGTTGGGGGCAATAGGCTGACTCTGTAAACCACTTAGAGAGGGCTGTAAAAGCACTGTGAAGCGTTATATAAGTCTAGGCGCTAGTCCTATAAAGTGTACCTCTATAGGACAACATGCTCATAGGTGCCAAGTGCAATCAGGTCTTCAACCCACTGGGTTAAACAGGCCATTTGCACCAATACTGCAATATCAGTCTTTTGGCTATAGTAATAGTACAGAGAATCCATTTATGTTATGATATATTAGAAATATATACATATTTGAATGATCGTCACATTAGATTATATTTAGAATGGTAACTGTTTACTGTTAAAATGATTTATTATTACTATGTTTTCTCGTATTTCACTTTTTTGTTAAAGCATTTTATTGCTAATTAAAAAGCAATAAAAACAATTCAAAACTAAGCTGCTGCCCACTGCTTCAAAATAAACAATGTATTGTCAGATTATTGATGTAAATAATTACTTTAGGAAAACTTAAACTGTTCAGTCAGGCATTCATAGTAAGAGAAATAGGATCATAATTACAATTTTCTTACAATTACAACTTTCATAACATACAGTAAATCGTCAGTTTTTAACTTTGGCTTGAAGTTTGCCTTTTCTCTTTCTTTCCTTCTTTCCTCCCTTTAGAGCTCTCATACACACACACAAAAAAACCCATAGCAATTATCAACACAATGAACAGATTCATAGGGCTGCACTACATATGCCTCGCCTCCCTCCCTCCCTTTGTCTAAAATGGTATAAGGTTTTCTGCCTGAGTAGGGGGTTGGACTCGGAAACTTCCAAGGTCCTTTCCAATTCTGTTCTTCTATTCTGTTCTTCCTCTCTCCCCCTCTCTCTCCCTCCCTCCCTCCCTCCCTCTCTCTCTCCCTTCCTCCCTCCCTCCTTCCTTTCTTCAACACTGTAACAATTTGGTACCTGACAGTGTTTTGTAGGCTCACCAGTAGACAAATGACCTAGCTCTTCCTTAGTTTACTTTGAAATAAGGCACAGAGACCCCAAAAGCTTGAGATCTGATGCTAAGAACTTCCTTTCTCAGGATGTTGGTCATCCTTTCTCTTCTCATCTCTCATCTCTTGTTGCAAGCTTTTCCTTTTTTGCTCAGTTGTACATTAAGTTGTTACTTCTATTGCATTAGGAACATAGACTGCACTTCAGTGGTGAAATCCCAAAATTTTCCCTAGCAGTGGGCGTGGCTTGGTGGGTATCTGATCAGGTGGGCATGGCCAACTTGTAAAATGTGATGAGTAGCTGGCTGCGCAGAGTGTGAGAGCCCCACTGTGCAGGAGACTCCTCACCACTGCGGTCCCCTTCATGTTTCCTCATGAAGAAGGAGAATGGGGAGCAGCAGAAGCCACCACTGCTGGATACAGGGATGAGAGCTCCAGCTCTCCTGCGCCGCTCTAGAGAGTCCTGTGCAAGGAGAGCTCTGCACAGTGAAGGAGAGCTGGAGCTCTCTTCCCTGCATCTGGCAGTGGTGGCACTCTGGGAGGGCAAGTGGTGCGCATGTGCAGCAGCCCCAGGACATCCACCTCATGCCTGCCCTCCCAGAGTACCACCGCCACCACCGCTGACCCTCTCTGCCCTAGAGCAGCAGCTGCATCTCCACCAAGGGATGTCCACCCGCCCACTGGTTGCGGCAGCCTGGGCGCAGACCTCTGAAGGCAAGCAGACCGCCAGAAAGGTCATATGGAAGGCTGCATGGAAGGCAGCAAGCATGGCAGGGTTGCAGGGAAGGGAGTAGGCCACTAGCTCCCTTCCCCGTGGCTGGCTGGTCCTGACATGCTTGCCTGCCTTCCATGCAGCCCTCTGCTTGCCTGCCTTCACAAGCTGGCACAGGGACACTGGAAAGGCCGCATGGAAGGCAGGCAAGCATGGCAGGGCTGCAGGCCGCAGGGAAGGGAGAAGGGGAGGCAGGTTGAGATGGTGGAAAGCAGAGACTGGGCGGGGAGAGCGAGCGGCGACCGGGTCACCTGTTCAGGGGCATGGCCAGCCAGCAGTCCCTACCAGTTCAGCACCCCAGGCCCAATGTCCGCTACCAGTTCGGGAGAACCAATCCGAACCGATAGGATTTCACCCCTGCTGCACTCCTCTGGCTTGAAAGTTGAGTTTTGAGCCTTTCAGATCTGAAGCGTATCTTTTCAGGCTTTCTGCCCTTTGTTTTCAAATCCTAAATTGGGATATGAATAATATACACTAATATAAGGTTTGGAAAGAATCCCAGAACATTGTTAGACTAGCATTATGTTCTTTGATTCTAGGAGATGTCATAAAAGACAGATCAGAGATCAGAGAAAAAGTGTGAGACGTCAAAGGTGGTTCATTCAAAGAAGGGAGCCTTTGCTGGTTTTAGTGGTTCCAGTAACTGGTGACCACATTAGTCTGCTGTAGATTTCACAATCCTTTATTTAACATAAAGAGGATGTGCCTATTCATTTTTCCCCTCTATCCTTTGTGAAAGTGAGAAGAGTGAAATCCACTTGGATTGGGGTTGTTTGTTTGTTGCACACTGATGAAATCCTGTTTTCATGCAAGTATATTTTTGCTAATATGCAGGATTGTGGAGGACCACATGTTTTGCACATCAACTAATGTTTTTAAAGTTTGTGGAAATAAGCATAATAATCTGAAAGACAGTTTTATTCCTTTAGTTCCTGTTATAAAATGTAGCTGGTATGCCTTTGTTCTCTTAGGTAGACAGCCAAATTCAAACAAAAAGAGATCGAAAAACATCTATAAAAACTTTGCCACTGAATGTTTTTTCAATGTTGTTTAGCCAGGCTCAAATACTAGGATTTGAACTTTTCAACTTTGCATCGACTGTTATTTATTTTATAAAGCATAAAAACACCCGTTTTAGTCATCAGATCCTTTAATATTTAACTTGCATTTTACCATAAAATGCATGTACAGGCTTATGTTTGAACAGTTGAATTAGTCATTTAAAAGTGTAGTTGTTCTAGATTTAAGCGTCGTCACTAAAATCCCTTGGGAAAGATATAGATTTGTCTTATTCCATATTTGAGGAAATTGGTCAACAGTTTCAATAGGTGAAAGTATATTACAAATTTTCACATGTAAAGAATGCAATAAAGATATTTACACATCTTCACTGGTAGCTCAGAAATCACAGAGACTTTGACCTACAGTGTACAACTATTTAATTTTCAGTTATTAAGTTTAGTGCAGGACTTCCAAGGTGGCTGGAAAAAAAATGCAAAAATGTACATCTAAAACTGAACACTTTGAGGACATGCAGTTTCTTTTTATTTTAGGAATATTTGACAAGCACAAAGTTTTCCAAATAAATTCTTATTCAAAATTTGTTAAGATGTGCTCCTTTCATTATTCCTGAACATTATATATAGATTAGTCAGCCACACCTTACTGGACATTGCATGGCCTCTTTTGATTGTCTGCCTAAAATGTATCTAATATCCTTTCAACTAAAAATACCTGATTGTTATGATGTTATGTTTGCATGCATGATTTATTTTATTAATTGAGTTTAGGTAATTCTAGTTTTACAATTCTTCCTTCTCCTCTTCCTCTTCCTCCTCCTGTTTTCATCCCAGGGGCCATGGGAAGGAATTTGAATACCTGAAGTCCCTTTTACTCCTCCTTTTTGTGGTGAAAGCAGGGGCTGCATTACTTCTACTATAGTTAAACTGTTTTGGAAATCTTTAGGTTAAAGAACAGATAAAATATATTTATTTATTATTTATTTATTTTACCGTGCTTCTAGACCGCCCCCTCTCCCAAAAGGGACTCGGGGCGGTGTACAGTCCATGTAAAGAATCTACAAAATACAATAAATAGAATTAAATATGTACAGTTGGAATGGAGGAGGTTAAAATAGAATTAAAAGAACTGTACAGAGCCAGTATATAAATATAATTTAGAACCCTAAAACACATACAAATTAAATTAAAAACAATACCCCTAAAATAACCAGTTACTAGTACATTTACCAGGAGGAGCAGTTATAATATATATTTAAGATGTCATGCTAAAGATACAGTCCCAGTAAGGATTCCCAATTTTTTTTTTCTGGGAGGATCATACTGTGATGAGTTCAACTTCACTTTATAGACAAAACTTACATTTTCTAGAAATAGTTAGTGTAAAAATCATTCACAATAGAATATATCATTTCAGGTATTAGTGGAAATGGTTCTGGGAGATGTGCCAGAAATATATATTCCCTTTTCAAAATATTAAGGATAAGCAGACCATCTAACGTGGTCTGATAGAGGATTTCAGAGACGTAAATTCATCACTATGGTCATTTAGTACCACAGATTGAAATTGAGCTGTGGTGGTGCAGTGGTTAGAATGCAGTACCGCAAAGCTAACTCACTCCTCACTCGAGGAGTTCGATTCTCACCGGCTCAAGGTTGACTCAGCCTTCCAACCTTCTGCACACCCAGATTGTTGGGGGCAATATGCTGACTCTGTAGACGACTTGGAGAGGGCTGTAAAGCAATGTGAAGTGGTATATAAGTCTAAGTGCTATTGCTCTTGTGAGTTGCATAAAGTATTAAAATAAGAACATTGGCAATATTTGCAATTAAATATTAAAAAAGGCAAACTATTTCTGAAAAGCCTTTCACTTAACCTGGCCTACATTTCAGTTATACAGCAACTCCTTGCAATAGGATATGCCCTTGCCCGAGAATGAGAACCAGTATGTGTCCAGAATACCGTGGAATAGCTTGTTTTGTTTGTTGTGTCTTCCTAAAGTGATTTGGAAATAATATGTAGATAAGTCATTACACGTGGTTGAGGTGTTGATTTAATTTTCATAGTCTTCGGTTGGTCTGGTTCTACCAGGTTCAAGAAGCAGCTGCAGAAGACCTGTACTGGTTTCCCAATGTGCAATGCAGCGAGCATTCTTATTGCAAGCAAGCGAGGGCATGCCTGGAGAGATATGCAAGAGGAAGTTTTACCAGGAATAATTGAGAAAGCTGTATATGTTTAGAGTGGGATCAAGAAGAGGAGTGTGTGTCTTCCTATATCTGAAGGTTTGATGTTTTCTTTCACTTTTTTGGTTCTAGAGAAAGGAACCAGAACCATGGATAGAAATTGGAGCTGGCCTCAGCATCTTTGCATTAAACTCATGGGAAACAGACCTCTCATTGGATTGAAATTGTTGTGACCTACAGAGATAGTCCTTGACTTATGACCACAATTAAACCCAACATTTCTGTTGCTAAGTGAAGCATTTGTTAAGTGAATTTTGCCCCATTTTACGACCTTTCTTGCCACAGTTCTTGGGAGAATCACTGCAGTTGTTGAGTTATTAAGACGGTTGTTAAGTGAATCTGGTTTCTGCATGGAGTTTGCTTGTCAGAAGGTTGCAGAAGCTGATCACATGACCCCAAGACCCTGCAACTGTCATAAATATGAGTGAGTTGCCAAGCATCTGAACTTTGATCATGTGATCATGGGGATGCTGTAATGTTCATTAAGTATGAAAAATGGTCATAAGTCACTTTTTCAGTGCAGTCGTAACTTTGAACCATCACTAAATGAATTGTTGTAAGTTGTAACTGTACTAGTTTTCTGCTTAAAGAACAATGCATTTTAAAAATCTTGGGGCAGATTCAACTTTGTGTGTCCTAATCTTATTCTTACTCTTCTAAAGCAAATAACTTCACAGATAAATTAGTTTTTGAAAGGTATGCATATCCCATTATTTATAAGGTTGGATTAAATGAAGCTTGCAAGATTTTGTTTTCTAACATTTTTTTCAAGCCACAGATTATGATAAAGTATTAACTAGAGAAATAAACATGCATGCTTTATATAAACCCAGCTGGTTCAAAGGACCAAAAGTCCTTTTCAGTCCAAAGATTTTTCTTTCAACTTCATGGTCAGTGAAATGCTTTTTTAATTCCTTGGATGCACATTACAGAACAGCAGCAGGTAGTAAAATGTTTACTTGCAGTAACAGTTCAATTTTTAAACTAAAAAAAAGCCAATGCCAAGAGTGCAGAAATTGATTCCCCACCTCGTTTCTATTTAGCCATGCATGTTTATTAATTTGATTTACTTTATTTAAAGTGATTAAAGCCCATAATTAGTATGCAGTTTCCCAGCTAAAGCACACCAATATTTTATCCCCAAGCTTCTCTTAATTAGTAAGTCTATCCTTAAAGAGTAAACCAAGCAGCTCAATGGAGTTTATACTTCTTGATTTAAATGGGACAGAAAGGAGAAGGTGGAAGGAAGTGGAACATTTTCCAGGAAGAAAATGTGCCTCATTATTTTCTAACATATTTGTTTTATTTGTGCAATTAGCAGATACCCTGAGAACAGGTTTCTCCCCTTAGTCTACCCTCATTTACAGCTCATTCCAATTTGATGAACTGAGGCAGCCAATATGGCAACATATAGGATAAAATGATAAACACAAAACACAAGGACAGTGTTAGATATTAACATATATCGTAGTAAGTCTCCTCTCTGGTCCGCTGCTACAGCGGGAAACAGGTATCGCTCTGATTGGTCGAGAGGCGTACCCGATCCCTATAAAAGGGGAACCCTCCGGCCACAGAGCAAGCTGGATCACTACTACTACTAATAAAGAGCTGTTAAGTCACTTCGTTGTCCGCAGTCTGTTCTCTCGTTGCCCAGATCTAACATTGGCGACGAAGGTGGGATCGAGAGACAGATAGGACGAAGAACACTACTTCAGAATCTCCGGATTTGAACCAGCCTAGGAATTCGGCAGAAATTCCGGCAGCCATCTCAGGACACCGCAGCGCGGCAAATTCAAACTAGAGAAGATGGCGATGCACACTCCCCCCGCTCCGTTCGACCCAGTGAACGACGAATGGGAGGCATTCATGATTCGTTTCGATTGCTTTCTCGAAGCAAACGAATACACGGGGATAACCGACGCCCGAAAGAAAAACATCTTCCTCGGCTACTGTGGAAAAGAGGTCTTCAACACGGCCAGAGACCTAACAGCGCCTACTCCGATACAAGCGGTATCATGGACGGCGTTGCAACAGGCTCTACAGACTCATTACGCGCCAAAACCTTCCCACCATGTTTGCCGCCAGGAATTCAACACGCGGAACCAGAAGGCGGGACAATCAATCAACCAATATGTTGCAGCCCTGCGTAAAGCAGCAACTCACTGCGAGTTCAGGGATCTGGACGAGCATATCCTGGCACAATTTGTCTGTGGGTTAAGAGACATTTCGCTACAAAAGAAGCTGTTGGCAAACCCAAATTTAACCCTACAGATAGCACTCAACGAAGCAAGGGCATCAGAGTCAGCGGAGAAATCATCGGTGACCATACAACGTGGTTTCAGCGCAAGCCAGCCAGCACCCAGGCACACCAGAGTTCACTACGAGGACACCAACCCCGACTATGAGGATCCCGAGTTCGAGGACAGTCACCTGATGCGGAGCAGTCACATGAGGCCTGGGGGGAGACCCGGACTCCGTTTGCTGCCCTGCGCAAGCTGCGGAGGGAATCACCCCCGGTCTACCTGTAGGTTCAGAAACGTTGTTTGTTCGCACTGCAACAAACTTGGGCACATCGCACGAGTGTGCCGGAGCGAAGTCCCTGCCTCACGGCAGCCACCTATGTACCGCCAACAGAAGCCCAACCCAGGGGCTTGGCGAAGTCAAAAAGGGCGCCCAGAGAGAAATCCACAAGTGTTTACCCAGAGAGAAAATCCCCAAAGAGCTGAGCGAGCGTATTCCCAGAGAGATTACACCCAAAGAGCTGAGAGAGCGTTCTATCAAGACGCTCAACGAGAGTATTTTCAGGATACAGATGCTGAGATAGAGTTGACCCAGAGAGAGGAATTGCGAACGTATCTCACCACAATAAGGCAGGTCCGCACCAAGCGGCCTAAAAAGCTGAAAGTCACAGTCCTCTTGGAGGGCTCACCTTGCAAGCTGGAAGTTGACACAGGATCGTCCCTGACGATCATTTCATGGGCATCCATGAAACAGGCTATCCCTAGCCTCAAAAAGAGCCAACTACGCGTTCCAGACATCCTGCTTCGAGACTACCAGGGGAACCGAGTCCCCATCGTGGGCCAAGGCACATTCCAGATCCGTTTCAAGGACATCGTAGCCCAGCTGCCCGTGACCATCGCCAGTGCACCGTTACAGAACCTTCTAGGACTAGATTGGTTTGAAGCCTTGGGGCTAGAAGTCACCGGAATCAACACCGTGGAGAACAGCAGCGCTGAGCAGATCTTTAAGGAGTTCGAGGATGTGTTCAGCCCCGGTCTTGGTAAGTATGTGGGTAAACCAATCTCATTCAATTTAGACCCCAAAGTGGCGCCAATCCGACTTAAACCGAGACGAGTGCCTTTTGCACTCCGCCCAAAAATAGACAAAGAGATAGATAAGTTAGTGGAGCAAGGAATCCTTGAGCCGGTGGATCACGTGCGCTGGGAAACTCCCATCGTGACCCCAGTCAAGCCAGACGGGTCAGTCCGCATCTGCGTGGACTATAAATGCACAATTAATGTCGCGCTACAACAAAGCGCATATCCTGTGCCAGTAGTACAGCACTTATTGCACTCGTTGGGGCCAGGAAAGATATTTGCTAAGTTAGACATGGCACAAGCTTACCAGCAGTTGCCCGTGGATAGCGCCACAGCGGAGGCCCAAACTATAGTGACGCATAGAGGGGCATTCAAATGCAACCGGCTACAATTCGGTGTGAGCATTGCTCCAGGTTTGTTCCAGAGCGTCATGGAACGACTTTTGCAAGGGATACCGGGAGTCGTCCCCTATTTCGACGACATCTTGGTGTCCGCTGCAAACGAGGAGCAGTTAAATAAAAGAGTCAGAACTGTTTTGGCCAGAATCAGAGAGAAGGGTCTCCGCCTTAAAAAGGAAAAATGCCAAATTAACGTGCCTAGCGTAGAATTCCTGGGATATAGAATCGATGGTCAGGGAATACACCCCACTTCAAAGAAAATTAAGGCGATCCAGGACGCCCCCACACCACGTAATCAGACCGAGCTGCAGGCCTTCCTCGGACTACTTAATTTCTACAGCGTTTTTCTGAGACAGAAGGCGACCGTTGCTGAGCCATTACATCGACTACTCCAGAGGAACGCAACATGGAGATGGGGATGATCCGAAGCAGCAGCCTTCGCCGCAGTAAAGCGCCTGCTCACCACTGACTCACTGCTAGTCCAATACAGCCAGACGCTCCCGCTGGTATTGACCTGCGACGCATCACCATTTGGAGTTGGCGCAGTCCTCAGCCACAGGATGCCAAACGGAAACGAAGCACCCATCGCATTCTACTCCAGGACTCTTTCATCGGCCGAGAGGAATTACAGCCAGATGGACAGGGAAGCGTTAGCTGCTGTAGCTGGAGTAAAACGTTTCCACGAATACCTCTACGGCCGCGGTTTTGAACTGATTACAGATCACAAGCTGCTGTTGGGACTTTTGGCGGGAAACCGCCCCACTCCAGTCTCCCTTTCTCCACGCATGACCAGGTGGACTGTTTTCCTGGCCGCGTACTCATACAAGCTGATACATCGACCGGGCTCCACTCTAGGACACGCAGACGCACTCAGCCGTTGCCCACTACCGGACCTTTTGCCAGACCCCACTCCCGAAGTACCGGTGTTACTCATTGACTGTTTGGACTCAGGACCGGTTTCTTCCTGCGACATTGCAAGGTTCTCCTCTAAAGACAATATAATAAAGCAAGTTCAAACTTGGGTTTGGAGGGGGTGGCCGAAGGGAAATGTGGGCCCGGAATTCAAAGTATTTTGGTCGAAACGGGACGAACTCTCAGTGTTACAGGGTTGTTTATTGTGGGGGGATCGAGTTGTTATTCCTTATGCCTTACGTAGAAATGTGTTAGATGCGTTACATGTTGGGCATCCGGGGATCGTTAGGATGAAGGCTTTAGCGAGAAGTTACGTTTGGTGGCCAAACATGGATAAAGAGATAGAGGAGTGGGTGGCCACTTGCGATCCATGCCAAGAATCGAGATCAGCACCCCCGGAAGCGCCCGCCACAGAATGGGAAAAGCCGAAAGCACCCTGGTCGAGAATACACATCGACTTCGCAGGGCCAGTTCAAGGTCAGACTTTCCTTATAGTTGTGGATGCATACTCCAAATGGCTAGAAGTAGTCCTAATGACTTCGACCACGGCAGAGGCAGTCATTAAGGTTCTACGGCGACTTTTCGCCACTCATGGCCTGCCCGACCTCCTGGTATCCGATAACGGGCCCCAATTCACAGCCATGCAATTCGAAACGTACTTAGCAGGTCAGGGAATTCGGCATGCCCTTGTCGCGCCATTCCATCCGGCATCAAATGGACAGGTGGAGAGAATGGTGCGATCCGCAAAAGAGGCCCTCGCTAGGATGGGTCCAGGTGATTGGCAAACACGCATTGACCATTATCTCCTCATTCAGCACATTACCCCCAGCGCAACGATGGGTAGGAGCCCCGCTGAAATGCTCATGGGCCGCCGTCTACGGTCTCACCTGGACCGTCTTCACCCCAATTACTCTGCCACAGCACCCCCAGACTCCACAAGCAAAATTCGGAGTTTTAGCATAGGGGATTCGGTATACGCCCACAACTATGCAGGGGGAACATTGTGGATGCCGGCAAAGGTCATTGGCATCACGAGTCCACGATCGTATCTGTTAGAACTGGAAGATGGGCGGAACTGGAAAAGGCACATCGATCAACTTCGGGGTCGCCTGGCGCACTCAGACCTACGAGCCGAGAACGAGAGCTACCTACCAATGCAAAGTCAGCCACTCGAGAGCCCCAACACAGAGAACTACGACACCTGCAAGCCCAGGACAGAACAAGAGGTCGAGCGCGAAACGGAACAACCCCCAAGCAACGTAAGCGAGCAGACCCCCGAACGCCCAAGCAACGAAAGCCTGCAAACCCCAGAACTCGAAGCAAAGAAAGCAACTGATCCTGCAACTACTTCTGACCAACCCGAACTGCGACGCTCCTCCCGAGTAAGGCAAACGCCAACATACCTTAAGGACTACATAACTAACCGAAATGTTCCGTCTAAGAGGGGAGGGGTGTTAGATATTAACATATATCGTAGTAAGTCTCCTCTCTGGTCCGCTGCTACAGCGGGAAACAGGTATCGCTCTGATTGGTCGAGAGGCGTACCCGATCCCTATAAAAGGGGAACCCTCCGGCCACAGAGCAAGCTGGATCACTACTACTACTAATAAAGAGCTGTTAAGTCACTTCGTTGTCCGCAGTCTGTTCTCTCGTTGCCCAGATCTAACAGACAGTTTCCCCCCGAATGCCATCACTCTGCTAAACAATTAATTCCCACAACACTGTCAACTTATTTACTAACACTGTATTACTATTATTCTCCTCATCCTCTCTAGTACCTATCTTTCCCCAGTTATGACTATATAACCATGTTGCTTATGTCTTTACAATTTAAATTGTTTTATTTATTTCCTAGTATGATTTGATTGCTTATTAGTAACCTATGACTATCACTAAGTGTTGTACCTTATAATTCTTGACAAATGTATCTTTTCTTTTGGGTACACTGAGAGCATATGCCCCAATGACAAATTCCTTGTGTGTCCAATCACACTTGACCAATAAAGAATTCTATTCTATTCCATTCCATTCTATTTTATTCCATTCCATTCTATTTTATTCCATTCCA
Source organism: Natrix helvetica (assembly GCF_964273705.1). NCBI lineage: Eukaryota > Metazoa > Chordata > Lepidosauria > Squamata > Natricidae > Natrix > Natrix helvetica. Next base: position 60,301,491 of record NC_138548.1, read on the forward strand.
TTCCATTCTATTCTATTCTATTCTATTCTATTCCATTCTATTCCATTCTATTCCATTCTATTCCATTCTATTCCATTCTATTCCATTCTATTCCATTCTATTCTATTCTTTGTGCTCTCTGCAGCCATGGCTACCTGTTTAAAGTCCCACAACTTTATTTTTACTCTCTTTTTTTAAAAGATCTGTAACTTCTTGAGCCAAAAAAGCTCTCCCCTTTTTTTGAAGGAGGAAGAATGCTTTGAAAAAATTCCTGAAAGTATTGTATTCTGGGGGTGGGGTGGTGGGTGGGGGCGAATGAGCTTAGAGAAGTTGACAACATCTCTTCTTCACAGTATTAAGTTTCAGTTCTCTTTAATTGTTTAAACTTGACTTCTCGCAAACTCATGATGCAGTGACCTAAACAACAGAGTGTGTAATATTCAACATGACATTTCAGTGTTCATTTGTTCTTTTTATTTTATTAAAGTTTTGTCTCCTTTTTGGCTTTCAAGTACAGATTAATGGTCTGTAACCAAGCACACTCTCAAAAATGTCAAACTTAATTGAAAAAGGGAAATCACGAAAGAAAAAAAAACTTCTGCACCACGACTCCTTTGGGCCTTTCTAGAAGCTCTGGAGTTTTCTGGTTCATTAATCAAACCTGAATGAGGAGGGTAAACCACCAATTTTCTCCATGGCCACTGCTTCCTTAGCCAGCACCACTGGACACCATCTGTTCCCAGTTAACATCCGAGCAACCACCCTCTCCTCAGTTCTTTGTTCATCATGGTGAATAAGAATTATCTTTAACATTTCAGAATAAATTTGGAATGAAAGATACAAGATCAAGAATTGCTTCACTAAGCAAGGTACAATCTACCTTCAAATCAAAAACGCCATTCCTGATCGTGACAAAAGAAAAGTCTTTACAGGTTACAGCATGGATGCTGAGTGAGGTTACATTTTCTCATTCTGCCCTGAGGGATGTGCTCCTTACAAGAATTCATGTGCTGAGCATGATATTGGCAAAGAGTGAGAGGGAGAGGGGGGGAACTCAAACATGTACAGCTATATGAGCATGGATTTTGGATGACATTTAGGCATTTGTGGTAGAATCTCAACATGAGTTTCTTTTACTGCTGAAAACTATTTCTCATGCAGGATTTAGTTGCTACTTCCACAACCATCATTATTGTCTCGAAACCATTTCTTTATTTTTAATAAGATTTAAAAACCTGGCAATGGGCCTTTAAATATTAAGTTATTAATATTGCATATTATATAAATGTAAATGTGAGGACTGGTCACAAAGTTTTTCTTGTTTTACATGATTAAAATGTTGAATGCTTGCTAGGCAAGGCAATCAGTAAACAAAAACTCCTCATATAACTACACCTGGAGTTATTTTAAAGATAAAACATCTAGGAATTTTTTCTCCCAAAGAAAGTTTATCTATACTGTTGATGAAGTAATTATAATTCTTAAATAAATTTCAATGTTTCCCCCTTTTTTGCTTTGATCTTATTGCCATAAAAGAGTTCTATCTGTAAGATAGCATTATATGCAATGCAGTACGGTTATCACAAATAGAGGTAGCAGTTTATAGAATTTCTGTGAGCTGCTGTTTAACTATGTTATGAAAGACAGTAATATGATGTCAAACTATCTCCAACCAAGTAGATCAAAATCAGCAGATATTGTTTTGTAAACGGACAGCAGAAATATAGGCAGCAACTTTCCCATATTTTCAAGGAGATAAATCTATCCTTCAAATGCACAAGCTTTTCATCCCTTTCTCTCAAATAACTAAGAAAGTATCTTTATCATTATTTGGGAGATAGGTGGTAAGTCTTAAAATAACATCAAAGTTGTATATAACAGTGATAACTCTTATATTTTTCCTTCCTAACAAATCTTGAAGAGGAGCAAAGGGAGGGGATGAGCTGGCATTTTTCAAAGCTTTTGAATCAGATAATAGTATATGTGGTTTTCAAAACAAAATCCCTGTACTAAATGCCCCAATGTTCTTCATTGTTATTCTGCCTCTATATGTATTCATCTTCCTTTAGGTGTTAAGTTTTGCTCTTTATCAAGCAAATCAGCAAATAAGTCAAAACCACAAGTCTGAGCTGAATTGGCCTTATCAGCAAGACTGGGAAATAGAATTCTGCTATTTTATGGCATGCCGTACCATAGAAGAAAAATCTTTATCCAAATCAGATTAAGCATTATGAATGGTTCACAAGAACGTAAACAATGAAAAAAGCTAAATGTTAGATATGGTAAAGGTTGAGGGAAGAAGGCAAGTCACTAATCAACTGAGCTTCGTACAATATCTGTGGACTTTCACAATTATCAGTGAAAGATCAAGTTGTTCAAAATTTCCTAGCAATAATGTACAACCCTTCCAAAACCCTCTCTATAATAAAAATAAACAATGGTTATACTCATTCATGCATTCACATAAAGACAAAACTGTTTGGTCTTTGAGGGGGAAAAATGAATTCAAGATAAGGAAACAGAGCTGATGATCCATTGGATGATTTATAGAGCTGGAAACAGGGAAATGCATAACTGGGAATGTGGTGGGTCCCAAAATGGTAAATTTCACAATTTAAACAATACGTCCTGTATGATCTATATATTTTTAAAGAGATGCCAGGTTTTCCTCTGTGTCAGATGAGTAATTGCTGGCTCACTGTCTGTATGTATTTATGTGTGTGTTTGTGTGTATGTGCATAATATAGAGAGAGAATGCGAGAGGCAAGAGAGAGCACAAAGACAGATAAATATATATAAATTGTAAATTGGAGAGTATGTGCATGCCAACCTTGAAAGACTTAATTTAAGTTTAAGTGCTCTATTTTATCATTATGGAAAGACAATCAGTGTATCTAAGATGATTTGACCAACCAATGTCAGTTTTTGATATGATGTTAAAAACAATCCTGAATACCACTAATACACAAGCCTTTACTTTGCACAGCAAAGCACTCATGCTTATTATTGTATTAAAGGAATTCTATTGGTTAAATCAAGCAGTGAATATAAATAGCTGTATTACTGCCACTGGGCATTAGTGTTTATTTAGTAGATGTGAGTTCTGCATGCACCTTTGATGTGGTTGTGAATAAGCTGTTGCCTTTTTTTTTTGTATGAAAAGGTGATCTGCAAAGGATACAAGAATATCTGATAACTTTGACATAAAATTAATAAAGCTTAGAGGGTTATCAGCTGTATAATTCTCAGTTTCGTCTCCCAGCGCTTCTGAAAAGGTCCAAATGGCTTTGCAAATATTTCAATACGAAGATAAGTATGCTGTTATTTGGATAAAGTTGAAACCTATTTTTCTTCTGCTTTTTGAAAGGTATTGTATTTTGTTTCAAATGATAAGCACAAGCCAAAACAGTCTTAGCGTTACTCCTTTTAGTCTTAGAAAGGACAGTCAAGGACAATAGGGATTCACTTGTGATTAATTTTAGTCCAGAGCATGAAATTGGAATAGTAAAATTTATTTGTGCATAATTGGATATGCAACTGAAAATAATGAGAAATCAGTACCGTACTTTGATTGACAACAATGAATGCATAATATCAGTTTTACCTTTTTTTTTTTTTAAAAAAAAAGCAAGATTGTATGCCAGTTTAAAAATAAATAACATAACAGTTTTTTAAACATCACATTCTGTTCTTTAGGATGTTGAAGGGGATGGATTAAGGAAACACACATGAAGGGTTAGTTCATAAAATTATTTACACTATTTTATTTCTCATCATTTCAATTAACAATACTATGTGTGAATTAAATTATTATTGTTTTTTTTTTAAAAAAAGTTTTATTGGTTTTTTCAAATATTTTGGGGAAAAGGGTACATAAGTGTGGAGAAAAAGTTTGACAGCTACATCATACGGAAGGTGGTACTTCCCCGGGATCTTACATCTCTCTCTTATTTTATATATATCAGAATATCGTTATTACATACATATTAGCAGTTCAGATTTACTTCAAATTCTTAACATCTTCAATCATACTTTATATCACTTCTAACCATTTCATTATGTTAACAACTGCAATCTACTTTTAATTCATTTCTGTGACCTAAGTCTCATTGCTGCCTCCTCTCCCCTGTCTATTGGCTGAGCCATGGCTCCTCCCCCCTTCATGTCTTGTGCACTGTCTCTCGTTTCGTCTAGAAGGTTCTTGTGTTTTTCCATGAAGGCTTCTGACTCCACCACTGCATTAATTCTCACTCTACCACCCTCCCAGAAAATCAACAAGCCTTCTGGAACTAGCCACCTGAACCAGATGTTTTTTTCCACACACTTTTTAGTTAGAAAGAAGAATTTCTTCCTCTTATCTCTTATTCTTTTTGGTATCTGTTTCAGAATGGTTATTTCTTTGTCCTTATATCTTAAAGGTTCCCCCCTTTGAACTCCTAGAATCTCATCTCTTGTGGTCTTTCTAAAAAATTTAACATGAACTTCCCTTGGAACATTGTGTGTTCTAGCATATGCTGAGTTGATTCTATATATCAGATCAATATCCCACCCTAGCTGTTGTTTATCTCTTTTAATATAATCTGCTAGCATTGTTATCATAGTCTCCCTTAAGTCTTCACACTCCATTTCAGGTATATTTTGAAATCTAAGAAAGAAAGACATCCTTTCAAATTCCATTTTTTCCATATAATTCTCAATCCCAGCATTTTTTTTTTGTAAAGCCTTCATCTCTTCTCCCACCTCCACAGCACCCTCCTCCAGGGCATTTATTTTCTGGCTATTTTGTAAAGTCTGTTGTTGATTCTCTCTGAGTTGTTCCTTTAAGTCCACCAACTGCTTTTTTATTTCATCCTTTCAATTTTCAATTTAATTAGCACTTCTAGACCGCCCTCTCTCCCAAAAGGGACTCGGGGCGGTGTACAGTCCATATCAAAAACATCATACATAATAACAATTAAAAATTATTAAATGGATAAATACATAAATAAGAGGAGGATAAAATAGACAGAACTGTAATTGCTAAATAAATAATTTAAAATATACAAAGTTTAAAACCCCAGTGTCTTATAAAATTAAGTCCCCTAAAAAACCAGTAGGAAATATATATGCCAGGAGGTAGACGTTAAGAATTATGCCAGACCAGCCAGTCGGAACAGGTGAGTCTTCAGTTTCTGCCGGAAGGAGCGGAAGTCAGTGGTGGTTCTAATGTCGGGGGGGAGGTCATTCCAGAGGGTTGGGCCCATCACAGAGAAGGCCCTACTCCTTGGTGTCACCCGTTGGCATTGCCTAGTGGACGGCACCAGGAGAAGCCCCTCCCTGTGAGAGCGAATTGGCCGCAGGGATGTATGTGGGAGGATGCGATCCCGCAGGTAACTAGGCCCTATGCCATGGAGCGCTTTAAAGATGGTGGTCAAAACCTTGAAACGCACCCGAAAGACCACAGGTAGCCAGTGCAGCTCGCGCAGGAGCGGTGTTACGTGGGAGTACCTAGTACTCCCCATGACTGCCCGCGCGGCTGCGTTCTGGACTAGCTGCAGTCTTCGTGCGTGTCCCAAGGGAAGCCCCATGTAGAGAGCATTACAGTAGTCCAGGCGAGACGTCACCAGTGCATGAGTGACCGTGCGTAGGGCATCCCGGTCCAGAAGGGGGCGCAATCCTGTCCCTTTAAGAGTGTCTGGAACATTTGATGAAACATTTCTTGAGACTGCTGTTCCCCCTCAGAGGCTTTTGGTTGTAAGAAGGAAGATAGTTGTGTTTGTTGGGGAACAGGACTTGAGACAGAAGAAGATGGAGCCGAGGCTGGTTTAGGAAGGGGGGCATTTTTCGCAGGCATTGCGAAGTTCAGAGAAAGTTATAAGTCTAAACAGAAAAAATGGCGTCTATAGGAGCGCGTCATCAGGGGAGGTCTACAGGCAGGCAAAGTCCAGTGTGAGATATGTCTTTAATACAGCTCCCCTCTAGTTGTAATCAGTTTTTCCCAATCCAAGGAAGATTGTACAAAGAGATTCCTCTAGGGTTCACCGGGGTTTTGTAGTTCCAATCCAGCAGATTTTTCAAAGACGACAGTTCATTTGTAACGACAGTAAAAACGGGGGAAGAAACGCCATTTTGGCTCAGCCCTCTCAGGGGATCGGAGAGCAACCATTCAGAAAGTTTCCATTCATAGTTTATTAGATCAGCTCACTTTCTTTCTTTCGCAATTGTTCAAAGGGGTCATTATCCCATTGCTTGAAAGAAGTGAATATCAAAGGGTTTTTTTTTTCCAATTCTCTCTCTCTCCTCTGAGAGTGAGATCGTATAAAGCTGCTTTTCCGAGAGGGGGGGGGAGAAAAAAACCCTCTCCAATCTTAACACTTTGCCAAGATCAAAGAGTCTTAAGAAAACTGCTAATCCTTATTTACTTAGTTGTTCAAGAAAGCAAGAAAAAGACCCCGGGGGAATTCCCCCTTCACTGCATTTCTGCTGTTGCCTTCACATAGAGCGTTTTCTTCCGATCTCCTCAGGACGAAGGCACGCATGGCAAGCGCACCCCCCAAAAGCCTCCCAGTGCCTAGGGCAAAGCTGGCAGTCCCCCTGTGGCGGCCGCCACTCCAGGGGGCTCCAGCAAGCCGCCCCCTCGGCAGGACACCCCTACAAGGCACCCTGTGCCCCCCCCCTGAGTCAGGGGGAGCCCACCAGGACGGCGAGAGGCGTACAGCATGTCTGTCGTTCACAGAAACCGGAAGTGGAATGAATTAAATTATTTTGAAAGTAACTGGGTTTGAGACTATGGACAGATTAACAGATTAACAAAGTTGGAAGGGACTTGTAAATCATCTAGTCCAACCCCCCATCCAAGTAGGAGACCCTGCACTATTTTTGACAAATGGCAGTCCAATCTCTTCTTGAAAGCCTCCAGTAATAAAGCTCCCACAACCTCCGAAGGTTGAGTGTTCAGAAAAATCATTCCTTATTTCTAGGTTGAATCTCTCCTTTATCAGTTTCCATCCATTATTCTTTGTCTGGCCTTCAGGTGCCTTGGAAAATAGCTTGACCCCTTCCTCTCTGTGGCAGCCTGTCATGACTGCTATCATGTCCTTCTCTTCACTAGACTAGCCATGCCCAGTTCCTGTAACCGTTCTTCATATGTTTTAGTCTCCAGTCCCCTAATCATCCTGGTTGCTCTTCTCTGCACTTTTTCTAGAGTCTCAACATCTTTTTTATAATGTAGTGGACAATTTGAAATATCTTTATTACTAGATCACATTTATATGTCATCATCATTGTTAGTCATTTGGTCGTGTCTGAACCTTGGTCACTCTATAGATCAAGCACTCTCCATGCCCCTCTGCCTTGCACATCTTCTTCAGATCTACCAAGGTCATCCCAATGTTATCCTTTATATAGTGTCTGGCCAATGGGTACTATTGGCTCCTTCTTTTTCCTCCAATCATTCCCAGCATGATTGACTTTTCAAGTGATTTGAGTGTGCATTTGTATGTACAAGTTATCAGTGTTAATGATCTGATAAATAGGAATACATATATGAAACAGAATATGCTGTACTATTTTATATCAACTGATTGTAATGTAAATAAGTATAAAAATACAAAATAAGTCTGTTAACATTTGCAATTATTCCACACATTTGCAAAATATATTTTCTTGCACCTTGATAAAAATCAAATAAAAATATTCCAGATAAAAACATTCCAGATAATGTGCATCATAAGACAAAGTTGTCTTTTTGTGCATCTTTCGTAATATACAATTTTTTTTTAATGAATTGATCAGAACTCTACAAGTAATTGTAAGTGGAGTTGCACTATGGATTTATATGAAACATTACCTGAATGATAATTGTAATTTTATTTTCAATTCCTTTCTTAATAGTTCTTTAGCATAAAATTAACATTTTCCCCACAAATCTCATATTGAATCATTATTTTTACTGAGGCAGCTACACAGTCGAAACATTCTCTTCATATCAGTTTAGGAAGATCACCTATTTAAGTTAAATGCATTTGTTGTTGTAATACTTCCTACAATATTTTTCTTTCATTTTTGAAGATAACATTAAACATAGGTATGTGCATTTTAGGGTTAGGGCTAGGGTGCCCCATTTTCAGTCTGTTCCAGGTGGCGGGGATCCCCACCACCTATCCCCGTCACCTGGAACGGGCCAAAAATGGGTTGCACGGAGGCTGAAAAAGGGCTGCATGGAGGTGGCGATAGGTGGCAGTGGTGATGGGTGGTGGTGATCCCTGCAGCCTGGCACATCTGATAGGCAGTATTCTGGGAGGCAGATACAACTGCCAATCAGCTGCTCATGCTAAATCAGGCTGTGCTGAAACTGACCAGGCTGTTTGCTGTTTTCTGCAAGGAGGCAAATTGCTGGGAGACAGAGGCAGATTTTTTTTCTTGCTTTCCTCCCCAAAAGCTAGGTGCGTCTTATAGTCCGAAAAATATGGTATCTCTGTGAACATTGCCAAATTCTGTTATGCTGCAGCAAGATAAGATCCAAGTTGACTAACACTTGAATATACATCCTATAGACAAAGTGTACTTTATCTTTATTTTTTCCTACTTTTACCTTTGAATCTTTTTAATGTCACTAATGTTAAGTACCTCATAAATAACTGTTTTAGAGACACAGTTAATAGTGGTAACAATAATATTAATACAGTAATATTCTCTTCTACCTGTTTAGTTTGTATTTCATATACACCCTTTCTCCTCTACCTGTAAAATAGTTTGTGGATTGTTCCATTCAGTACTAATCTTTGGCCAAACTAAACTTTGAGTTCTGTAGTAGTTATTGTCAGCCCTGTCCTAGAATATACAGTACTGTGCAAAAGTTGTAAGCAGGTGTGAAAAAATGCTGTAAACAAAGAATGCTTTCAGAAATATAAATAATGATTGTTTATTTTTGTCAAGTTTCAAAATGCAAAGTGAGCGAACAAAAGAAAAATCTAAATCAAATCAATATTTGGTGTGACCACCCTTTGCCTTCAAAGCAGCATCAATTCTCATAGGTACACTTGCACAAAGTCAGGGATTTTGTAGGATTATAGTCAGGTGTATGATCAACCAGTTATACCAAACAGGTGCTAATGATCATCAATGTCACATGTAGGTTGACACCCAGTCATGAACTGAAATAGAAACAGCAGCTGTAGGAAGCTTAAAACTGGGTGAGGAACAGCCAAACTCTGCTACCAAGGTGAGGTTGTGAAAGACAGTTTCATGTCATGGCAAGATACAATGTAGTTATACTGCATCAACAAGGTCTCTCCCAGACAAAGAGTTCAAAGCAGACTGGGGTTTCAAGATGTGCTGTTCAAGCTCTTTTGAAGAAGCACAAAGAAATGGGCAACGTCGAGGATCGTAGACGCAGTGGTTGGCCAAGGAAACTTAGTGCAACAAATGAAAGACACATCAAGCTTATTGTCCTTTGAAATCAGAAGATGTACAGCAGTGCCATCAGCTCAGAACTGTCAGAAATCAGTGGGACCCAGGTACACCCATCTACTGTCTGGAGAAGTCTGGTAAGAAGTGGTCTTCATGGAAGAGTTGCAGCCAAAAAGCCATACCTCCGACGTGGGCACAAGGCCAAGCAACTAAAGTATGCACAAAAAAATAGGAACTGGGGTGCAGAAAAATGGCAGCAGGTGCTCTGGACTGATGAGTCAAAATTTACAATACAATACAATACAATAGTAGAGTTGGAAGGGACCTTGGAGGTCTTCTAGTCCAACCTCCTAACTAGGCAGGAAATCCTATACCGTTTCAGACAGATGGCTATCCAACATCTTCTTAAAGACTTCCAGTGTTGGGGCATTCACAACTTCTGGAGGCAAGCTGTTCCACTGATTAATTGTTCTAACTGTCAGGAAGTTTCTCCTCAGTTCTAAGTTGCTTCCCTCCTTGATTAGTTTCCACCCATTGCTTCTTGTTCTACCCTCAGGTGCCTTGGAGAATAGTTTGACTCCCTCTTCTTTGTGGCAACCCCTGAGATATTGGAACACTGCTATCATGTCTCCCCAGTCCTTCTTTCTCTTAAGCTAGACATACCTAGTTCCTGCAACCGTTCTTCATATGTTTTAGTCTCCAGTCCCCTAATCATCTTTGTTGCTCTTCTCTGCACTCTTTCTAGAGTCTCCACATCTTTTTTACATCGTGGTGACCAGAACTGAATGCAGTATTCCAAGTGTGGCCTTACCAAGGCATTATAAAGTGGTATTAACACTTCACGTGATCTTGATTCTATCCCTCTGTTGATGCAGCCTAGAACTGTGTTGGCTTTTTTGGCAGCTGCTGCACACTGCTGGCTCATATTTAAATGGCTGTCCACTAGAACTCCAAGATCCCTCTCACAGTTACTACTATTGAGCACGGTACCACCTATACTGTACCTGTGCATTCCGTTTTTGTTGCTTAAATGTAGAACCTTACTCTTTTCACCATTGAATTTCATTTTATTAGATAGTGCCCAATGTTCAAGTTTGTCAAGATCCTTCTGTATCTTAAGCCTGTCTTCTGGAGCGTTGGCTATTCCTGCTAGCTTGGTGTCATCTGCAAATTTGATGAGTTCCCCATTTATTCCCTCATCCAAATCATTGATGAAGATGTTGAAGAGTACTGGGCCTAAAACAGAGCCTTGGGGTACTCCACTGCATACCTCCCTCCATGTAGATGCAGTTCCATTGAGGACTACATGTTGAGCGCGGTTGGTCAGCCAGTTACGAATCCATCTGGTGGTGATGCTGTCTAACCCACATTCTTCTACTTTATTTAGTAGTAGGTTATGGTCTACCTTATCAAAAGCCTTACTGAAGTCCAAGTAAACTATATCAACGGCATTCCTCTGGTCCACTAATTTTGTCACATTATCAAAGAATGCAATAAGATTAGACTGGCTTGATCTGTTTTTGACAAATCCATGTTGACTTTTGGCTATTACTTTGTTTGCTTTTAGGTGTTTGCAAATTCGTTGCTTGATTATTTTTTCCAGAATCTTTCCTGGTATTGAGGTCAGGCTGATAGGTCTGTAGTTTCCTGGATCTATTTTTTTCCCTTTTTTGAAGATGGGAACCACATCAGCTCTTTTCCAGTCCTCTGGTAGTTCCCCGGTGTTCCAGGATCTCTGAAAGATGTAATTCAGTGGTTCTGAGATCTCGTCTGCTAGTTCCTTCAGAACCCTGGGATGTAATCCATCCGGTCCTGGTGATTTGAACTCATCTAGGGTAGACAGGTGCTCACTTACCATTTTCTTCCCTATTTCAATTTGTGTTCCTAATCTGATTTTTGTGGTGCTGCTTTTGATAGGTTGGACTGTTTTATCCCTTTGTGTACAGACAGATGCAAAACATGACTTAAATAGTTCTGCTTTCTCCCTGTTGCTTGTCACCTTCTTGCCACTTTCTCCTAGCAATGGACCAATTGTTTCCTTAACTTTTTTCTTGTTTTTAACATGTTGGAAGAAGCTTTTTTTGTTAATTTTTACTTTTGTGGCAAGCCTTTCTTCATTGTGAGCCTTAGCTTTCCTCACTTCATCTTTACAGGCTCGGGCTGTTTGCTGATATTCTGCGTTAGTTATGTCCCCCTCCTTCCCCTTTTTATACTTACCTTTTTTGTCTTTCAGTTTGTCAGATAGTTCTTTATGCAGCCATGCTGGTTTCTTTTGGGAGCTGTTATTTTTCTTCTTCATTGGTATTGTGCTAGACTGGGCTTTTGTAATCTCATTTTTCAAAATTTCCCAAGCTTCTTGAGTTGTTTTCCCCTTGAGGATTCTCATCCATGGAATTTTTCCCAAGCTCTCTCTATGTTTACCGAAATTAGCTTTCTTAAAGTCCAAGACTCTAGTTTGGCTTTGTTCTACTACTTGTGTTTGGATAATGTTGAATTCCAATATTGCATGGTCACTTGCCCCCAGGGTTCCTATGGCTTCAACACCTTCTATCATTTCCTCTCTGTTAGTGAGGATTAAGTCCAATATGGCTGATCCCCTTGTTCCCTTCTCTACTTTTTGGAAAACAAAGTTGTCTGCTAGGTTTGTTAGGAACCTGTTGGATCTTCCACTTGATGCAGAGTTTGTTTCCCAGTTGATGTCAGGGTAGTTAAAATCTCCCATTACTATTGTGGTGTGCTTCCTGCATACCTTAGTTAGCTGACTAGCAAAAAGTTCATCTACTTCCTCTGCTTGGTTGGGTGGCCTGTAGTATAGACCTATGGCAATGTCATTTCCCCCACAACCTTTAATATTGACCCAAATGCATTCAAGATAGTTCTCATCATTGTTGTGTTCTATTTCTGTAGAGATGTAGTTATTTCTTATATATAGTGCAACTCCACCTCCTCTTTTATTTGGTCTATTTCTTTTAAATAATTTAAATCCTTCTAGCTGTATGTTCCATTTGTCTGTTTCATCCCACCAAGTTTCTGTAATGGCAATAATATCGTATCTGCCCTCTTTTACTTGAATTTCTAATTCGCCCTATTTATTCCTCATACTCTGTGCATTGGTGTATAGACATTTGAGTCCATTTTGATTGACCTTGTGTTTACTGTCTACATAACTTGTGTTATGCCTGACTGCCCTTATTTTCTTGCCACTTGTGTGATTCATGCACATGGTATGGCAATCACTATTAAATGCTTGGTTTTGCTTGACAGCAGGAGTGATAATCTTACCCACACACACATCTATGTTACATGCACTTGTAACCCTATGAATTTTAGTTTGCTGGGGACAGAAATGTTCTGTATCTATTAATTCTCTGTCCCCACTCTTCAGTTTAAATGTTTATCAAGAAAATCTGTGAATTTAATGCCAAGTAACTCAGTCCCTTTCTTGGATGGGTGCAACCCATCTCTTTTGTACAGTTTTTCATTGGACCAGCTACAGGCATCATGACTAATAAAACCAAAGCCTTCCAAATTTATAAATAAAACCAAAAATTTGAAATATTTGGCTGTAGCAGAAGGCAGTTTGTTTGTCGAAGGGCTAGAGAGCGGTACAATAATGAGTGTCTGCAGGCAACAGTGAAGCATGGTGGAGGTTCTTTGAACGTTTGGGGCTGCATTTCTGCAAATGGAGTTGGAGATTTGGTCAGGATTAATGGTGTTCTCAATGCTGAGAAATACAGGCAGATACTTATCCATCATGCAATGCCATCCGGGAGGCATATGATTGGCCCCAAATTTATTCTGCAGCAGGATGACGACCCCAAACATACAGCCAAAGTTATTAAGAATTATCTTCGGTGTAAAGAAGATCAAGAAGTACTGGAAGTGATGGTGTGGTCCCCACACAGCCCTGATCTCAACATCATCGAGTGTGTCTGGGATTACATGAAGAGACAGAAGGATGTGAGAAAGCCTACATCCACAGATCTGTGGTTAGTTCTCCAAGAGGTTTGGAACAACCTACCAGCCAAGTTCCTTCAAAAACTGTGTGCATTGCTCGTAAGAAAATAAAATGATAGTCCTATATCTATTAAAAGAATATATGATAGAAGCACTGGGCCTATCCCTTTATGTTCTAGAATGATGTTCTGAGAAGAAAGATAAAAGGATCCTTTTGAAATACAATGCTTTACCTTACTCAGAAATCAGTTTGCCTCTGAGTGAACATTTATGTTTGTGTTTATCATAGTGATCAAAATTTGAAGTGCTGGCTTGCACATATCATGCTGTCATTACTGAGAGAAAGATTTAATTTTGTCTGATAGCATTATGTGTGTGTGTGTGTTGTATTTGTGCTGATAAATAAATAAAAGGAGACTAGTATAGATCTATTTCAAGCTATTTAGCTCTCATCAGCTAGCCATACCCTTACTGGGATTCGAACCTGGGCTGTATTACATATTAGGCAGATGTATTAGCCACTAAGTCACAGGCTGTCCTCCTTATCAGCTGAACCAGGGAAATAGGTATGTATTTGTGTTACATATTTGGGCATACTAGGGGTTGTAACACACCATACATACATACATACATACATACATACATACATACATACATACTACTATCAGACAAAATGAAATGCATTTACAATGGAGTATTTGGAACGAACCGTTAATGACATCCCATGCAGGTGTGAATTAGCCTTGCCAATGTTTTTGTTAGAAATTTTTGACCAGAACTTGTTTGAAACTTCCTAGTTATGAAGATGTCTTTGAGGGAAGCTGTATATTTACAGCTCCGAGTAGACCTATCTTGAGAAAGGAAAAACAATAAAGGCTATGTTTTCAATTTTCAAAAGTATCAGTGTGTATACTTATATTTCATTACCTTTTAATCCTAAAAAGTTTCTTCATGACCATTTATAAAAGTAAAATGCAAATACATAGTTTTGAAAAAACAAAAGGTACCTCTACATGAGAGCTTTGCATTTGTTCGGAATCAGCTCTAGAATAATCATGTGACACTGATTTGTTTTCAAATCTGAGCTACCAGGTCTGGGCTATTATGGATAATCAGTTGATGGCAGCACCGAGTTAGCTTTTTTCTGTATCTCATTGGTGCCATCTAGTGGATATTTTTCTTTCTTTCTTTCTTTCTTTCTTTCTTTCTTTCTTTCTTTCTTTCTTTCTTTCTTTCTTTCTTTCTTTCTCTCCCTCCCTTCGTCCCTCTCTCCCTTCCCCTTTCCTTTCTCTTTATTTATTGTATGCCGCCCCGAGTCCCTTCGTGGAGAGGGAGCAGCTAACAAATCTAATAAATCTAATCTAATCTAAATCTTTCTCTTTGTGATAGTGGTGTAGAAAAGACTGCACTGGTAGTAATAGTGGTGGACTATTCTGTTTTATATTGTATTCCTTTGTTAAAATTTATCAGATACGATATGAAATTAAAATCAAGATGATACATTAAAAATAAAAGGCCGTGAAGAAAAGACCCATTCTTTATCTAAAACAGGTAACAATTAACTAACCCCCAAATAAGATTAGCTAGAAAAATCCAAACCATTACTAGAGAGCACCAAGAAGAGACAGAAAAAAATCACCCTTACTAACCAAATAGGCATCTCAGTATTGTAAATAACAATGACTCACAAAAATTCCCTTGGAGATTTGGGTTCTAAATGTCTGGAAAAACAGAGAGAAGAAATTATAGTCTCACTTTCACCAAGGCACTGAAGGGAAACTATTGTCTTATGGTGACCACACCCTATAGTTCTTCATACGCTTCCAGAATACAGCATATTTTTAATGATCCCCTGATGGTGTGCACCTCTTATAAACTCACTGTTTACTTACCAGTTTCAGAGTGACTAAGAAGACAAAGTTTGACACGCTTTATTGGCTGCTCCAAATAGAAGGTGAGAAAGCTGATTGAGCATAGAACTATATACATATGGCATCAGAAAATTTATTCAGAAAGTTATTTTCAGAATAGATACCGTTGGCCTCAATTTTACCCCACCAGTGATAAACAATCTGAAAAAACAGGCAAAACCAAAACACTATTTATTGGATATCTCTGGGCCAACCTATAAATATAATATTAATATGCCTAACAAAGCCCCAATATTTTGAAAAATAAAATATAATCTTAGGAGGTTAGAGTTTTCAGCTGAAGAATCATTTCCTTCTTCTATAAACAACTACCAGAAACAAAGCAGGTTTGGCGAATGAAGTATTGAGTGGGAAAAGATTTGATAAGGGAAAGATTAAGCAGCTTTCATCCTCCTTGTTTGTAAACAAATTTGGTTTTTTAGAGTTCCTTTTCATTTTTAAAGAGTTGGAAACTTTACTCTTACTCATCTCTTTAAAGTATCTAGTCTAAGTTTTTATTCTGTTGGTTGATGAGATAAAACACCATAAAAACTGGTATCAGAAATAAGAACAGGGAAGAAGATCAAATACTGTCGTTTATGTGTGTTTTTTGCTGCACATATGGATATCAGCGTATTGTCATATGAAACCCAGAATATTTTCTCAGGAATTATGAAAATATAATCATATAAAGGAGTGGAATAGTATTTACAATTCCTGTTGAGAAAATCCTTACCGCCATAAATATAGTTTAAAAATCTAAAATGCAACATAGGTACACAACATGGGAACTAGAAAGTTTCTGGACACCCTGTTATTTGTAACCAAGCTGAACTATGTTTTGTGTATAAAATGTATTACAACAGTCATAGGACCATATATCACATCATGTTTTAAAACCAATTACTAAAATGATAACTATGCTATTTTCAAAAGAAAATGTAACATTAAATGGACGTTGGTTCTTACCTGATACGCTCATTTTCTGGTAGAGTAGAGACAGCAGCCAGACTGGGTATGCTCTGTCCATTAACCAATCGGACTGAGTCTACACTTATGATGTCATCGGGTCCTTGTGGCTCCTCCCCAGTTTCAGATGAAGGAAGACTGTAGACTCAAGTGAGAATTGTGAGCAAAAAGTGAAACACCATAGTTACTGTATCTCTATCCTCCGCACAAGGAATTCCCTCGCGTGACCCATTCCAGGGCGGGGCTGGCTGCTGTCCCTACTTTACCAGAAAATGAGCATATCAGGTAAGAACCAACACCCATTTTCCTGTTATCGTAGAGACAGCAGCCAGACTGAGATGTACCAAAGACTGGGATGTCCACTAGGGTGGGAAATTGTAAAAAAAAAAAGGTCCGTTAGGGCACAAGCACTTTTACCACCCTGCGCCCAAAAGCCGCGTCAGCTGACACATACTTGTCCAACTTGTAATGATGTATGAAGACTGTGGGGATGCTCAGGTGGCCACCAGGCAGACTTCTTCCAAGGTAGCTTGAGTGGACCAAGCCGCAGATGTCGCATCACTGCATGTAGAGTGAGCTGTAATGTTTGCAGAGACCTGTATGGATTGAAGTTCATAAGACAGTTTAATAAAGGCTCTTATCCAGTGCCCCAGACTAGACGATAAAGCATTGGTACCCAAGGAGGCCTAGCGAAAGGAGACGAAAAGAGCTTCTGAGGGGTGGAACGAGGCAGTGCGGTCGATGTAGACCTTGAGGGCATGACGTACGTCAAGAGTGTGCCACTTGTGCTCCCTCTCGTGACGGGAAGACAGACAGAAATCAGGTAAGGTCAACTCCTGACCTCGGTGAAAACAGCTATTGATCTTTGGTATGAATGTTGGGTCCAGTCTTAAGACAACTCGGTCTGGATGGAACACGCACAAGTCATGCTGACTGAAAGAGCAGCCAAATCAGAAATATGTCTGGCTGAGGTTACAGTCACCAAAAACAGCATTTTAAAGGACAACAGTTTCAAAGAAGTGGATCTCATAGGTTCAAAGGGCGCAAAAGTCAAAGCCTCTAGGACACGAGGGAAGTCCCAAGTCGGATATCTATGTATGGCAGGGGGGCCGCAAGTTGGACGCTCCACAGAGAAATCTCCGGATCAAAGGGTGAGAAGATAGATGTTCGGATGCCAGGCCATCCAGAACAGAGGCCAGAGCGGCCACCGGTCGGCGTGGTGTGTTAGGGGTAAGTCCCTGATCAAGCAGGAAGTCCAATATCTGTGGAATTGATGCCCTAAGTGGATTAACAGAATGGTTGGAACACCACAGAGCAAAAGTCCGCCACATGGCATCATAAATGTGGTTAGTAGAGCTTTTGTGTGATGCCTGAATGGTAGCAATGACGTTGAGAGAGATGTTATCGGCTGTTAAGGCTTGCCGCTCAATCACCATGTGGTTAATTGCAGCCACTGGGGATTGGGATGACAAACTGACCCTTGGTGTAGAGACAGGAGACACTGTGGGATGTGCCATGGGGTGGAGATTGACAGAGTCACTAGATCAGCATACCAAGGCCGGCGTGGCCAATTCGGCACTAGCAGCAACAGTTTTGCCTGCTGCTCCAGCATTTTATTGTTGTTGTTGTTGTTCAAATTTTTATTGGTTTTAAAAAAAATTTCAAGGAAAAAGAGTTATAGGGTTATAAAACATTTTGACAGCTACATCGTGTGGGGGGGAGAAGCCCCCCCAGGTCTTGCAACTTTTACAAACAATGATAGAAAAATATCAACATTTACCTAAGAATTAGCAGTTTTAAATTTAACACAAAATCATCAGTATGTTTCAATCACTTGTTTTGTATCAGTTCCATAAAAGTACATTGTAGCAGCAATTGCAATAGTGTTCCAAATCACTTTTGTGATCTGAGTCTTCTAGCTGTTGCATCCTCTCTCCCATCCACGGGCTGAGCCTCAGCCCCTCCCTCCTTTGTTTCTTGTGTAACATCCCCCATTTCACCTAAAAGAGCACTGTGTTTTTTAGCGAAAGCCTCTGCTTCCACTGGTGTGTGAATTCTAATTCTGCTGCCCTCCCAAAAAATCAGCGTGCCTTCTGGAAATAGAAGCATTTTTTGAATTACCCTCTGAATGAGGGGAAGGGGAGGAAATGCATACAGGAGACCCCTGGGCCACTGGCATCTGAGAGCGTCTACTCCTTCTGCCATGGGATCCATGAATCTCGAGTAATACCTGGGTACCTGGTTGTTGTCTGTCGTCACGAACAGGTCTAGGACTGGGAGGCCGAACCGTAGTGTCAGTCGATGGAAGAGGCTCGGATGGATGGTCCACTCCGCCTGATGTATTGTTGTCCGGATCAGCCAGTCTGCTTGGATGTTGGAGACCCCTGAGATGTATTCTGCTTTGAAAGATGACAGGTGAGATTCCACCCACTGGCACAACAGGTTGGATTCCTGCATCAGGGACCAGGAACAAGTTCCCCGGTCTGTTTATGTGTGCCTTGGTTGTGGTATTTTCCATGAGGATTAATATGTAACGGGCCTGAACTCTGTGGTGGAAGTGTCTGAGGGCAAGGTGAACCGCCTTCAATTCTAGCCAATTTATGGCTAGAATAGACTTTTTTTGAGGGACCACTGACCCTGAGCCACTAGGTCCTGCATGTGTGCCCCCCCATCCTGTCAGACTTGCATCTGTTGTAAGAGTGAGACGGCACGGCTCTCTGAGCAAGGTCCCTTACAAAATCACCCGGGACTGCCACCATTTGAGAGAGTGTAATGCCTGTCTGGGAAGGGGGACCCTGAGAGGAGAGCTGCTCCTGTCGGCCTTTTGATGTGGAAGCATGAACCATTGATGGCTCCTGCTGTTAAACCTGGCCCACAGGACAATCCCAAAGTAGAATACCATCTTGCCCAAGACTTGGGAGAGAAGAAGAAGGGATGCCTTGTGTAAATGTAGCACCTTCCTGACAAGTTCCCTCAGACTGAGAATGCGGTCGTTGGATAGGAACACCCACTCCGCCATGGGGTCTATCAAGACCCCGAGGTGGAGAAGGCGAGTGCTGGGAACGAGGTGACTCTTTTTGAGATTCACCCCGAACCCGTGATTCCACAAGGTGTGAATGGTGAGGGCGAGATCTCTTTCTGCCTGAAATGGAGACCTGGACAACAAGAGGATATCGTCCAGGTAACAGAGAATCTGAATTGGGGATGACCTGATATGGGCAGCTAGTGCTGCCAATACCTTTGTGAATACCCTGTGGGCACAGGATAGACCAAACGGAAGAGCTCAGTACTGGAAGTGCCTCCCCCCATAGGAGAAGCGGAGATATTTTCGGTGGTCTATGAAGATGGGGATATGAAGGTAAGCTTCGGTCAAGTCCACCGACATGAGGAAGTCACCTTTCCTGACCACCTGGAGGATGGTGTGCAGAGAATGCATTTTGAACAGCCGATAGACAATGTGGTGGTTCAATGTTTTTAGATCCAAAATTGCTCTCCATCCCCTGGAATTCTTTAGTACCACAAACAGGCGGGAATAAAACCCCTCCCCTTCCTGATGGGGAGGAACTGGTTGGATGGCCCGGATCTCCAACAGGTGCTAAATGGCCTGTTTCATCAGTGCCCTCTTGCAAGGACACTGAGAGACCGGGCATGGCACGAAGTGTTCCTGGGGGATGGAGAGGAATTCTAGTATGAGACCAAATTTGACAGTTTTGAGTACCCAATTGTCTGTTGTGGTCTCCTCCCAGCGGTGGGCAAAGAACGCCAGGTGGCCTCCAATCGGAAGAGAGTCCAGATAGTCATTTCCTATGTGAAAAATGGCGGTTGCCTCCTCCATGGTAAGATTTCTCGGAGGGGAAACGCTGTGTGTTTCTACTGGACCTGACCTGGTAAGATCCCTGTCTGGGAGTGTAGGATTGCCATTGTGAATGGGGAAAGGAAGGTCCCCCATCCACCAGTCGAAAGGGTGATCTCCTATAGAAGGGAGTGGGCCAATTGTCCTGTTTCTTGTAGATGGATGAAAGGACCTTGCGCTTGTCTTTAGATTCCGTGAGGTACGGGTCTAAGGGATTACCAAATAATTGGGTGCCACTGAATGGGGAGGCTGCTAGGCACCACTTGGTACGGACATCTGTCTGCCATGTCTTGAGCCAAATGAGATGCCTGGCCATGACCAAAGAGGCCATGACTTTAGAAGCAAATCTAGCAGCATTAAGGGAAAAATCAGCCGCAAATTCAATCACTGCCCTGATCTTGTTGAGATCCCTACATGATCTAGTGCCAGTAGGAGCGATGCCCTCCTGAAGCTGTTCAATCCAAACCAAGGCTGCCCTGGAGAAAAAGGAAGTGGCTGTAGAGGCCCTAACAACCCAGGCCCCAGCATGATAGTTTTTGACTAAGGTTTGATCTGATCTTTTCTCCTCAGGCTTGACAATCTCCTCAGGGGCTCCAGAGATCACAGTAGGTGAAGACAGGGCTGCAACCAGTGCATCCACTGGGGGTGTCTTGAAGAACTTGGTGAGGTCTGGTGCAATGTTGTAGAGATGTTTGTCAAGGTTGGTTGGCTGTGGGCCCGTGTCTGGAGACTCCCACTGCTTCTGGATGACATTCAGGAATATCTTGGGAACAGGGATCACCTCTTTTTCCACTGTGGGTTTGGTGAATCGGGTACTGGGACCCTCAGTTGAAGCCGGTTCTGCCAGTTTATCCTGTGAAGTAGAAGCTGAAGCAGAAGATGGTAAGTTAGCAGCTTTAATGGCTTAATTAATTAATTAATTAATTAATTAATTAATTAATTAAACTTCTAGACCGCCCCCTCTCCCTGAAGGGACTGGGGGCGGTGTACAGGTACAAATTTAAAAACCATACACTCGATAATATACATAACTAAAATTGAATTAAATATCCCCTGTACAAATTTATAAGAATTAAAAACTTAAACCTTAAAACCAAACCATAAAATTTAAAAATACAAACTGAGGAGGGAAAGCTGGAATTAGGCCAGGCCGGCTAGATGAAACAGGTGGGTTTTGAGTTTCCGGCAGAAGGAGCGGAGGTCCGTAGTCGTTCTAATGTCAGGGGGAAGGTCATTCCAGAGGGTTGGGCCCATCACAGAGAAGGCCCTTCCCCTGGGCGTCGCCCGCTGGCACAGCCTAGTGGACGGCACCCGGAGGAGCCCCTCTCTGTGTGAGCGAATCGGCCGAAGGGATGTATGGGGCAGGATACGATCCCGCAAATAGCTAGGTCCTGTGCCATGGAGCGCTTTAAAGATGATAATCAACACCTTGAAATGCACCCGAAAAGCCACAGGCAGCCAGTGTAGCTCGCGCAGGAGAGGTGTTACATGGGAGTATCTAAAGACTCCCGAAACTACCCGCGCGGCCGCATTCTGAACCAACTGCAGCCTTCGGGTGCATCTCAAGGGGAGCCCCATGTAGAGAGCGTTGTAGTAGTCTAGCCGGGACGTCACAAGCGCATGGGTGACTGTGCGAAGGGCACTCCGGTTCAATAGGGGATGCAATTGGCGAACCAGGCGAACCTGGTGAAACGCCCCCCTGGCCACGGCTGTCACATGGTCGTCCATTGACAGCCGGGTATCCAGAAGGATGCCCATGCGTACCCGATCCATGGGGGCCAGATGTTCGCCCCCAATGGCCAGTGATGGAGTAAGCTGGTTGAACCGGGGTGCCGGTAGCCACAGCCACTCAGTCTTGGACGGGTTGAGCTTGAGTCTGTTACTTCCCATCCAGATCCGTACGGCTTCCAGACACCGGGACATCACTTCGATGGCATCGTTGGGGTGGTTTGGGTTAGAGATGTACAGCTGGGTGTCATCCGCGTACAGATGGTAATCTACCTCAAACCCACGAATGATCTCGCCCAGCGGCTTCATATATGCATTGAACAGGAGAGGCGAGAGGACCGACCCTTGTGCACCCCACAAGGTCGACCTCTGCCCCCCTGCCAATACAAATTGTGCTCGGCCAGAGAGGTAGGAGGAGAACCACCGCAAAATGGTGCCCCTCACCCCCAACCCCTCCAGTCGATGCAATAGGATACCATGGTTGATGGTATCAAAAGCCGCCAAGAGATCTAATAGGACCAGGATGGAGGAGCAACCCCCATCTCTGGCCCTCCAGAGATCATCCACCAACGCGACCAATGCCATCTCCATGCTGTGGCCGGGCCGGAAACCGGACTGGCGCGGGTCCAGATAATCAGTTTCCTCCAAGTGGCGTGGAAACTGTTGTGCCACCACACTCTCTACAACCTTCGCCAGAAAGCAAAGGTTGGAGACGGGACGGTAGTTGGCTAACAAAGCTGGGTCCAGGGAAGGCTTCTTGAGGAGGGGCCTCACCCCCGCCTCTTTCAGGATGGCCGGCAGGAACCCCTCACTCAAAGAAGCATTGACTAACTCCTGGAGCCAGCCTCGTGTAACCTCCCAGGATGCCAGTACAAGCCAGGAGGGACACGGGTCCAGTAAACATGTGGTGGCTTGCAGTCGCCTACGCAACCTGTCCATATCGTCAGAAGTAACAGAGTCAAACTCCTCCCAGAATGGAACCTCAAGACCCACCTCCGACGTCCCCTCCAGACCACTAGTAGGGACCAACTCGCTTCGAATCTGAGCGATTTTGTCCTGCAGATACTCCCCAAATTCCTCTGCTCTACCCTGCAAAGGGGCTTCCGGCGGCCTCTGTTGAAGGAGGGAGCGGGTTACCCCAAACAGGGTGGCAGGGCGGTTATCTGCGGACGCAATAAGAGTGGCACAATACTGACGCTTGGCCACTCTTAACACCACTAGGTAAGTCCGTAAATGGGCTCTCACCTGTGTTCGGTCAGATTCAGAGCGTGACGATCTCCATCTGCTCTCTAGGCATCTCTTGTGGCACTTCATCACCCTCAGCTCCTCGGTGAACCAAGGAGCCTGGGTGGTTCGCTGCCGTAAGAGAGGCCGCAACCCGGTTCAAGGCCCCAGTGGCTGCACTATTCCATGCAGCCACTAGGTCCTCCATCCGGGTGCGGGTCAGGGCTACAGGAAATGGCCCGAGCTCCGTCTGGAATCTGTCAGGTTCCATCAGGCGCCTGGGGCGGAACCATCTTGGACATTCCGGTTCCGCCTCCCCGCGGTGGGGAGTAGCGGCTGGAAAGTCGAGCCGGAGAAGTGAGTGATCTGACCATGACAGGGGTGTGATGGCTAAATCCCCTACTCCCAGATCACTCCTCCACCGGCCAGAGACAAAAATAAGATCCAGTGTGTGTCCTCCCTCATGTGTAGGGCCCTGAATTATTTGGGTCAGGTCCATGGCTGTCATGGAGGCCATGAACTCCTGAGCTACCTCGGATGACTCCCCTACCGATGGCAAGTTAAAGTCCCCCATGACCAACAGTCTGGGGGTTTCAACTGCCATCTCAGCGATCACCTCGAGGAGCTCGGGCAGGGCTGCTGATGCATAGTGAGGAGCCAGGTATACAATCAGCAAGCCCAACTGCCTCCCTGGGCCCCACTTCATGCACAGGGACTCACAACCGGTTATCTGTGGCACAGTGGTCTCTCTCGGCTCAAGACCTTCCCTCACAATGACCGCTACCCCACCACCCCTGCCTAGTGCCTGTGACTGATGAAATGCATGGTAACCTGGCGGGCACATTTCCACGAGAGGGAGACTTCCCTCGTGGCCCAGCCAGGTCTCCGTAATTCCTGCCAGGTCCAGCTCCCCCTCCGACACCAAGTCGTTAATGAGGGGGGCTTTGTTGGCAACGGACCTGGCATTGCATAACATCTTAAGAACATCTTAAGATGAATAACATCTTAAGATGTCATTGCATAACATCTTAAGAAGAAGGGACTTGAAACGATCAGTTCTGAATAATCCAGTAAAGGCAGGGGTATCTGGGGTGACCACCTCATCATCAGACAGGTCTGAGTCCTGCAGGTTATCTTGCTTCCCGCCAATTGAGGCCTGAGAAGTAGAGGCAAAGGGATCAGGTTGCTGAGCCGCAGCAGAAGATTTATGCTTATGGCCATATGATGGAGCAGGTTGGGGTTGCTGTTGTAGGCCAGCAGCCATGACCTGTTTAATGGTTTCAGCAATGATGGTTGCCATATCAGTAGGAGAGGTGTACATGGTGTGGGGCACCCCAGAGCCATGTGTAACCGGGAGGGAAGCCTGTTCAAAGGTGCGCTCCCTATTGAGAGAGACATCAAAGAAATTGCCTCTGTTGTCAAGTTCCATTGAAGACAAGGACTCCGAAGAAGACAATTCCCCTTCTGAATAGGCCACGGGGGAGTCAGGGCCCATGGGAAGCAAGACAGTTGGAGCTGGGGATGCTACTTGGTGATCCTCGGAGGGAGGGAGGGAGGGAGGGCTGGGCAGTTAGAATATGTTGTTGTTTTTGGGTCCTCTGAAATTCTTTCTCAAGGGCCTTCTGCGTGCACTCTTCTGCCCTGGTAGTCGCTTTAGAGACCTTGGGGTTTAGTCCTGAGGAAGGGGCCTCTTTGGCTTGCATCTTCCTGCTGCTCTTTGCCCCTGATATCCCTGCCTCCTCTAATCCTGCATTTGTATCTATAGCTGGATCAGCCATTTCCCCAAACATAAATCAACACCCCAATAAGATAGGCAACGGTCTCACCCATTTGCTGACCAGGCGCTCCTGATCTGGTCCATGTGGGGTGATCCTGCGTTGCTAGGCACTCCAAATGGCTGCTGTAGAGTTTGCGCCTTTTTAAAAGCATCCAAAATGGCCGGCTTTTTTTCTCTGAAGCTTTTCCGAGCCTCAGAATGGTCACTGATACTAAGTGCGGCCAGGCGATCTGCAGAATGGCCACTGGCCTGGAACTGCTGTGCACGAAATGGCTGGCTGTGCATCCCTCCAAGTGCCCAGAATCAAGGAGCGCCGCGGGGAAACAGCCGTGGAGCCGTAGGTCGTGAGCTGGCCAATCTGATTGCAAGGCAGGCTTCTTGAGCGAACTTGTGGCCACAGGCAGTCAGACGGCTGAGGAGAGGCAGCCAGAGATCAGTTTCAAATTTCCCTCCAAATTGTAGAATAAAGGATTATTTAAGGAACCAATTTAAAGGAACAACAATTTTTTTTGGAAAAATTCACCAATTAAAGATATAATTAAATAATTTGGAGGAGAGATCAATTCTCACAGCCAGTCCAGGTTGGACTGAGTCTGAAACTGGGGAGGAGCCACAAGAGCCCGATGACATCATAAGTGTAGACTCAGTCCGATTGGTTAATGGACGGAGCATACCCAGTCTGGCTGCTGTCTCTATGATAACAGGAAAATAGTTGGATCTATTAATTTATTTGTAAATAATAAATACATTAGGCTAAGATTTATTTATACTTTTTATACCAGTGATGGAAAATGAGGTAAAATTTCAAAAAGACAAGCAGGTGGGAGGTATTCCAGATGTAGGATTCTGAAAGAATTTTTATCTTTATCAAAGCTGCATAGCTGCCTGATTCCACAAGAACTGTGGGCAGCTTAAAATATTAAAACCAATTGTAACAATTTAAAAATGAGCTTCTAGAATGAATACAACAAAACCTATCCACCTTATCTCAAGGCCCGAGGAATAGTCAGAATATATACATAATGTGTGTGTGTGTACACATTTATATATATAGCAATAGACTTATATACTAGTAGTGCTTTACAGCAAGTGCTCTAAGTGGTTTTACAGAGTTGACTATTGCCCCCAGCAATCTAGGTCCTCATTTTACCAACCTCGAAAGCAGAGGTGGGTTGCTGCCAGTTTGGCCTGGATTGGGCAAACCAGTAGTAGTGGCGGCAGGAAGTTCCGCCTGCCCACCTGGACATCACCTGTGCATGAGCGAACGGTAGGGAAAAAAATTAGATACCCACCACTGCTCGAAAGGATAGAATACTGAGTCAACCTTGAGCCAATCAGGATTGAACTCCTGGCAGTGAGCTCAATTAGCCTGCAATACTGCATTCCAACTACTATGCCAACGTGTGTGTATATTTGTGTGTATATATACATACATTTCTACATATATGTAGGTATTTATGACAAACAATGCCCTTTTAAGATCATTTCAGTGATAGTTCCTTATCTAAACAGTGTCAGTTCCTTATCTAAACACAACCACACAACAAAGCAGTGGTATCAGGACCAATTTCTTGTTTCCTTATGGCTCCCCCACTGAGTTTCCTTGACGGAATCTGGCAGAGAGCATAACAAATCTTTCTTCCTTCCTCTCTCCCTCCCTCCTCTCTCTCCACTCCACTCCACTCCACTTCACTTCATTTCACTTTCTAGCAGGCAGGTAAGTGGCTCCTATTGGAGATATTGCAAAATTGGCTGGGAAACTATTACAGAACATTAAAAATGAAGATAAGGTGACCACAGCAGCAGCCCAACAACATTGAAGCAGCCAGTAGTACTGAATCATCCACTCAAGAGTTATGAGTCTCAGATTTTGGATGCATTCTGTAAGTTAGTCCATTTGAGGTATCTTGGTTCAAAAGCCCTTCGCTTCATAATTCTGCCTTGCCCAAGTGATAGAACATTAGCTTATTCCATCTGGCCATCAAGAATATAGTGATATATTTTTCTTAATAATACCCGAACTTTAGGAGTTTCAGTGATTAAATAAGAAGCGACAGGATTCGACCAATATTGTGATTCTCTCCTGCTTTTATCTTACAGCAGCGATTTTAAAGACTATTTGACCCTTAATACATAAAGGTATTATGAGACAAGTCAGCAACCCTTAAAACTATTCAAGAGGATCTGTTGTGGAATGACCTCTGATTATTTCAGAGACAAAAGGGATACCCAAAAATAACTTCGTAATTTTGCATTGCTGAACAATTTAACTCCTGGGTATAACCTGTTTCAGACACAAGCAGTTTTTTTTTTTTAAATTGGATTTCTTAGAAGAAACTTAAGGTATTTGCATTGTTGATGTGGGTAAACTTTCTGTGTAAAATTTGTTTGGCAAATCATTGTGCAATGAGCTGTGATAATGGAATGTTCTTCTTACTTACCCACTAAACAGAGAATTATTAGATTCTGTGGTAGATTTTCAGCAAGCCATTATTTAATCTTTCTTTGGAACTCATTTGGATGACTCAGTTCCATATGGCTTCCACCACAGGTCTTTTGTGGGTGGCTGATACCAGTTTGCTTTTCAACAACCCGCTGATGCTACTCATTAGGAGATAAATGACTAAATATTGACTTTATCTAAGATTAGAGCTATATGATTGTTGGATAATAATAGGCTATATTAATTTTTCCATTAATCACATTCCTGGCATTTGAAAAAATATTGTGAAGCCAAATATACATTAGCAACAGAATAAAGACTATTGTATTTGAAAACATGCTTTAATTCTCTGGGGGAAAGTATTTTGTACTATATTAGATACAAAATAGTTGCAATTTAATAACTGATAAAGACCAGGCTTTCCCCACCGGATACCCTTTAAATGTTTTGCATTAAATTCTGGTAATCCTCAAACAATATGGTTATTGACTATGCTAACTAGAAAATCATAGGAATTGACAACCAAAATATCTAGAGGACACCAGGTTGCAAAAGGCAGATATAGATGGTTAATAACATTGACATTTTTGCATTGTGGTTCACCTAATCATCAGGTTCCTAATGTTTCCAATTAATAGTGCAAAATAAAAAGGGAAACATATATTTAAAACTGTTCTTAAACATCTAAAAATGAAAATCTGAGTAAATTTTCCAAATTAATATTAATTCATCATAAAAAATATCACAATTTTGAAATGGATTTTGAAAAATCATGAAATCGTGCATTCTTCTGAAAATCTGTATGTTTGGCTGCATACATACATGTTTTTGACATTACATTCTCAAAGTGTATTTTGGGCTACTTTCCTAATACACATTTTGATACTTTTCTAATGGCCAGACTTTTTGGATAAATAACTTCAGTTTAGAAAAGAGAGAAAACAAAAATGATCTGATTGGGGTGGCACTTCCCACTCCAGGCAAGTCTCAATTGAGTAATAAACACCCCAGTCTGAAGGTGAATACTTGTCTAAGTCCCAAAGCAAAAGTTAACTTTCTTTTATTTAAATAAGTTTTAATGTGAATCTACAAAATGTAGTTTGTTCAGGATAATTAACTGCTGGGTGTTACTCAAAAAATGTTTAAAATGTTTAAAAACTGAATGTTGTGTTTTAACTTCGAAGGCATTAAAATTACAGATTGGTTTCTTAACATATAACTGGCCCCAAAACATGAGAAACACTGTCTTCTATATGAAAACTAAACATGACTAGAAAATAATGTAATTTTTTTTATTTGAGTCTGATTTTAATTATTCATGTGTGTGTTTTTTAAAAAAAAATACCCATTTCACAATTTCATTTTAAGAATTCAATATTTCTTCTTTACAACATGGTAAACTTCTATGCTGACCATTTTCTCATGTAGATAACGTTACAAAAATACACCTTTATTTGCCTTTTAATTAAACTATGTTATCAGAGATCTCAATGCTGCCTTTTATATCTGGGAGTGAAAAAGGCTGGGACAATCTAACATAGATATCATCAATTAATTACAGACCATTTTATTTTTTCCCCTTTATTATTGAACTAATCTAATCAAACATATTTTGGCCCATGAGGGATTGTTTTCAATTTCTCTGACATATTTCCAATTTTCTATGTGTACAAGGGGATAAAAATGGGTAAGTATTAAAACATTTTTTTTAAAAAACCTTTAATTGTAGTGCAGGAGAGAAATAATAATCATTTGAACACTTCCTTTTCAGATGTCAAGCATACAAGTTCAAAAAAAAATATTAAAGTACATGCCAAAATTATTTAGATGGAGGCTTTTTGGCATGGTTGCAATAACAGAAAACATATGTGAAAATAACATACTTGTACCCATCGGCAAAATAATCAACCTCAGGTCTTACGTCAGAGATTCAGATAGTTGTTTCAAGAAATGTAAGGGTTTTTTTTTGTCATGATATTTTGAAATCATGGGTTTGGAAATAATAGGTAGTCATATTTAAAGAGTATTTAAAGAGGAAGAAAGGAAGGAAGGAAAGAAGGAAGGAAGGAAGGAAGGAAATATAGCTCAATGTCTGAACACATGATTTGTTTTCTGAAGTATCAATATTCAATCTCCTGCATCTCCACAGAATATTGGAAAAAGATTTCCCTCCCTGAAATCTTGCTGCAAATCACCATCAGCAATATTGAATTTGATGGACAAATGCTCTGGTCCAGTAAAAGGGACCTTCTGATATTCCTACTCAGTAGCAGAGGCCGTTGATTCAAACTCTAGCCACATCTTTCCTAGGCACATGGTTTATTCAAATCAAAGAAGATGCAGAAGTTTAGAAGGAGCTAAAAAGAAAAGACAAGTTGTTAAGGAAAAACTGTCAGGGTCTAACTTCCCTCTTATTGCCCACTCCTATTAGTTAATACCTGGAGCATAATCCAATCATGAAAGTAATCAATATGCTTCCACCAGCTCCCCGCTCCTAAAGGTTTGTTTAATTAAACAATAAATAAATAGCAGAAATGCTGAGGAACAACAGATTATTCTTTATTTACAAAAATGCTGTAGGGCAAACAAAAGCACTGTAGGCATTCTTAGTAAGGCAAATGATGAGCAGTTGCAACCTCCCACCATTGATTTGCATATAGGTACATCTGCTCCCAAATCAAAAACAGTTAATAAAGATAAGCTGGAGTGGTCAGGAGCCCACTCTGAAACTAGATTAGTTAAAACTAGATAAACCCCAGTCTTTAGAGAAGATGGTAGATAACAACTTTTATCATTTGTCTTCTACAAAATGATGTTTGGGGACTAGCCATGCCTATCAAGGTAGGTTTTGGGGATTAGGCAAATTTATTTTTAATTTTTGGATTTATATCCTCTAGTAAAGGAGTGTCAGACTCAATTTCATTGAGGTCTGCATCAGGGTTGTGTTGACCTTGGGGGGGGGCAGGGTGTGTGTGGCCAGGGGGGGGGGCATGGCCAGTTCACTCCTGTTGGGGGTGCCTGTGGCGCCCCAAGTGCTCTGCCAGCAAAAACGGGCTCTAGAGCCCCATTTCCCACTGCCACGGCCTCATGCAACTCTCTGCCAGTGAAAACAGAGCTCCATTTTCAATGGAAACAGAGCTCCATTTTCACTGGCAGAGGGTTGCAGGAAGCCATGGCATCCAAAAAACGAGCTTGAGAGCCTGTTTTTGCTAGCACAAGCACTGCAGGTCAGTCATTTGCTATTTCCATGACAATCCCATGGGCCAGATCTAAGAACCCCACGGGCCTAATCTGGCTCTTGGGCCTTGAGTTTGACACTCCTGCTCTAGGAGCTCAAAATGTACATAGTGCTCCCTACCTATAAAGGAACACAATAGGTTGACTGGAGATTGTGACTATCCCCAAATCATAAAAGGGTCGTGTTTGGCTGAGGACAAACTACAACCTGACTGTCCTTGCTCCTGGTCCAACATTTAGGAAGTCACGACAGTATTTTTGTGAATACTCTCAAAATTCCTGGTGTGTTCAGCATCCCCAAACATCCACCTGGTCCACACTTCAACACACGCTTCGATGACATTAAAACAAGAGCTTTGCTAGATAATACCAATATTCACTTAATTCAGTCTTCTGTTCTCTACAATGTCCAATCTGAAATAAGCAGGATGGTTTCTCTACTGCCAATTCTTCTCAAAATATTTATCAACTTATTTTTAAAAAAATGAACAATATTGCCTATATTCCCTACATACATACACACACACACACACACATATACACACTTAAGAGAAGGGCACTTCAAAGTCCAAAGATATTGAGATGTCTTGCAAGAGTTAGCAGACTTATCTGCTGAGATTTCAGATTTCATATCCTTTAGATTAGTGTCATAGTGAAATCTTCCTGCAGTATAGGGACTAATGGGCTTTCCAAAAATTGTCTTTTCCTCTGTGGGAACTATAAGTTACCATGTAATTATCCCTGTTTACATGACAGAACTCCTTTGCATGTCCCAGTAAGCATTTGCTAACTGTTGTTTTTGCTCATCCCTTCCTGATAACAGTGAACTTCACATCTTAGAGTTTTGGTATAATTAGGGGTTTCTTTTAAGCCCCTGTACAGCTGAGGGCTTTTGCTTCATTTAGTTTGGGTTTTTTCCATTGTTTGGTAAAAGTTCACTTCTGACAAAATGTCCAAGAATGCATTAGTCAATGATGACCTTGAGATTCAAGACTTAGTATCTGTCTTTGCCCTAATTTTACACTTGCATGCAACTCAACCTTATCAGATGCTGTAATTATCTAAAAATAATTTACTCTTTCTTTCTTTCTATATACATACCTGCAATGCAGTCCAAATCCCTGCTAATAGTCAATCATGGTCCTCTGAAATATTTTTCGGTAGTTTAAATATATGTCCAAGCAAAAGATATAAACAAAAAGAACAGGAACTGTGCACTGTAAGTTAAAACATCATCATTCTCTCAAAGCACCCATAAGTTACTCCCCAAATTCTCCCAGAAATTTAAGCCACTATATGTCAGTGTGGAAAATCTGTGATAAATGCAAATAAGCCAAGATATGTTTGAAATGTGAACACTGACATTTCAGTAATGGTTGATTCAAATCAAGTTCAGAACCAAGGTTTCATTAAAAGTACAGCTAAAAAAATAAAATGGGAAAACATCAAATAATGCATTGCAGCTGCTTCATTTTGGCCAAATGAAATGACTACAACAGAGATGATAAACTTTTAGAAGACATACAATTTGCAAAGTTTCAGGCAGATAACTTCAAAGATTTTCCAGCAATACATTTTTTTACATATTAATCATTTCCTTTTTATGGAGCAGAGTTGAGAAACACGGTATAACACAGCAGACTCTAAACTGTCTAATAAAGAGCCTATAGACAACCTATGTTAGACTGATTTTTTAAAAGAGAAATGTCTTGTGCTTAAGAATGAAGAGACCACTTGCTTTTTTAGGACGGCATAATAAAGTTTATAGGCACATAAATTAATTGAGCGTATTGGCTAAGTCAGCTTCTGGGTATGGCCACCTTATTTACTGTTTATACAATTTTAAAAAACATAAAAAACATTTTAAAACTTTGAGAAATATGTGTGCCATCAAATTTGTATATATATAATGCACTATGACATACATAAATAATATATGTTACACAGAATAAGCCAACAGAAAATACATCATCTCAAACCTATTCATACTCAGTTACATATTCATTCAGTTCAGAACAAAACACAAATAGCCAAAAGAAAACAGAGGAATTGTTTTCAAGGGAAATCAGGGAAAATGGAAAAAGAGACTGAAAGCCTTGAAGAACTGTAGATAAACTGAAAAGTGAGATTTCAAGTCAGACAAAGAAAGGATGAAAGGAGGAAAGGATAAAAGGATATGGATTTGAGAAAAAGTAGTAGATTCATAAAGAAATAGCAAGCCAGATTAAAAAACCCAAACAAAATATATCTGCTCCTCTTTTTCCTTCCAAGCAAATCTTTCTATTCACATTTTAGCAGAATAAGTCACAAATAGCAGAGCACAATTCCCCAAATGCTGTGAGAGACAATTTGTGAAGTTGATAAATACTCATTAATTTTGCCAATCTTAGACAGCCCATCATGTTACACAGTGTCACCTCTGCCCCCCTTCCACCTCTTTGGCCATGTACAGAATGAGATTTGTCCCATGTTTGAGACACTCCAAAGGTTCATAACTTCACAGACTCCATTGAATCTCTGAATCACTTTCACATCTCTCTGAGGGGATTCAAAGGAACCTGATTCTATTTGACACCTTAGATTGATTTGAAGATTTGATTTAAAGAGGTGAGTCATCTAATCTCCTTTGAATCAAATCATCTCTTCAGAGCTCCACTCAGCCCTAGTTGGCATTAAGGGAAGTCGTGCTGGGGGAATCCACGTTTAAAAATGACAGACAAATGGTTGATACTGAGGTCACTTATTGATCAGCAGTAAATGGCTTTCATTTTAATCCTGGATCAATAGTCAAATGTTTCTTCCATTTACAGATTTTTATCATTAGAATCTGTTAGAGGGAGCAAAGCCTAAAGGGAATTTAGTTTTTTTCAGTAGAACAGGTTTAATCATGTACTATAACTGAAAAAAATCATGAAGCTTAAACATGAAAGAAACATGGGATGATGCAGACAATTTTATGGAGACATTTAAAAGTCCATATTATGAGTTGCAAAATAGAATCTGTCCCATTAAAATATTTATTACATTAAAATTGTTCTGTTTTTAAGTGCCACAAGGGTTTGTTGTTTTTGCTTTAAGAGATGATCATACCTACTATTTTGCAATATGGTAGTAAAAAGCACTTACCCATGTAGGAATCATCTTCATTGGATTTAATCATGCTTATTCCCCCCCCCCCCTGCAATATGGCCATGTATAAAAATCACTTAAAAGACCAGGACATCTGTATAAATAGTGTCTACACTAGTTATTTGGTAGTAGTTTCAACAATTACAATTAATACTTTCAAGACTTGAAACAGTGTGTTTCAATGCTATACTTTTTAAGAGATTGCTAGTCATACAATTTAAAATAATTACAGGAATCACTAAATGAACACTACAGCCAACTGATTGAGTGTGTGTACGTGCATATATTCACATAGGCATGCGATGACACTTATTTCCCATTTCTCTTTACATTACTCAGTGCTTTTTTTTAAAAAAAAAATCCTGTACTTTTTAACTGATAACATGAAACAAGTGGCAAAAAAGAAGAGACTAGACTAGGAAGAAAAAAGAGATAAGGGGACAGTTTAATTAAAAGTGTATGATACTTTAATATGGAGAATTCACCAGATCTTGCTTTTCAGATAAAAGAAGCAAACCCCACCCCCACCCCAATTTAATTTATGAGTATTTTTCTTTGGAGGACTAGATTATTTTAGAATTTGTGTTTGAGAATCTTCAAAACTTATGCATGATACTGTAGCTTTGTACGATGATACAAAGGGTAGTATTATTATTAATAATAATTCCAACTGAAATTGTTTCTGGCTTTGTTTGTGTATTTTTGTTGTTCAATCATGCCCAATTCTAGGAGAGTACCTGGACAATTCACTGCAATTTTTTTGGGAAGGTTTTTCAGAACTGGTTTGTCATTGCAAGTTATTATTAGGGCTGAGAGTGAATGAATAGTCCAAGATCACTTCAACTAGCTTTGAGCCTAAGGTGGTACTAGAACACACTGTCTCCTGGTTTCTAGTCTGCTGCCTTAACCTCTATACCAGGATGTCAAACTCAATTTTACTGAGGGTCGTATCAGGGCTGTGGTTGACCTTGGGGGACTGGGTGGGAGTGCTAACTGGGTGGGTGTGGCCAGCTTGACACCATTCACTGGGTGTGACTGACAGGTGTATTGGCCTTCGGCAGGCCCTGTGGACCACGGGTGTCAAAGTCACATGATGTATCACAACATATTGCAATGTTTTTTGTCTTTGCAGAGCCGGTGTGAATGTGGCCTGCACATGACATATCCGGCCCACAGGCCACCAGTTTGACACCCCTGCTGTGGACTCTTGACATCAATCTAACCACCTATGCAATGCTGGTTGGGGAATTCTGGGAGTTGAAGTCCAGACCTCTTAAAGTTGTTAGAGTTGAGAAACACGGCTATAGGTTATGTATTCTGATATATTCCAAACCTACATGGTGCAACTTGCAAGTTTCGCATATATCTGTAACTGTTATCATGATACTTGATAGGCTTTTGTTTTGTTTGTTTTTTGTTTTGCTGATGCAAAGTTTCACAAAGTGTTTGGTTCCTTTAAATTTCTTTAAAAAGAAAGTTCTTGATAAGGTGAAGGTTGGACTTACTATTGCAAAGAACTAAACATATCTTTAAGTGTTTTCATTCTAGCGGCTCATTGTACTCAGGCGCTTTATGTAATCCTGATTTGCACATGATCCATAAAATACAAACTCCATATAATAATCTGTCAAACAGGCCATCATCTTGTTTTTCCCCCTTGCCCTGAAAAAATAATATTTTTATTTTCAGTGTCATTATACTCCTACACAGTGGCATCTTCATGTATCTTGCATTAATTCTAAATGGTGTTTCCTGGATGAAGAATATGAAGGAGTCCCCCCCCCCACCATGTCCTATTCTGTCTCGGATTACCACTAGACATACAGTACCTCTGTCAGTTCGCTTGTTTCCCTTGTTGGTTCGTCCAGTACATAACAGGTTTAAGTGCTTGCCCTTATTCTCATTCTCCACAGAGCTGATCTACCATGCTGGTAGAGCAACATCATTATTATCTGCCTCATAACCTATCCTTTTTGAAGATCAGCTATTAAATATTGAACCAGTTTCAAAAAGGTATGCAATCCTATCGTCCAGGATCTTAGGATTTCAGAAGTCTTGTGTTGTGGACTGTGAATTGTGAGGATGAATGAGGATAAATTAATTGTGAATTGTGAGGATGAATGAGGAAGGAAACCATTATTTTTCTGTCAGCCAAAAAGTGAGTGCTCTTATTTGTATGTTTTGGCAAAGACTTTATTTGCATATAACTCTCCTGTTTTATTATTCTCACTTGGCTTTATTTGCATATAACTCTCCTGTTTTATTATTCTCACTTGGCTCAAATAGCATGGAAGCAACCAACGAGGAGAGAGATTGTCCAGATTTGAATCAATCAAGATCTAAATGTTACTGAGACCCTTCTATTGGTCTGGAAGAAACACAGTGAAAGATAGTTTCATTGAGAATATTAAAAATAGTATAGATCAATTATCCATAAAGTTTACCTTTTACACATAGCTTTTGGTGCTTAAGTAACACTTGGAAGAATTCATGCAGAAAGTGCCCTTGGCCTTCTGCGAGAATCAAGATTTTGTTCTCTGAGTCACACTTATTAAAGCAATCAACCCAAGTTATTTATTTTTTTAAAAAAAGAGAGAAATGAACTCCTTAATTATTGTGAATGGAGAATAACATGGGTTAAATTTTTGCTAATTCTTGAAAATTAAGACAATCAAGACAATCTTATTTTTAGATATTTTGTATGTGCCTTATTGCTTCCCTTTAATAGTCGTCCAGATGCTTAGTACTATTTCTCTGTCTTAACACAACCAAGGCAAGTTTTTGAATTGTTAGTTTTTTCTTAGTTTTTCTCACTGAGAGTAAGCTATATTTTTAGTCTTTAGTTCAGGCAGAACCAGAATCTACTGGTGGACAATACTGTGAAATAAAATAGTAGCTGAAGGAAGCAGTAGTCTTGTTTAACATTCATGACTTTTACCCTGTCAGTGCTCTTTCAATTCCAAAGTTCAAATGCAGTTTGAATGACAGTGGCCTTTCTACTGGAACCATAGATCCTTTAACCCATGTGAATTCATGAACTGTCTTGGGTGGAAGTTTACATTAACCCCTATGGCACACCAGTGACTTTTCCTCAATGTCAATTTGTTCTGGCTATTCCCTGAAGACCCTGAATACATGCACCATTTACTCATCATCAAATAGGACAGAATGCATTTGTGCAAAAGCTTCAGATCAATTGTTGACTTGGATTAGAAGAACCATAATTCATAATTTTCTTCATTATACATTCATATAGCTGTATATTGAACTTTTACATATTTTGTCAGGGCAATTTTCATTACAAGATGGAATCCAAGAGACATGTTTCAGACATGTTGCTAAAAAGATGTTATCCATTATCTTTTCCCCCATTCACATTGGCTTGCTAAACCTTTCATCAATACTACTGATAGGTTAATAATTTTCACTATAGCTAAATGTCTATGGGGATTCTCAGTCATCCAGGCCATGGTTGTCCCAAAGGTGCTTTAGGGATGAACCCCCTCCGAATGGGAATATGAATGGATTTCCAGAAAAGTTGCAGACTACAGGAACCATTTGCACTTCATTTTGAGATGGAGACAACACAAACTCATCCCCAATAGCCTGTGCTCAACAGTAAAGGGACACAGTACCGAAAGCATTCTGCAGAAAGCAGAACTCCAACTTCTCAATGAAAGAATAAGATAGATTAATTTTATTATTGAAGTTTTAAAAGAGAGAGTGGAACACAAGCTCAAAGAGCTTAAATCACTTTTACCAACAGAAGTGTTGGAACAGGTCATAGGATTTATAAAGAAGGCACAACTAATGCAACACAACAAGAGCAAAGAATGACAAAAAGGCAAATGTTCTACCCTACAGTTTAAAAAGGAAAAAACATACAAAACAAAAAAACCAATCCAGATGGACAGTGGCAAGTCTCAGAAAACTGATCGATGGGTGAGAAATCTGTCTGACAGAGAGCTTACCCAAACAGAAAATAATGTTTTGGCCAAAGGACTGACTTTTGCAGTCACATCAGAACAGCTACCAATTGTAGCTCTCCTCACTACCACTGAGTCTGCCAGCAAGAACAATAAACTAGAGGTAGAGGTAGAACAGTTAAGAATGAAAGTACCTGCAACCCTCGCCAGTGCCAAAACACCCCCTTCCAAATCACAATTCAAGAGAGCATTGACATCCCTATGCCGAGACCCAAATATCACCATCCTGCCAATGTCATGATAAAGAAAGATGCACAGTCATCCTGAACACAGATGACTACAAGGTCAAGGTCAACAGTCTTCTGAAGGACACTGTACATATGAGACTCTGAAGAGGGACTCCATCAGCAATTATAAGAAAAAGGTCATTGGTTTCTTGCAACACTTACTGAAGTACAATGCCATCGACAAGCCACAATATTACCATCTTTACCCTGGGGAAGCCACCCTGTTCATATATGGACTCCCCAAAATCCACAAAGAGGAAACTCCACTCAGACCAATTGTCAGCAGCATCAACTCTCACCTACAACATTGCAAAACATATAACCACCTTATTAGCTCCTCTAGTTGGCAATACCCATCACATCAACAATTCACAGGACTTTGCCGGCAAGGTTTGGA
The DNA here is from genome assembly GCF_964273705.1 of Natrix helvetica. Classification (NCBI taxonomy): domain Eukaryota; kingdom Metazoa; phylum Chordata; class Lepidosauria; order Squamata; family Natricidae; genus Natrix; species Natrix helvetica. Next base: position 60,339,697 of record NC_138548.1, read on the forward strand.
AACTAAAACTGGATCTGGATGAGACCATGGTTTCCTATAATGTGACTTCCCTCTTTGTCTGCATTCCAACAACTGAAGCTTGTCACAGCAGGAAGAAACAACTGCTACAAGACAGCATCTTAGCTGACAGAATCAACCTAACCTAAGCCCAGGTCATATATGTGCCATGCTGGACTTCTGCCTGACCACGACTTATTTTAAATACAATGAAGGTTTCTACAGACAAAAATACAACTGACCATGGGTTCACCTGTGTGCCCCATTGTGCCAATCTCTATATGGAAGAGGTAGAAACCAAAGCCCTAGATTCCTTCACAGGAATTCCATCCACTCACTGGCATAGGTATGTGGATGATACTTGGGTCAAGATCAAAACACAGGAATTGGAAGTGTTCACCAAATATCAACTCTGTGGACAGATACATTAAAGTCACATGGGAAGATGCTAAGGAAAATAGTCTAGCCTTCCTGGACTGTACAGTACACATTAAGGAAGACAGAAGCCTTAATATTGAAGTTTACAGAAAACCCCTACATACAGATCAATATTTACATTTTGATTCTCCCCACCCACTGGAGCACAAAATAGGAATCATCAGAAACCTACACCAAGCTGAAGGCCTTCCTACCAGCAAAGATGGGAAAGAAAAAGAACTGAAACACATCAAGGAAGCCCTCAGAATGTGTGGCTATCCCAAGTGGGCCTTCATCAAGTCTCAAAAAAAGACCTTACAGGAACTTCTCCATAACAGATAACGAAGAGAAAAACTCAGGAGGTTATTCAGCCAACAGAACATATGTGTATACTTCAAACCCAAGAATATACTAAGGCAGAAGCTTGTTCACCCCAAAGATAAAACACCCAGGCACAAACTGAGCAACGTAGTGTTTGTAGTACAATGCAGTGAGCTATGTGCTGAGCTGTACATTAGAGAAACAAAACAACCACTTCATAAATGCAGGGCACAACGTAGGAGAACCAATCCATCAGGACAAAATTCAGCAGTCCATCTGCATTTTAAAAGACAAGGCCACTCTTTTGAAGACAGCAAAGTCCACATTTTGAACAGAGAGTACTACTGGTTTGAAAGAGGGGTCAAAGAGGCCATCAATGTCAAAATTGAACAGTCCTCTCTCAACAAGGGGAAGGATACAATATCATCTATCTCCAGTCTACAACACCATTCTTTCAACAGTTCCAAGAAGGCTCTACATCCATTTGCACTACTTAGGTGACACAGATAAACCTCCAGGTTGCCTCAATGACTCTGTAAAAGAATGCAGATGACCAGTTGTCTGCAAGGAGTATAAATTCTTCCAATCCCACCATTTCATCCAGAGCTGAAGAAGAATCAAGACAAATACATTTTTAACAGTGCCCTAACGGTTTGCTTATGTTTTCTTTTTATTTAACCATTTTCTTTTTAAACTTTCCTTCATATTGATTCCAAAGAAAAAAATGAGTTGCACCAAATCCAAGTCTGGAAAAAAAACTCTACTTATCCTGATGGCAAGGAGACACTGCATCCTGCAGAGCTACAGCCACTTATTGGTCTAATTCCATCTTTCCCACCTCAGTTTTATTTCTAAATTTTTAGGATTGGTTTTAGGGTCTGTTTTTAATGTTTTTAATTTTTATAAATTCGTACAGGGGTTGTTTAATTTGATTTTTAGCTATGTATATGATTGTTTGTATGTTTTTAAATTTATTCCTGTACACCGCCCCGAGTCCCTCCGGGGAGAGGGGGCGGTCTAGAAATTTAATAAATTATTTATTATTATTATTATTATTATTATTATTATTATTATTATTGATACCCAACAAAAAAAAAATTTCCTTGACATAACTCACTTTCCTTCCCTCTCTCTCACTTACACCCACTACATTTTAGAATGGAAAACTGAAATTCGGAAGAAATTTGCAATGAGTCAACTCATAGAAATGTTGCTGGCAGTGTCACACGTCCACATAGTATGAAAATGTACTTTGCTACCTCAGCTTTTAGAAAAGGGAAGGACCTGCTTGTTTTTCCTGGAACAAATGATAACCTATAAGGTGTGGTAACAAGTTCTCATTAAATGAGCATATTTTTCATTATGGCCTCAGGAGAATGGCAACAGGTGAGACCTGTATACCTGTATGACTGTGTCACTCATGATACTATTTTGCATGGGACTGGAGAAAAGTAATTTAGAATGACACGTCAAAAGAACATACAGATAGGAAAGTTGCAACATTATCAATATACGGAGAAGTAAAGTTGGATTTAATAAAATGAAGCTTGTTTCAGAAGAAGGTATAGAACCTATAGAATAAAGGAAGAAAAAGGTGTCCAAGGAACTGCACTCAGCCTGCCAACATAATTTTATGAGCTTTGAGCTCTCTTAGAAAGGATAAAGTCAACAAAGTGCCTTTTTTCCTTTTTTTCAATGGTGGAGGTTAAGAAATAATATGGATTCTGTAAGCTTTACTGAGACATGCAGTATGGCACCCATTTCACCCGTTTAGGCAGTTCCTGCCCTCATTCATTCATTCCAGGAAGTTCTAGTATGGCTATCTGGTCAAGAGACGTTGCTCACTCTGACATACATGATTTGCAAATGAAAAGAAAACACAAATGGCAAGAGCCATGACTCCTAAAATGATTAATGAATTTAGATAGTTTCTCCCATTTTAACACAATTATCAAATTCAGATAGTGCTTCTATCTGAATGTGAGTGTGCGCTCACATTTTCGGTGCTGGGCGAACTGGTTGTTACATTATGTGATGCCCACCTCTGCTTAAAGGCATGACACTTTTTTCATAAGGATGTATTATGAATAATAAAAATAAAAATTGCTATCCAATGGATTGCAGCCAGTTTAATATTTGATAACATACGTTAAGTTAAATTAACTGAATGCCCGAGGCCTGATTTGTCTTCTCTGAGGTACCGTAAAATCATGGGTTATACAGTAGTCTTGTTTATATTTGCATAGAAATGTCAAATCTGAATCTCAGGCATACTTCTAAATCAATAGTCCCAGCTATACACACACACACATTTTTACCTGGAGTAATTATGAAGAGTAGTGTGTATTGGAAATTAAAAGTCCCTGTAATTTGGGTTTAGAGTTGCACTTTTCAGAAAACAAAAGACTTTGATCACTATATGGTAACCAAAACTTTCCCTTTCCATTTGATGAAATTCTACAGCCTCAGTTTAATTGTTTTCATTTATGATTCAAACATTAATATTACAAATGAAATAATCTAAAATGCTGTCTTGGTACATATTGCAAATTCTAAATTCATCAGTTCTATTCCCATCAGGAATACCTGGGTAAACTAGCTTTCCATCTAAGCAAAGAACTTGGTTGAACAATTCTGCTACAAATTAAGACACACATCTGCACACGCACACAAATGCAAAATCTACAGACAACTGAAAATTTAAGCACTGAATATTAGAAATATTACCTAATGGATTATGCATTTTGAGTTTTAAAAGATATCATATATTTTTGAGGTTAATTCAACATTTAATATCTCAGATCTGATCTTCTGCCTAAAAAAAGAAACATTTCCTGAACAAATATTTATCAGGTACAGATGGTTAATATATGGTATGTGATCTAAATAATTATATTTTTGAATTTTAAAAATCCAAAGTATTAACACAATAAAGTACATAGTACAAAACGTCAGATGTCAAATGAACAGGAATTGTATGCTCCGGGTCTATTTTTACCTGCAAGAAGAGGCGTATTTTATTCATGTTGCAGTGATGAATTAATTATGTGACTTATTAACATTTTCTTAAAAATGTATAGACAGCCTCTCATTTACACTACTGTAACATCCTCTACACGGGGTTGACCCTGAAGATCATTTGGAAACTTCAACTGTTGCAAATGCAGCTGCATAAATGGTGCCATGTAGGGATAGAGGAAAGTTTACGAAGAGGCATGCGCAGCAAACTGCCACGATCTCAGTAGCTGTTTACCTCAAATGCCTATGAGCTCACCTAATTAACAGCACCAGGCAGTACCAGGAACCATCTAGATATGTGAGACCCTACCCTGGCTGGGATGTTCTTAGAGATTGACAAGGAGAATACACCAATTACAATGCTGTTGCTATATATCCTATTTGCTGCTTGTTAAAACTGTATAAAAGAATAAACTCTGCAAAGGCAGATGGACATTTTGGAATTAACTCTGCTATGACTGGTTTCTGAATCCATCAGTGCCAGATACATGGTACATTTACATGAGCTGCCTTGGTTACCAGCGTGTTCTAGGTGCAATTCAAGGTACCTTTAAAGTCCTACATGGCTTGGGACTAGAGTACCTGACAGATTGCATTTTTCCAAATGCAAAACTTGCCCAATCATATCTAGCAGAATGGCATGTTGCAGATCCAGCTTTTAACACAGTGGCCCCTCCTCTATGGAACATCCTCCCCTTGGACATCAGAATGCCCCAACCCTGTTAGCCTTTAGTAAGGCCCTAATAACATGGCTATGTTTCTGTGACAGGCATGCTGAATGTGAAGCCCCCCCCCCCCCAGTTCCTGGCTTTATTGCTAGCTGGCCAAGTCTCTTGCTCCTATGTATGTTTGTTCCAGATGTTTTTACTGTTTTTATTATTTTTATTGCTTTAAAATATTTTTAGTATTTTGATTGTAATATATATTTTTGAATTGTAAGCCGCTCAGAGTCATTGACTAAGATGGGCAGTTATAGAAACCGAACAAGCAAGCAAGGAAACAAAGTTATGTATTGTATACAGTGTATAGTTGTCAGTTGAAGTTATCTTGGTCCTATGTACAGTATATCTGGATGTTTTTACTGTTTTTATTATTTTTTATTGCTTTAAAATATTTTTAGTATTTTAATTGTAATTTTTTTAAATTGTTGGCCACTCAGAGTCATTGACTGAGATGGACAGTTATAGAAACTGAACAAACAAGCAAGCAAACAAACTGTTAAGTATTGTATATAGTGTATGGTTGTCAGTGAAAGTTCTCATTCTGGTCCTCTATTGGAGTGGGAAAATTATCTCTCCTGATTGGTTGTTCGCTTAACAATTTCCTATAAAAGGAGCTCCGTCAGGGAGTTTCTGTTGCCTCACAGGCAGTATTGAATAAAGAGCTGTTAGAAATCACTCTGGCCTCGTCTCCATTCATCATCCAGAACTTAACACAAACAAAATGAATTTACATCTAAAACAGTTACCATATGTTTTATCATCCAAACCAGTGGGATGTAAAAGTAAATTGGTCTGGGTTGTGCTTGAAATTAAAATGTGTTTCAATGATAAAGTTGCTCAATACAAATCTGAAATTATTTACTGACAAAACCAGAAACGTACAGAAAACGTTGAATGTTATAATTGCAAAAATGCAATTAGTTTCTTATTAGCCGTGGATGCCAAATGAAGAGGTTACTGAATAAGGAAACATCTTGATTTCAGGAAAAATAATCCTCTGGATCAGATGAATCATAACTCAGTGCTCTTCCTGTCCCCGATGTATGTTATTGTATATGAGAAACAGGATAGAATTTTGATAGATCAGATTTTTTGGCCTTTCAGTTAACTCTTGTGACTATTGGGAGGGGAAGAAAGAGTGGAAATGGGATCAGAAATGAGGAATGCCAACAATAGAGTCCAGGGAGCAGATTTACTCTTGAGCACTTCATTGTTACTGTATTTTGACACTACGAGAGGGAAAACCCTCAATGCAGCACGTGCCGGAATGTTTGGCCTGAAGAAAATGTTCTCTAATCCCTCTTTTGCATGCTCAATCTTGGATGGCAACGTGCTGAGATAACACATGGATGTTCTTTCTTCCTTTCCCCAAAATGCCTCCCTGGATCCTCAGACATTTTGCTTCTTCGTACAGTATGGCCTAAGAGAATGCGAAGCCCAAATGTGTGCCTTCTATAAGGCTTCCCTTACTACAAGCCCCAAGGCAGAGAGCTCTATTTGCATTTTCAATCTGTACATAGATGGTACTTTGATGTTTTATGCAAGTTAGAACAGTTCAGGAAAGATCCAAACTTTTCTCGGTTTTCCCCAGTTCTCCACCTACCATCAAGGAAATTGGAAATGCAAAGGTGAATGTCAAAAACAGACCTACCAGATCCGTCCTAGGAGCATGGCATTAAATGTTGGCTATATTTAGCTGGTGAAATGATCAGGAATGATACAAGGTTTCGCCCACTGTTTGACCTCTACTGATCCATGCTAAATCAACCTATGCAGAATGAATGAACAGAATATTTTATTGGGACATTTAAATATATATTTCTATTTTATTTTATTTTATTATTTTTCTTCTTATTTTAACCATACAAGCTGCCCAGAGTCATTTGGGAGTGAGTGGCATTCCATCCATCCATCCATCCATCCATCCATCCATCCATCCACCCACCCACCCACCCACCCACCCACCCACACACCCATCCATAAATAAATAAATAAATATAAATAAAAATGTAATGTTTGTTTGTTCAAAATCTCAAATCTCCGAATGTTTTTCATCGATTGCTTTGAAATTTTGACACAACGTTGCATTTGACTACGTGCATGTTTTTATATATGCATATTATATAGATGTCACACCTGTGACAGGTAAAAACATGTTTTTTGTAAAAACATGCTTTTTTGAAAACCAGCGCCATCTGCTGGACGTAAAAGCAACACATACTATACCATAGCATTCATTTATTGCATATAGTATATTCGGAACAGTTCGGCCTCTCTCCAGCTTCGTCCCGACAGTCCCTTTATAGGTGTGGCTGGGCTGCGGCTGCACCCTTTCCCTTTTCTGCCCCTCCTCCGACGAGCTTCGCCATTTCCACCAAGGGGAGCCAAGGCCTTTCGACCTCCCCCTCCCCTCCCACCAGGCCTTTGCTGTCTGTGGCAGGGCGGTGCCTGTCCCATGCCTCAGCCGCCTCCTCCCACCAGACCTTTGCTGTCTGCGGCAGGGCGGTGCCTGTCCCATGCCTCAGCCACCTCCTCCCACCCTTAAGCCAGCCTCCCCCTGCCCAGCCCAGTGGAGCTCCAGAGGAGGTGGAGGCGGAGTGTCTCCTCAGCCTGGCTGGCTGCATGTGCTCTCCCCCCCTCACAGGGAGCCAGCTACGGCCTCGCCAAGGTGGCTCTGACGGGGCCGCGGCAGTGTCCGCCTGAGGTGCAGCGGGGCTGGGGCAGCTGCTGGGTGCCCAGTGAGGTAGTGACTGCAGCAGCGACGGCGTCTCTGGATGGGGCCGCAGCCAGCGGAGGCTGCCTCACATCTGCATCGCCAGGGGTGGCTCCTTCCTCCTCCTCCTCCTGCTCCTCAGGGAATGCCGAATGCCTCCTCTTGCCGCCACTACTGAGGGAAGCCAGGTTGGGGGTGCCGGCCTCCTCCTCCTCCTCTCCCTCTCAGCTCGGCCAGGCCGGGGCCTGTGGGAGCGTCCTCTGTGGCAGCTCTTGCAGGGACCACCGTGATTCACTTCCATGCGGGGGCCGCCTCTGCCGGGGGACTTGCGTTTTCTCTTTTCTTTCTTTTCCATTTAACCAGACTTTTCCATTTAACCAGACAGCAAGTAAATAAATAAATATCTCAGAAACTGAATGACTTGGTTCAGATTTTTTTTAAAAAAAAAGTTAATTATATTTGGCATTGTAGATTTTACACTCAGACCTTTCTGAAAGCTGTATTTTCAAGATTCAGATATTAAAAAACAGTATTTGGAGCATGATGATTTGGCTAAAGAAATTAAGATGCATATGTAAGAAGGTCCTCTATTAGAGAAAGTACACAAAATAAAGATTTTATCTTAAATTTGAGGTGCCAGGTTCATTTGATTTTAGACAACTTTCTCTCTTACCCAGTGCTTAACATACATGGTATCTTATTATCATCTATCTTGAGCATCACACATAACAGTTTATGTGTCTCATATAAACAGTATCCTATACTGTAATTCAAATCAGCTATTTAAAATTCTTCTTGTGTGTATATTCTTTATTCCAATACAACTTCTATTCTCCCCAGCCAACCCTGGTCAAAGCCACTTGATGCCTAGTTCAGTGCAGGAGAATCAGAACATCAAGGGGGAATTGCAACCGTTCCTTTTCTCTTATCAAACGCCCCTTGGGCTGCTCATGCTTCAAGTGTTCAGCATGTTACCAATGTTCAATGCTTTGTTGAAGTTCACCCTGATAGGTCAACAGGTTTGGCTTCTCCATCAGTTCCAGGCTGTCTCCACTGTCAGTTTTCTGGGTGTTTATGACACCCAACTCATGGTAACAGTCTGATGGACTGTTATCAGTGCCCTGGGCTGTCCTGCGGTAGTGGCAGCTAGTTCTGACTAATTACAGAGATAAAACCACCCCTTGGCCAGGAGCCTAGAACGCTATCTTCAAGAAACCAAGATTAGACCTATGGAATGCTTTCTCAATGGCTAGTAAAATAGACTGTTGTTTCCTGCAAAGATTCCCCTCCCGTCGCTCCACCTATAAACTCTTTGGGCGGGGCCACAACAATAGCCAGCTGTCCCTATTTCCTTCTATGACGTCTTCTCCACAGCTGCTCTCTTCTCCTCTCAGCTCTATGCACAGGCACATCAGGGTCAACCTCCCTCTGTTCCACCTCACTGTTCCCTGACTCAGATGCCACCTGGTGGCCAACAGGCCTCTCTAGTCCCTGCTCTGACTCCAAACACTCTCCAGAGTCTTCCTCATCCTCCAGAGCAGTCCCATAATGGTCATCGCTGTCAGAGTCAACCAGCAGCTCAGCCAGCCACTGCTGGGCCACAACACAGCTAATATCCAGAGTCTCTTCTTCTCTGCCAGGGCCCAAATTGTAAAGTGGTGTTCAAGGTTTCTTTCAGTTGCCAGTGTTCTTAACAACAACAACAACAACAACAACAACAACAACAACAACAACAGTAAAGTCAATGGTATTTGTGATGTATTTTTAATGTTCAGATGGCTAAGCTTTATTTAATGAATAAAGTAAATAATGATAATGAATAATAATAATAATAATAATAATAATAATAATAATAATAATAATAATAATAATAATAATAATAATAATAATAATAATAATAATAATAATAGCAACAACAACGACGTCCTAGGCCCCTGGGTGGGGCCCGACTAGTAATTAATGCCAAATCCGGCGAAACAACTGGCCGCTGTGATACACTTCTGTTGATGCAATAATAATAATAATAATAATAATAATAATAATAATAATAATAATAATAATAATAATAATAATAATAATAATAATAATAATAATAATAATGCATTTTTGAATGTTTAGTTTTCTGAGTTTCATGTTTAATGAATAAAGTATATAATAATATTGCTTAGTTGATACCTAGGATGCTGGCAGCAACCCATATCAACCATTAGCACCAGTCAGTGGTATTTGTGACACATCTTTAAATGTTCACTTGACTGAGTTTCATTTTTAATGAATAAAATAAATACTACTACTACTACTACTACTACTACTACTACTAATAATAATAATAATAATAATAATAATAATAGTAATAGTAATAGTAGCAACAACAACAACAACAACAACAACATCGGACTTGAACATTCTGATTCTACAAAAAAACACCCTACTTGGAACAGCTTATATCCTCCGATGTTACCTTAACAGTTTCTAGTTCCTTGGTTAGGACTCGACCTGTTGAGCTGCCAACCATCCCCAAAGGCTGTGAATCTCACCAAAGATTAACATATTATTATTATTATTATTATTATTATTATTATTATTATTATTATTATTATTATTATTATTATTATTATTATTATTATTATTATTATTTACTTTATTCATTAAATATAAAAATCAGCCAACTGAACATTCAAAAATGCATTACAAATACCAGTGATTGGTGCTAATGGTTGATATGGTTTGCTGCCAGCGTCCTAGGTATCAACCAAGTATCTTCTTAAAATATTAGATGTTCCGAGTAGCGCAGCTTTTTCCAGTTCCACTGGTGTTATTGCAGGAAGCTGCAATTTGTTGATGTATCTTGTAAAATTCTTGGGCATAGTGCCAAGTGTCCCGAAGACAATGGGTATCACTGTTACATGTTTCATCCATAGCTGTTTAGTTTTGATGGCCAGGTCGCGATATTCCATTATTTTTTCTAGTTCTTTTTCTTCAACTCTGGCATCTCCAGGAACAGCGATATCAATAAACTGTACACTTCGGCCCTCTACAACCGTGATATCTGACGTGTTGTGCTCCAAATGACTATCCGTTTGTATTTTCGATCACTTTGTCCACTTCATGTTCCCATAACTTTTGGGATACGGGTAAATCATATTTTTTACATAATGACCAGTGGATTAATTTAGCAACTCGGTCATGTCTAGCTTTGTAATCAGTTTGTGCAATTTTGCTGCATTCATATATTAAATGTGAAACAGTTTCGACTTTGTTATTGCAAAGTCGGCAATTTGGGTTGTCAGTGGATTTTTGTATCTTCACTTTCATGGCATTAGTTTGTAGTGTTTGTTCTTGAGCAGCCAGTATTAAACCTTCCGTTTCTTTCTTGATAGTTCCCATCTTAAGCCATGTCCATGTCAAATTTTCATCACATCTTCCTTCAATGTATTTCAAGTGCTGCCCATGCAAAGCTTTGGTTTTCCATCTATTTAATCTGGCACCAGCTGTTTTTCCTTATATTCTGCCTTTGTTTCTGTTGTTTTTATGCTGTTCTCCATTTTCACAGCCTACAGCAATTTTTCTGTACTTTGGTTCACAAAATCATTCAAACTTCGTTTTTCTTCTTCTACAGTTTGATGGGTTTGCAATAGTCCCCTTCCCCCTATTTTTCTTGGCAGGTACAACCTGCCGATGTCACTTCGTGGATGTAAAGTGTGGTACATATTCAAAAGTTTGTGTGTTTTCCAGTTCAGCCAGAGTCCATTTGATGACTCCAGCTGAGTAGCGTATCACTGGAACTGCCCATGTATTAATGGCTTTAATTATCTTTCCAGCATTCAGCTTTGATTTTAATATTTTGCGGACCCTCCTGATGTATAGTATAGTAGTAATATAGTAGATGGTTTATCTTGCCATGTTGGCTTGAGATTTGGTATCCCAGTTTTGTGTTTCGTAGGATTATTGTCAGTGGAATTAATGCAATGTTGAACAGTAGTGATGAAAGTGAATCCCCTTGGAAGATTCTTTGTCTGATGTTGACTTCACCAATGTTCTCCCCATTTGTTGTTAGAACTGTTTTCCATTTTTCCATATTTGCTTTCAAAAATGTACAGATATTTTTGCTGATTCCAAAGTTTTCCAGATATGTGTTAATCCAGCTGTGGGGTAATGAGTCAAATGCCTTCTTGTAATCAATCCACGCCATATTTAAATTTGTTTTTCTTCGCTTTGCATTTTTTAGTACCATTTTGTCTATGAGCAGCTGATCTTTTGTTCCTCTTGATTTTTTATAATTTCCTTTTTGTTCTACTGGATACAAACTGTTTTCCATCAGATGATTGAATACTGAATTTGCCAGTACTCTTGTAAAAAGTTTGAACATTGTTGGCAGACAAGTAATTGGGTGATAGTTG